>NC_079192.1:77656928-78256928 GCF_029499605.1 Hyla sarda
TCCTGAGACCCCCCCATGTCGGCGATCGCAGAAAATTGCATGTCAATTCAGACATGCGATTTTCTGCTATTCCGGGCTGATCAGGTCTCTGGTGACCTGAACACCTGGAAAATAGCGATGATCGGAGCTGTCAGGGACAGTCCCGATCATCTTGAGGGCTAGGAGTGAGGTCACAGAGCTGCAATCTCCTCCTATCCCCTGCCATTGGTCAGAACTGATTCTGACCAATGGCAGAGCAGGACAGTGGGTTGCCATGGCAACCTTCCGTTCTGCCCACCCCTGGATGTCGAGGGGATCGTGGGAAGAAAATGGAGGCCAGTACCTGCAGGAGAAGATGCCTGGAGATCCCCGATCGTCGCTGGAGACTGCTGGATCCTGGGTCAGGTAGGGAAACTACAGTGGGGGGGATTGAAAGTGAAAGTAAAGTGATCTTTACTGTGGCAACCACTAGGAACCACTGTCTGGGCATGCTGGGAGTTGTAGTTTTGCAACATCTGGAGGGTCACCTGTTTGAAGACCACTGTTACAGTGGTGCCCAAACGGTGGCCCTCCAGATGTTGCCAAACTACAACTCAGCATGCCTAGACTGCCCAGGCATGCTTGGAGTTGTAGTTCTGTAACATCTGTCCCTTCAGATTTAGCAATTTTCATGACATTTTTGAAAATTGCTGCTCTACTTTGAAGCCCTCTAATTTAAAAAAAAAAGCAAAAATATGTCCATTTTATGATGCCAACATAAAGTGGACATATTTATTTGTGAATAAACATAAAATGTATTGGGAATATCCATTTTTCTTACAGGTAGAGAGCTTCAAAGTTAGAAAAATGCAAAATTTTCCAAATTTTCATGAAATTTTGGGATCTTTCACCAAAAAAGGATGCACGTAACGCCGAAAATTTACCACCAAAATAAAGTAGAATATGTCACGAAAAAACAATCTCAGAATCAGAATATTCGGTAAAAGCATTTTCGCATTATTAATTCGTAAAGCGACGGTGGTCAGAAATGCGAAAAAGGGCTCAGTCCTTAAGGTGAAAAAGGGCTGCGTCCTTAAGGGGTTAAGAGCACAAGTTGGCCAGTTGGCCAAAGCAAAGATTGTTTCTTTAACCTCTTCAGGACATAGGGCGTATGGATACGCCCTGAATCCCGAGTCCTTAAGGACCGAGGGCGTATCCATACGCCCGTGGGAATTCCGGACCCCACCGCTAGCCGGTTGGGGACCGGAGCCGGATGCCTGCTGAAATCGTTCAGCAGGCATCCCGGCATATCGCCCAGGGGGGTCATTATGCCCCCCCATGTCGGCGATCGCCGCAGATCGCTGGACAATTCAGTCCAGCGATCTGCGGCGATTCCGGGTCAATCGGGTCTCCGGTGACCCGGTGACCCGGGATTACTGGCTATTCGGGGCCGTCTCTGACGGCCCCGAACAGCCAGAGCCTGCAGGGGTGAGGTGGCACTGGTGCCACCTCACGATCGCCCTGATTCGTCGGCCGGATTACCGGCCGACCAATCAGGGCGCCTGCTGCGGGTGTCACTCCCGCACCCGCTCCGCCCCTCTTCCTGAGGACGTGAGCGGGTGCGGGAAGACGACCCCCGTTGCTGGGGACCCCGATCCCCGGCGTCCATGTTGGGATAGGGGCCCCAGGAGCAGCTGCGGCGGCGGGACTGACCTGCAGCGTCTGGATCGTTGGAGGTGAGTAACAGCCTCCTGCTGTTGCTTAGCAACAGCTCCCAGCATGCAAAAAGGGCATGCTGGGAGCTGTAGTTATGCAACAGCAGGAGGCAGACCACCACAACTCCCAGCATTCCCTTATGGGCATGCTGGGACTTATGGTTTTGCAACAGCTGGAGGCACATTCTTTCTATGGAAAAGTGTACCTTCAGCTGTTGTATAACTACAACTCCCAGCTTGCACAAACAGCTAAAGTGCATGCTGGGAGTTGTAGTGGTGCATCTGCTGGTTGCATAACTACAACTCCCAGCATGCCCGTTGGCTGTCGGTGACTGCTGAGAGTTGTAGTTTTGCAACAGCTGAAGGCACACTGGTTGTGAAACTCAGAGTTTTTTTTTACCTAACTCAGTGTTTCACGACCGGTGTGCCTCCAGCTGTTGCAAACTACAACTCTCAGCAGTCACCGTACACCATGCACCGTACATGCTGGGAGTTGTAGTTTTGCAACAGCTGGAGGCACACTGGTTGTGAAACACTGAGTTAGGTCACAAACTCAGTGATACATAACCAGTGTGCCTACAGTTGTTGCAAAACTGCAACTCTCAGCAGTCACCGACAGCCAACGGGCATGCTGGGAGTTGTAGTTATGCAACAGCTGGATGTCCCCCCCCCCAATGTGAACGTACAGGGTACACTCACATGGGCGGAGGTTTACAGTAAGTATCGGGCTGCAAATTTGAGCTGCCGCAAACTTTCTGCTGCAGCTCAAATTGCCAGCGAGAAACTACTGTGAACCCTCCGCCCGTGCGACTGTACCCTAAAAACACTACACTACACTAGCACAAAAAATAAAATAAAAAGTAAAAAACACTACATATACACATACCCCTACACAGCCCCACTCCCCTCCCCAATAAAAATGAAAAACGTCTGGTACACCACTGTTTCCAGAACGGAGCCTCCAGCTGTTGCAAAACAACTCCCAGTATTGTCGGACAGCCGTTGACTGTCCAGGCATGCTGGGAGTTTTGCAACAGCTGGAGGCACCCTGTTTGGGAATCACTGGCGTAGAATACCCCTATGTCCACCCCTATGCAATCCCTAATTTAGGCCTCAAATGCGCATGGCGCTCTCACTTTGGAGCCCTGTCGTATTTCAAGGCAACAGTTTAGGGTCACATATGGGGTATCGCCGTACTCGGGAGAAATTGTGTTACAAATTTTGGGGGGTATTTTCTGCTTTTACCCTTTTTAAAAATGTAAAATTTTTGGGAAAACAAGCATTTTAGGTAAAAAAAAATACATTTTTTTACATATGCAAAAGTCGTGAAACACCTGTGGGGTATAAAGGTTCACTTAACCCCTTGTTACGTTCCCCGAGGGGTCTAGTTTCCAAAATGGTATGCCATGTGTTTTTTTTTGCTATCCTGGCACCATAGGGGCTTCCTAATTGCGGCATGCCCCCAGAGCAAAATTTGCGTTCAAAAAGCCAAATGTGACTCCTTCTCTTCTGAGACCTGTAGTGCGCCAGCAGAGCACTTTTCACCCCCATATGGGGTGTTTTCTGAATCGGGAGAAATTGGGCTTCAAATTTTTAGGGGTATTTTCTGCTATTACCCTTTTTAAAAATAAAATTTTTTGGGGAAAACAAGCATTTTAGGTAAAATTTTTTATTTATTTTTTACATTTGCAAAAGTCGTGAAACACCTGTGGGGTATTAAGGTTCACTTTATCCCTTGTTACATTCCCCGAGGGGTCTAGTTTCCAAAATGGTATGCCATGTGTTTTTTTTTTGCTATTCTGGCACCATAAGGGCTTCCTAAAGGTAACATGCCCCCCAAAAACCATTTCAGAAAAACGTACTCTCCAAAATCCCCTTGTCGCTCCTTCCCTTCTGAGCCCTCTACTGCGCCCGCCGAACACTTTACATAGACATATGAGGTATGTGCTTACTCGAGAGAAATTGGGCAACACAAGTAAAAATTTTGTCCTTTTACCCCTTGTAAAAATTCAAGGGAAATCGCCCCTGCGATCTGCGGCAATACCGGGCTGATCGGGTCTCTGGGACCCGACAGCCCGGTAATTTTGCATGATCCCGGTTGTCACAGACAGCCAGGACCATGCTGGAGTATAGGAGCGAGGTGGCAAGCCTGCCACCTCCTCCCATCCCCTGCGATTCCTCGGTTAGCTAAGGTTACTTCCTCCCGCCCTGCCCGGCCCCTGGAAGTCCGGAGAGAACGGGAGGAAGACCTCCTTTAACCCCTTATGAAAAAGTGAAGTTGAGGTCTACAACAGCATGTTAGCGTAAAAAAATAAATTGTTTACACTAACATGCTGGTGTTGCCCTATACTGTTCATTTTGACAAGAGGTAAAAGGGAAAAATGACCCCCAAAATTTGTAATGCAATTTCTCCTGACTACGGAGATACCCCATATGTGGGCGCAAAGTGCTCTGGGGGAGCACAACAAGGCCCAGAAGGGAGAGTGCACCATGTACATTTGAGGTGATTTGCACAGGGGTGGCTGATTGTGACAGCGGTTTTGACAAATACAAAAAAAAAAAACCCCATTTCAGAAACTACACCCCTCACGGAATGTAATGAGGGGTACAGTGATAATTTACACCCCACTGTGTCTGACAGATATTTGGAACAGTGGGCTGTGCAAATTAAAAATTGTGTACAGCCCACTGTTCCAAAGATCTGAGAGACACCAGTGGGGTGGTAAATGCTCACTGTACCCCTTGTTATGTTCCTCAAGGGGTCTAGTTTCCAAAATGGTAGGCCATGTGGGTATTATTTTGCTGTCGTGGCACCATAGGGGCTTCCTAAATGCGACATGCCCCCCAACCAAAATTTGCTCTCCAAAAGCCAAATATGACTCCTTCTCTTCTGAGCATTGTAGTTCGCCCGTAGTACCCTTCAGGTCCATTTATGGGGTACCCTTCATACTCAGAAGAGATGGGGTTACAAATTTAGGGGGGTCTTTTTTGCTATTAACCCTTGCAAAAATGTGAAATTTGGGGGGGAGCACACATTTTAGTGAAAAAAAATATTTTTTTTACATATGCAAAAGTCGTGAAACCCCTGTGGGGTATTAAGGCTCACTTTATTCCTTGTTATGTTCCTCAAGGGGTCTAGTTTCCAAAATGGTATGCCATGTGTGTTTTTTTTGCTGTTCTGGCACCATAGGGGCTTCCTAAATGCGACATGCCCCCTGACCCAAATTTGCTCTCAAAAAGCCAAATATGACTCCTTCTCTTCTGAGCATTGCAGTTCGCCCGTAGTGCACTTCAGGTCAACTTATGGGGTACCTCCATACTCAGAAGAGGTGGGGTTACATATTTTGGAAGGTATTTTCTGCTATTAACCCTTGCAAAAATTTGAAATTTGGGGGGAAACACACATTTTAGTGAAAAAAATATATATTTTATTACATATGCAAAAGTTGTGAAACACCTGTGGGGTATTAAGGCTCACTTTATTCCTTGTTACGTTCCTCAAGGGGTCTAGTTGTCAAAAGGGTATGCCATGTGTTTTTTTTTTTTTTTTTGCTGTTCTGGCACCATAGGGGCTTCCTAAATGCAACATGTCCCCAAAAAACATTTCAGAAAAACGTACTCTCCAAAATCCCCTTGTCGCTCCTTCGCTTCTGAGCCCTCTACTGCACCCGCCGAACAATTTACATAGGCATATGAGGTATGGGCTAGAAATATAAGTATGCATTTTCTCCTTTTACCCCTTGTAAAAATAAAAAAATTGGGTCTACAAGAACATGCGAGTGTAAAAAATGAAGATTGTGAATTTTCTCCTTCACTTTGCTGCTATTCCTGTGAAACACCTAAAGGGTTAAAATGCTGACTGAATGTCATGAATACTTTGGGGGTGCAGTTTTTATAATAGGGTCTTTTTTGGGGTATTTCTAATATGAAGACCCTTCAAAACCACTTCAAACCTGAACTGGTTCCTGAAAAATAGAGAGTTTGAAAATTTTGTGAAAAATTGGAAAATTGCTGCTGAACTTTGAAGCCCTCTGATGTCTTCCAAAAGTAAAAACATGTAAATTTTATGATGCAGTTATAAAGTAGACATATTGTTTACGTGAACAAAATTTTTTTTTAATTTGGAATATCCATTTTCCTTACAAGCAGAGAGCTTCAAAGTTAGAAAAATGCTAAATTTTTAATTTTTTTATCAAATTTTGGAATTTATCACTAAGAAACTATGCAAGTATCGACAAAATTTTACCAATAACATAAAATAGAATATGTCACGAAGAAACAATCTCGGAATCAGAATGATAGGTAAAAGCATCCCAGAGTTATTAATGTTTAAAGTGACAGTGGTCAGATGTTCAAAAAACGCTCTGGTCCTAAGGTGTAAAATGGCCTGGTCTTTAAGGGGTTAAAGGGGTAGTCCAGTGCTGAAAAACGTATCCCCTATCCTAAGGATAGGGGATAAGTTTCAGATCGCTGGGGTCCGACCACTGGGGCCCCACACAATCTCCTGTATGGGGCCCCTGCTCGCTGGGCAGATAGGAAGTGTTGCCCCCCGCACAAAGCTGCGGACAACACGCCCCCTCAATACAACGCTATGGCAGAGCCGGGGAATGACGAAGGCAGCGCTCCGGCTCTCCCATAGAGTTGTATTGAGGTGGCGTGTCAGCCGCCGCTTCGTGCAGTGGTCAACACGACACCTTCCCGCGGGCTGGCAGGGCCCCCGTACAGGAGATCGCGGGGGGACCCAGCGGTCGGACACCCCGCCATCTGAAAATGATCCCCTATCCTTAGGATAGGGTATAAGTTTTTATGCAATACTTATCTCCTTTAAAGCATCTATGGATGTTGATTGCCGTCTTCTTGTTTCTATTTTATTTTGGCATCATAAGGTATTGACACATATTCAAATTTAAATTATTGTAAATTTCAATGACTGGATTTGTGTTTTATATCCCCAAAAAACAACAAGAGCAAGTTGCGGGAGTTCCCACACGGGGATCTTTCCCAGAAAAAAATTCCTCGGCGTTTAGTATGAAAGTTCTTCTCCGTTGCAACAATAAGATGGCAGAAACTTCGTGGATTCGAAGGGGGGGGGGGGATTTATTATACAATCGGGTTACAAAAAAAAAGAGCAAAAAGAGGAAAATAAATAAAATGACAAAAGAGAAGTGGAAGGGGAGTCCACTTCTATTTTGTAATTTTATTCAGTTTCCTCTTTTTTTGTAACCCGATGGTATAATAAATCCCCCCCTTCGAATCCACAAAGTTTCTGCCATCTTATTGTCGCAACGGAGAAGCGCTTTCATACTAAACGCCAAGGAATTTTTTTCTGGGAAATCCCGCAACTTGCTCCTGTATCATTGCCACCGCCTGCCAGCGGTCTCGGCAGAAAGCTGCTCCCGTTCACCAACTTAAAGATCCAAAAATCACATCGCTATACTATCAGGATCTAAAGGATAACGGCACCCTACTGCTCACCTCGATCTCCACCGCGCACTGGTCGTAAGGCACCGGCACACATCTAGGGGAACACCCAGCTGACTGCATCTGCTGGACCGTACCAGACCATCTGGGACGCACCAGCCGACGTTGCCTAGTCCACAGAAGTAGAGCTCTACATCACCGGCAACAGCGAACATCCCGCAGCACCGGAGATCAGCAAGGAAATCGGCCAGCAGATCCAGCGGTTAGCGGCCCCGGAACCTTGCCGCACACCAGCATACACGCATCACAGAGTTGTGTCTGGTATACAGCACAACCCTGAAAGGTGAGCAGAAAATCTCCCTATCCTTTCCCGTTAAATCCCCCCTCTACCTCCTGTAATTAGAAAGGTAAAGGCACCATCAAGGCACCACTTCTGTGTTTCTTTCTTCCCACATATTCTACTCAAAAAACAAGATGATAGAAAAGATCAAAAACTCTATAAGCAAAAATGGCCATTTGACAATAATATGCAATATTAATTATTTCCATGGGGGCCCAAATTTATGAAGCAAGAAAATAATTTACTATGTGCATGTTTAAAAATATACATATTTCTTAAAATTTTGCACATATTCATAAATAAATTGAACACTTTTCTAATGTATTTGAAATCTTAAGATAGCATCAGAAAAAAAAATACAATATGGTATAGAAATGGATACAATACTTCATAAACGTGGATGCATGAGGATTATTCATGTAACATTGTTTAATTTTTTTAATTTTTTTTATTTCCTTTTTAAAAATACAAAAAACATTTATAATTATTTAGATAAAAAAAGGAGTCAAGGAAGCTTAAAATATGAAATTGTGGTACAAAAACCTCAACTTTATGTATGTATTTTGTGACGTTTACAATTTCTGACTTAGCTAAGTGTTTTTCCATGTTAAAAAGGTCTTGGCGTTGATGTGCGCCCCAAAAAATGGTATAGGCGCAAAAATGCGCCAAAAAAGGATTGGCGCAGATAATAAATACATTACTAAAGCAGAAATCCCACATACCAACGTGTGATTTCGAACCAGTCTTAAAAAAGACAGTGGGGAAATGGCGCATTATTTTGGTGCAAAAAAATAACTGCGCCAAACATTTGCGACAAAAATACAGAAAAAAAACTGGTAAATCTGTTAGTAAATACCCCCCTTAGTGTACATGGCTGAGGAAAAATAAATAAAATCTGAAAAATATATATAAAATATAGAGGATGTGTATAGGTTACAAGATGACTTGGATAGACTAAGTGTCTGGGCATCCACTTGGCAAATGAGGTTCAATGTGGATAAATGTAAAGTTATGCATCTGGGTACTAATAACCTGCATGCATCGTATGTCTTAGGGGGGATTAAACTGGCAGAGTCACTGGTAGAGAAGGATCTGGGTGTACTTGTAGATCACAGACTACAGAATAGCATGCAATGTCAGGCTGCTGCTTCCAAAGCCGGCAGGATATTGCCATGTATCAAAAGAGGCATGGACTCAAGGGACAGGGACATAATACTCCCCCTTTATAAAGCATTGGTACGGCCTCATCTGGAATATGCTGTTCAGTTTTGGGCACCAGTCCATAAAAGGGACACTGTAGAGCTGGAAAGCGTGCAGAGACGCGCGACTAAACTAATATGGGGCATGGAACATCTTAGTTATGAGGCGCGATTAAAGGAGTTACAATTGTTTAGTCCAGTGTTTCCCAACCAAGTCCTCAAGGCACACCAACAGTCCAGGATTTTAATTTTTCCCTGTTCTATTCCAATGGAGTAACTGAAAAAACCCGGAATGTTGGTGTGCCTTGAGGACTGGGTTGGGAAACACTGGTTTAGTCTTGAGAAGAGATGTTTAAGGGGGGATATGATAAATGTATATAAGTATATTAATGGCCCATACAAAAAATATGGAGAAAAACTGTTCCAGGTTAAACCCCCCCAAAGGACGAGGGGGCACTCCCTCTGTCTGGAGAAGAAAAGGTTTAGCCTCAAGGGGTGACATGCCTTCTTTACCATAAGAACTGTGAACTTATGGAACAGTCTACCTCAGGAACTGGTCACAGCAGGAAAATTTAACAGCTTTAAAACAGGGTTAGATACATTCCTGGAACAAAATAACATTAATGCTTATGAAGAAATATAAAATCCCATCCCTTCCCCAATATTGCGCCACACCCCTACCCTTCAGGTCCCTGGTTGAACTTGATGGAGGTATGTCTTTTTTCAACCGTACTAACTATGTAACTATGTAATTAATAGCTGTTATCATTAAAGCTGTTAAACTAAAACATTAGGGTGACTAACTAACTAGAGAACCCATAGAAAGATGGTAGAGCTAACATACACTATCATAACAATAATAATTATTACACAATTTATTTCAAATTGATGATTTAAAAATAAAAAATTCACGTTTCTATGACCCCGCCTCCGCGTGACATCACGGAACGCGCCGCGCATGCTCCAGAGGTCTGGAGGAGGAGCTTATCTGTCCATCCAGGGCCGGTTTTAGGCTTAGCGTGGCCCTGGGGCCCCTAAAGTCGTAATAGTGCACTAACCAGATTTGCACATTTTTGGTCACTTCAAATACCATAAAAAATATCTAAAAAGCAATTGAAAAGTCCCATCAAAACAAAAATGGTACCGATAAAAACTACAAATCACAGCTCAAAAAATGACCCTCATACATCCCCATATACAGAAAAATTAAAGAGTTATAGGGATCAGTATAGTACAATTTTATATTTTTGTATAGTTCCCCCACATTAGATTGGCAGCATAGTTCCTCCACATTAAGTTGGCAGTATAGTTCCCCTACATTAGGTTGGCAGTATAGTTCCCCCCACATTAGGCTGTAGTTCCCCCACATTAGGTTGTAGTTCCCCCACATTAGGCTGGCAGTATAGTTCCCCCACATTAGGTTGTAGTTCCCCCACATTAGGCTGGCAGTATAGTTCCCCCACCTTAGGTTGTAGTTCCCCCACAATAGGTTGTAGTTCCCCCACATTAGGCTGGCAGTATACGCCCCCCCACATTAGGTTGTACTGTAGTTCCCCCACATTAGGTTGGCAGTGTAGTTCCTCCACATTAGGTTGTAGTTCCCCCACATTTAGTTGGCAGTATAGGTCCCCCCACATTAGGTTGGCAGTATAGTTCCCCCACATTAGGTTGGCAGCATAGGTCCCCCCACATTAGGTTGGCAGTATAGTTCCCCCATATTAGGTGCAGTATAGTTCCCCACATAAGGTGCAGTATGGTTCCCTCAAATTAGGTGCAGTATAGTTCCCCCACATTAAGTGCAGTATAGTTTCCCCACATTAGGTGCAGTATAGTTCCCCCACATTAAGTTGGCAGTATATTTCCCCCACATTAGGTTGGCAGTATAGTTCCCCCCCACATTAGGCTGTAGTTCCCCCACCTTAGGTTGTAGTTCCCCCACATTAGGCTGGCAGTATAGTTCCCCCACATTAGGTTGTAGTTCCCCCACATTAGGTTGGCAGTATAGTTCCCCCACATTAGGTTGTAGTTCCCCCACATTAGGTTGTAGTTCCCTCACATTAGGTTGTAGTTCCCCCACATTAGGCTGGCAGTATAAGCCCCCCCCCCACATTAGGTTTTACTGTAGTTCCCCCACATTCAGTTGACAGTGTAGTTCCCCCACATTAGGTTGTAGTTCCCCCACATTAGGTTGGCAGTATAGGCCCCCCCACATTAGGTTGGCAGTATAGTTCCCCCACATTAGGTTGGCAGTATAGGTCCCCCCACATTAGGTTGGCAGTATAGTTCCCCCACATGAGGTTGTCAGTATAGTTCCTCCACATTAGGCTGGCAGTATAGTTCCCCCACATTAGGCTGGCAGTATAAGTTCTCCCGCATTAGGTTGGAAGTATAGTTCCCCCACATTAAGTTGGCAGTATAGTTCCCCCACATTAGGTTGGCAGTATAGTTCCCCCATATTAGGTGCAGTATAGTTCCCCACATAAGGTGGAGTATAGTTCCCCACATAAGGTGCAGTATAGTTCCCTCAAATTAGGTGCAGTATTGTTCCCCCACATTAAGTGCAGTATAGTTTCCCCACATTAGGTGCAGTATAGTTCCCCACATTAGGTGCAGTATAGTTCCTCCACATTAAGTGCAGTATAGTTCCCCCACATAAGGTTGGCAGTATAGGTCCCCCCACATTAGGTTGGCAGTATAGTTCCCCCACATTAGGTTGGCAGTATAGGTCCCCCCACATTAGGTTGGCAGTATAGTTCCCCCACATGAGGTTGTCAGTATAGTTCCTCCACATTAGGCTGGCAGTATAGTTCCCCCACATTAGGCTGGCAGTATAAGTTCTCCCGCATTAGGTTGGAAGTATAGTTCCCCCACATTAGGTTGGCAGTATAGTTCCCCCACATTAGGTTGGCAGTATAGTTCCCCCATATTAGGTGCAGTATAGTTCCCCACATAAGGTGCAGTATAGTTCCCCACATAAGGTGCAGTATAGTTCCCTCAAATTAGGTGCAGTATTGTTCCCCCACATTAAGTGCAGTATAGTTTGCCCACATTAGGTGCAGTATAGTTCCCCCACATTAGGTGCAGTATAGTTCCTCCACATTAGGTGCAGTATAGTTCCCCACATTAGGTGCAGTATAGTTCCCCCACATTACGTGCAGTATAGTTCCCCACATTAGGTGCAGTATAGTTCCCCACATTAGGTGCGGTATAGTTGCCCACATTAGGTGCAGTATAGTCCCCACATTAGGCGCAGTATAGTTCCCCCACATTAGGTGTAGTATATTTCCCTACATTAGGTGCAGTATAGTTCCCCCACATTAGGTGCAGTATAATTAGCCCACATTAGGTTGGCAGAATAGTTCCCCCACATTAGGTTGGCAGTATAGTTCCCCCAAATTAGGTGCAGTATAGTTCCTCCACATTAGGTGCAGTATAGTTCCCCCACTTTAGGTGCAGTATAGTTCACCATATTAGGTGCAGTATAGCTCCCCCACAGACATACAGCCTTCAGCCATATACATTGTATGGCTGGAGGCTGTATGCCTGTGTACTTCCCCACTTCAGTGCTCCGTCCACCGCTCCTCCGGTCCGGGGTCACAATCTACTGCTATGGCCTATGGGCCATAGCAGTAGGACCCGGGACCGGAGGAGCACTGAAGATGACGTGCAGGTCACTTACCATGCGTGCGCTCATCCTCCTCCTCGATGCTCTACTCCTCCGTTCCTATGGGTGCATGCACGGGACGTCAGTGACGTCCCTACGTGCGCTACCTCCCGGCGGCCCCTGCATTTTTAAAGTTAACGCAGGGCTTCAGAAAGGTAACCGGGACAACCTTGTGTCCCGAAAGATCTTTTGGGACAAAGAGATGTCCCGAATGGGACGGGACCCCCTGCGGGCTGCTCAGTGGCAGATCCCCCCACTTGGATTCGCCACTGAGAAGCCCGCAGGGCTGCAGCACGGAGGTGATAGAGCCTCAAGTTTGCGGCTTGATTAGGGTGTGTCCAGTCACACCCAGCACAACCCTGTGCTCATGCCAATGGTAAGGCTATGTTTTCAGAAAGGTTTTTTCTTCGTGGAAACCTGGCCAAAGCCAGATGTGTATTCAAAAGAAATGGTAAATATAAAGAAAGAATTTATACTTCTCATTCCTCATGGATCCACTTCTGATTTGGACTCTAAAACTGCAGGGGCAGTTTAAAAAAAAAATCTGAAAAAAACTTGTGTGGAAACCTAGCCATACAGAAAAATGGATCCGGACTTCACATATAATAAGACACGGTCCAGAGAGAGAGCAGAATGGTTAGAGGAGGTTAGCCTCCAAAATCATGAGGCATCTCTAAAAAAAACTCAATCACAGACTATAACTTTGCTATAGCAATAAGTACAAAGAGATTTAAAAAAATTATCATACGTATATATGTAGCGATATTAATGCAGAGGTGATAGAGAAGGACATCGCACAAGGTGTCAGAGTAGGATCAAGAAAAGTACCCACACTACAAACAATCCCATCTCATGTATATACTCCAAGGAACCAGAGGTGCAAACTTGGTTAAACCCCAAAGGAAATTATAAATGTGGCCACCAAAGATGCATCACTTGTTACTTCTTGCAGATAGCAAAAAACTTCCAATCATGTGCCACTAAGTTAGATTCTAAAATTCACAGTTATATTAACTGCAACACCAAAAATGGTGTAATCTTGACAACATGTACTGTACGTCAAAAACAATATATGGAGTAAACCTCGAATCCCCTCAAAGTACCCAAAAGAAAGCATTTGTGCTTATGGCTACAAACAATGCATATGCATCTGATGAATAACAAACAGACCTTACCAGTAGTGATTGAACATGTACCACAAGCAGGCAGTGCATATCTACCTGTATGACTGAAATAGTTGACCCCACCACAGCGGTTGAAGTGTGCCATTAACCGCGTCTGAGGGCACCAAGAGGAGGTAAAATAAGGAAAAACTATGGCCCTCATTTACTAAGAGTGTTGTGTAGGTTTCTTTGTGGGTTTTAATTTCCTACAATTTATTTTTCACGGTATTTACTAAGGTTTCCCTGCATTTTCCACTTTCCCTACATTTTGCTTTTTTTTTTATACAGCTGCACTGATCTGTAGGGTTTTCCTCAGCTCAAATCCACCACATTTTATGTGGAAACCTTAGTAAATATGTTGTTTTTTTGTGAAAATGTCAGGAACACGCCCCTTTTCTGAGACCACGCCCCCGTTCCCCCACCAGCCACACCCCATTTTCAGGTTTTCTTAGCAAAATAGAGAGTTAGTCTATATGCGCAAGAGAGTTTCTGGATCTTTATTTTTATAAACTTTAATTAAAAAACAAAATACACAATCTAAAATTTTAATAAATAAATTATAAATGTATCTGTAATATTCAATTTTATACATAAAAAAATAGACACATATGGTATAACAACACAAACAATGCTAATATTTAATTATTTATCCTGCAAGTTGAACACTGCAACAAAAAAACTCGGCCATAATTATGGGATTTACCTAATCTTCCTCCCCAAAAGTGTAAAAGAAAATGTTAAAAAAATTATACTTATTTCAAGATGATAACAATAAAATGTTGAAAAATAGCTATAACATAGCACCATCAGGTGTAAAATAATAAAGTTATGGAAGGACATTTATCATGGTTGCTTTGGTAAGCAAGTTCTGCAGTCATTTTTTTTTGCTTTTGGTTTAGCTTATGTATGAGATATTTATTATACTATCATAGATCAATTTTGAATACCATTTTTTTAGCACACATAAGCAAAAAAAACAATAAATGACTTCAGAACACCACTTTGTCACAGTGTTCAAGTTGCAGCTGTGATAAAAATGTGTTTATTATATATTTTTTTCCACTTTTTTCCCCTAAATGCACTAACCCATTTTTTTTTCTCATTTCAGATCCGTGTTACCTGTGGACTTCTTCAGATTTGGTGGACTACAATTTTTTGGCTTAATATTAATAAAATGCTTAACGAGGGCTTGTGGGGGAGTGTTTTTTTCATAAAAGTGTTTTGTGTTTTTTAAATTTATTTACTTTACAGGCTTAGTAGTGGAAGCCGTCTTATAGACGGAGTCCATTACTAAGCCGGGCTTAGTGTTAGCTCCAAAAACAGCTATCGCTAACCCTAATTATTGCCCCGGTACCCACCGCCTAGGGCCTAGGCGGTAACAGGCTGGCATTATTTAGTCTGGGGTGGGCAAGTAACAATGATCCTTGCCCACTCTGGTAACATCAGGCTGTTGCTGCTTGGTTGGTATCTGGCTGATACTTAAAATACAGGGAACCCAATGCGTTTTTTTTTTAAATTATTTTATTTTTGGAAAAAAAACACGTAATGTTCTCTGTATTTTCAGTTTCAGCCAGCTACCAACCAAACAGCAACAGCCTGATGTTACGAGAGTGGGCGAGGACCATTGTTACTTGCCCTCCAAAGCCTAAATAATGCCAGCCTGTTACCACCTAGGCCCAGCAGTGCCATTTTTAACACTCTGGGCCTGTTGGTACCAGCTCTTCCTGACACCCCTGTGGCGGTGGGTACCAGGGTAATAATTGGGGGTTAGCGTTGGCTGTTTTTGGGCCTAACGCTAAGCCCTGGCTTAGTAATGGACTCCGTCTATAAGACGATTTCCACTAATAAGCCTGTGAAGGAAATAAATAAAAAAACACTCTTAAAAATAAATAGTTAAAAGAACACTCCCTCACAAGCCCTCGTTAGCCATTTTATTAATATTTAACAAAAAAAAAAAACGCTGGTCATCGACGTAGTCCACCAAATCCGAAGAAGTCCTCTGCATATACGGATCAGAAATGATAAGAAGAAGAAAACAGAAATTGGTCTGTACATTTATGGCCCCCTTCCTTTGGGAAAACGTCCATAAACCAGTGTTTCCAAACAAGGAGCCTCTAGCTGTTGCTAAACTACAACCCCCATCATTTGAAATTTAGCAATAGCGTGCCTCCATTTTAGCAGCAGCTGGAGTCTTGCTTTTTCTAAACTACAACTCCCATGATGGGAGTTGTAGTCTAGCAACAGCTGGAGGCACCCTGTTCCTAAACTACAACTCCTGTGATGGGAGTTGTAGTTTAGCAACAGCTGGAGGCACCCTGTACCTAAACTACAACTCCCGGGATGGGAGTTGTAGTTTAGCAACCGCTGGAGGCTCCCTGTAGCTAAACTACAACTCCAACTACAACGCTTGAAAACGGTGGCATGAGGCCGCGGAAATATTGCTTCTGTTTAACTGGTGATGCAATAAATATCCACTTTTCTTTCACCAAGCCTGTGTGCTGCTGGAGTCTGGATTTGTAAACTACTACTCCGGTGATGGGAGTTGTAGTTTAGCAACAGCTTGAGGCACACTGTATCTAAGCTACTACTCTCGTGATGGGAGTTGTAGTTTACCAATATCTAGAGGAACCCTGTAGCTAAACTACAACTCCCGTGACATGAGTTGTAGTTTAGCAACAGCTGGAGGCACCCCGTTCCTAAACTACAACTCCCAGGAGGGGAGTTGTAGTTTAGCAACAGCTGGAGGTGCCCTGTAACTAAACTGCTACTCCCGTAACGGGAGCTGTAGTTTAGCAACAGCTGAAGGCACCCTGTAGCTAAACTACTACTCCCATGATGAGAGTTGTAGTTTAGCAACAGCTGGAGGCACAAACCCCCCTCCATCTCCCCCTGGTCATCTCTTGCCCCCTTCGCTCATCTAGCTCATCTACCCCCCCACCACTCAGCTCATCTCTCCTCCTCCCAGCTTATCTCTCCCCCCAACCCCCAGCTCATCTCCCCCCCCCCCCCCGCCCGGTCATCTCCCGCAAGTCCCCCCCTCCCCTGCTTATCTTTCCTTTACCGCCACTTATTTTTCCTCCACTGCCAGTCAGCTTCACCTTGCCACGCTGAGCATCTCCCACCTCGCCGCTAGCTGTTACAGGACTACAACTCCCAGCATGTCCTTTCAGTGAGGACATGCTGGGAGTTATAGTTGCAGTGGCGAGCGGGCCGGTTGTAGATGCTGGCCGGCCAGCTCCCCGGAATATGAAACTACACTGTAATGTCATACTTCCCAGTCTGAGCTGTGATTGGCTGGTCGGTCTCGGGTTAAGAAAGAAGTATAGTAACTAATATGCCATTCAGCTCCTCTAGGCCATTTGATAAAGGATCTAGTGTTGGATATTTGGTATAATACTTCATGATGTTGTTTTGTTGATGGTGCTACTTGTCATTTAATTAGTTCTGATCATGCAGAACAGGCGAATTTTGAAACAGAAATTTATGTTTAATGGTATATATAGTGGAGGAGAAATCTACAACAAAAATAATAAAGAAGACCCCTACTCAGAGGAGCAAGGTGGGCATTGGGTCATGGGTTTACCCCAACCATTCTTTGTAGAAGGGAAAGTTGGTGTGTCTCTAAAATGTATTTGTTTGGCACTGATTCGGGGGAGGCACTGCTGTTCTTCATGAGAACATAATATAATTAACCAAACCCCAAGGCCGTAGTCTGGGGTGCAAACACCTCAATTTACTCCCCCCTAAAACATAACTTTTAATAGTATATATCTAAAAAGTGACAAATCCAGAAAGTGATGATTAAAAATACAATGTCACATGGGAAAATAGTAGTTATTGGGGCAACATGGCTCCAGTGTACAGGGCTCTGCAGAAGCCCAAACTTCCCAATTGTGACACTAATTAAAACACAAAATTGCCGCCTCTACATGTTTCGCCGTCACACGGCGTTCTCAAGAGGCAATATGTGGCAACATCGGGTCTTTCTGGGTCATTTTGTAGTTTTTGGCTTCATGAGAACATACACAGCAGTAAAAGGGCCCCATAGCAAAACTGAGAATGGGTCCCATCTTCTACTGAAAGTTTGGCAAATGGATTTATACAGTTAGTATTGAATTCAATAAGCACTGTATATATGTGTATGTAGTAAGACTCTGGGCCCATCAGAGGATCTTCTTTTATTCTGGCAGCCCAGTCTGACCCTGTCTGCACATTTATTAGCCTATAATTTTGTATACGTCTATCAGTAGCTAAACTATTAGCTAATAACTCTTAGACTAAGATAGAAAGAAGTTAAGGTAGATACATATTTTTTATTTTTCTAATGAACATTAATTGTGTCTGGATCACTTGCAAAGATGTTTAATTCAGTGAAATTTCCATTTTGGCAAAGAATTAGCAATGGAATTAGACCTTTGGTTTTCCTGCTTTTGTTTCATTTAAAGCAAAGGCGCCTGCACATGGGGCATCTAGGTTTGGAACGAAGCCATGGGCGTAGACAACCCCGATGATAAATGTGGGTGCAGGGAAGATATATTACTTGCTCCCCGTTGATAAATTCCTCCAAACAGACGAGGCATGATGTCAGTTCATCGTCCTGTGTAAATGGACGGGAAGGTAGGCCTTCAATTCTCTTCATTCTTTTGGCTACCCTTGGTGGTAGTCGTTGGGTTTCCAATGGCTCGCTAGACTGAGGCTCAGGAGCAGCAGACTCTTGGTGAGAAGCATTCCCCTCTGATGCTCCAGGTGTGGTATTGGAAGCTTCAAGGACCATATCTCTGCTGCTTTGACCAATATTGCCTACTCCTGATAATTGGGAGGGTCCAGCTTGAGATGGTGGAGATTGACTCCGTTGTCTGTATTGCTGTGGCGGATAATGGCGTCTTCTTGCACTCCTTTCTCCAAGAGGCATTGGGGAATCATCATTGTCCCCTCTTTGATTCAGTCTTATTATCCCTCTTTCTATTATGCGAGATCTAAGTCTCAAAGGACTGAGGTACTTAACTAAAAGAAAATCATTGATATTTAAGAAAAAGTTATTGTTTTACTTTATTTAATGTTAATGTATTTCTTATGGAAATTTTTTATATTAGAATTTAAAGAAAAAAAGAAAGATACATATATGCTAAATTGAAAGCTATTATCAAATGTTATTATCTGGGGTAGAGCCAATTATGCAGAAGAGATATATATATATATTCTTACCTTGATTTGGGAGTCCACTCATGGTCCACCAGAAAGAGGTGTAGGAAATGGAACTACTATATGTCCCAAATAAACAAAATGTCCACAAGGACAGGCACAGATGTATTCATGCCTAAGAACTGGAGCTAGAACTGATATAAAATCAGAAAAGTTTTGCAGTCAATAAGTGTCAGCAAAAGCATCAACTCAGACATGGCGGGGATATCAGAGTGCGCTGGGCAGAGATACCTTCAGCTCGATGATGTCACAAAGCATGAAGGAGCATTAACATCACTTCATTCTAAAGACTTTGGGGGAGATTTATCATTGTTTTAGAGCATTTTATTTGTCTGTGTTTAGGCGCAGTTCAGGCGCAAGCAGCATATTTAGCTACTTTTATGCGTCTTTTGATATAGACAGTTTCACTCTTTTTGCCTGCCCCCAGAACTTTTTCTTTTTGACCATACAGTGGTCACATATTTATCATTTGAGACTTTTGTCAAAAGTTGCAATTTTGTGCGCAAAGGTACTTTTATAGGCGCAAAGCTACACCATTTACCAGTAGGCGTGAGAATCACTTCTACCTTCCAAAATTCAACCTTTAACCCCTTGTGGACGACAGTGTCCCACTCCCCTTCTATGACACACACTCAGAAGCTGAGCGCGGGTCATAGTTGGGTGGTCCTGGTGTCTATCTGCCACCAGGACCCATCTCTAATGCCAGCGTCTAAAATGCAAGTAAAAATGTCCCGGCAGCTCTGTGAAAGTAAGTAAAAACACCTAACCTGCCAAATTCAGGACCCGGTACAGTGTCTACTTCCCTCCCTCACAAGCGTTTAGAAAAAGTGTATTTGGTAGAGCTTTTCCCACCACAACAGAGCTGCGCAAAATTCATCATCCTGCTGCACCTTTTGGATAAATGAGATGCACGCTAGTCAAACACACCACCCACATAAACGTGGTAAAATAGCTCTACCGTAGACATTCTTTGATAAATCTGGGCCTTTGTCTCCTGCACATGTGTAAACAGCCTACTCTACTGGGACTAGGGCTTCTTCTACCATAACATCCCTACATTATACCTGCCATGTTGTTTACTGCACGAGCATAGCCAACCTGCTCCTCTTCATATAGTTACATCCCTACATTATAGCTGCCGTGTTAAATGTTGGACTGGGCCCACTAGACAAGATGCTCACAAGGACCCCATCCATCTTTATAAAACATGTGTTATCCACTTAGAATTACATTGACATCTTTATTGTAATAATTTTACACACATGACATATCATAAGTAATATTTAATGGATTATTTGCAATAAGAATCATTTCCATTGTGACCGGATCCATTATCAGTATCAAATGGTGGGGTGGGGGGGGGGGATCTTTTGTTTGGTCAATGTAGTGCATTACTTCCATGGGTGTCATCACCCAATTTTCTTAGACTTTTGAATGGCAAACCTGTCTATTACTACTGTGTTATATAATTCTTCTTCTGCATTTTCGATTTCTAAGCAGACTTGCCATCCAGCCGTCTAAGCCTTGCATAATTTCATCAGGACTGGTACAATGATAAATAAAGTGCTGCAGCACTTTCATGTAATATGAGTCTGGCAGTAAATGTAAATATAGGCCCATCCACATCACATTTTCCGTCAAAAAGGTATGTCGATGTATACCACAATCTGTTCCCGGCAGGCCCATTGACTTTAAAGGGCAAATCCTGGTCTCTTAGTGACTATTCTCAGTCATTTTCCTGAACCTAGGCTGTTTTTATAAGGGGGTTAAAACGGTAGTCTGCTGCCCTTTTTACTGTTGCAAAGAAACAGAATGGGGGAGATTTATCAAAACCTGTGTAGAGGAATAGTAGATCAGTTGTCCAGAGCAACCAATCAGATTGTTTCTTTCATTTTTCAGAGGCCTCTTCAAAAATGAAAGGAGCAATATGATTAGTTACTATGGACAACTGCTGAACTCTTTCTCTACAAAGGTTTTGATAAATCTATCTCTATAATTTAAAGAAATTGACAAGGGAGGAAGATTTATTGACACCTGTCTAGAGGAAAAGTTGACCAGCTGCCCATAGCAACCAATCAGATCCCTTCTTTCATTTTTCAAAAGGCCTCTGAAACATAAAATGATCAATGTGATTGGATGCTATGGGCAAATGGTCAACTTTTCCTCTACACCGGGTTTGATAAATCTCCCCCAATGTCACTGCATTCAGTCCATTTAGGCAATAGACCTGGCATAAATACATGGTGGAATATGTCTGCATATCATTTAGCCTGTGTGTCAACCCCAAATGTAGGGTCCTTCATAGATGTGAATGTAGATTTACTTAGAAAAAGGCAACATAGTAGACATACCAATACTTCTTTTCAGGTACTCACCGATTCCAATCATCAATACTATTTTTTAATGTCACGTGACAACAGAAGATGGGTCTAGACTTTATAAAGCCTTAGGCAAAAGCCAAACAAGAGGTCCTCACTTACACTCATAATTAATGTGTTAAGGACCCAGGGCATAACTGTACGCCCGTGGGAATTTCGTTCCCCGCAGCACAGGGCGGGGACCGGACCGGGGAGACTGTTGATATCAATCAGCAGGCACCCCATGCAAATGTCCAGGGGGTCATCAGACCCCCCATGTCGGCGATCACACCGGTGAATTCACACCGGCGATGTGCGGGTCTATGGTGAGCCGGTGACCTGGAAAACAAGGGCGATCGGGGTTGTCCAAGACACCCACGATCCCCTTGAAGGCATAGGAGTGAGGTGGCAGGGGTGCCACCCCTCCTATCCCTGCTATTGGTCATCAAGAAGTGACGACCAATAGCAGATCGGGGGCGGGAGGGTTAACTTTCAGTTTCCCCGTTCTGCCCACCCAGAATAGGAGGGGCAGAACTGAGAAAGCAAGAAGGTCCACTCAACCATTGGCGGCAGCGGGCGGCGATCGGCAGCAGAAGAGGACGGCGATGCGGCTCCCTGGATCCTACGGCTTGGTGAGTTGCCTAGCAACATCTGGAGGTCTACAGTTTGAGACCACTATACAGTGGTCTCTAAACTGTAGCCCTCCAGATTTTGCAAAACTACAACTCCCAGCATGCCCAGACAGCTGTCTGCTGTGTGGGCATGCTGGGATTTGCAGTTTTGTAACAGCTGGAGGGCTACAGTTTGGAGATCACTGTGCAGTGGTCTCTAAACTGTGGCCCTCTAGATCTTGCAAAACTACAACGCCTAGCATGCCCACACAGCAGTTTGCTGTCTGCGCATGCTGGGATTTGTAGTTTTGCAACAGCTGGAGGGCTACAGTTTGGAGATCACTGTGCAGTGGTCTCTAAACTGTGGCCCTCTAGATCTTGCAAAACTACAACGCATAGCATGCCCACACAGCAGTTTGCTGTCTGGGCATGCTGGGATTTGTAGTTTTGCAACATCTGGAGGGCCACAGTTTGGAGATCACTGTGCCATGGTACTGTAGCCCTCCAGATGTTGCAAAACTGCAAATCCCAGCATGCCCAAACAGCAAACAGCTGTCTCTGCATGCTGGGAGTTATAGTTGCGTACCTCCAGCTGTTGCTGGCGATCAGTACATGCTTGTAGTTGTAGTTTTGCAACAGCTGGAGGCTTTCCCCCCCCCCCATGTGAATGTACAGGGTGCATTCACACGGGCAGGTTTACAGTAAGTTTCCTGCTTGAAGTTTGAGCTGCGGCAAATTTTTTGCCGCAGTGCAAAATCCTAGTGGAAAACTCACTGTAAACCTCCACCAGTGGGAATGTACCCTAAAAACTCTACACTACACTGACAAATAATAAATGGTAAAATACTACATGTACACCCCCTTACACTGTCCCTCCCAATAAAAATGAAAAACTTATTGTACGGCAGTGTTTCCAAAACGGAGCCTCTAGCTGTTGCAAAACAACAACTCCCAGTATTTCCAGACAGCCACTGACTGTCCAGGCATGCTGGGAGTTTAGCAACAGCTGGAGGCACCCTGTTTAGGAATCACTGGCGTAGAATACCCCTATGTCCACCCCCTATGCCATTCCTAATTTAGTCCTCAAATGCGCATGGCGCTCTCTCACTTCGGAGCCCTGTCGTATTTCAAGGAAACAGTTTAGGGTCACATATGGGGTATTTCCGTACCCGGGAGAAATTGCACTACAAATTTTGGGGGGCTTTTTCTCCATTTACACCTTATGAAAAGGAAAATTTGGGGGCTACACCAGCCTGTTAGTGTAAAAAAAATTAAAATTTTACACTAACATGCTGGTGTTGCACCATACTTTTAATTTTCACAAGCAGTAAAAGGAAAAAAAGACCCCTAACATTTGTAACGCAATTTCTCCTGAGTATGGAAATACCCCACATGTGGGCGCAAAATGCTCTGTGAGCACACAACAAGTCCCAGGAGTGAGAGCGCACTATGTACATTTGAGTACAAATTGGTGATTTGCACAGGGGTGTCTGATTTTACAGCGGTTCTGAGATAAACGCAAAAAAATAAATACCCACATGTGACCCCATTTTGGAAACCACACCCCTCACAGAATGTAACAAGGGGTATAGTGAGCCTTAACACCTCACAGGCGTTTGAAGAATTTTCATTAAAGTTGGATGGGAAAATGAAAAATGAAAAAAAAAATTATTTTCACTAAAATTATGGTGTTACCCTAAATTTTTCATTTTCACAAGGGAAAATAGGAAAAAAGCCCCCAAAAATTTGTAAGCCCATTTCTTCTGAGTAAGAACATACCCCATATGTGGATGTAAAGTGCTCTGCGGGTGAACTACAATGCTCAGAAGAGAAGGAGCGCCATTGGGCTTTTGAAGAGAAGATTTGTCCGAAATTGAAGGCCACGTGTGTTTACAAAGCCCCCATAGTGCCAGAACAATGGACCCCCGCCACATGTGACCCCATTTTGGAAACTACACCCCTCATGTAATGTATTAAGGGGTGCAGTGAGCATTTATGCCCCACAGGTGTCTGACAGATTTTTGGAACAGTGGTTCGTGAAAATGAAAAATGTAATTTGTCAAATCTGTAATTTGTCAAGATCAGTCAAATGCCAGTGGGGTTTAAATACTCACTGCACCCCTTATTAAATTCTGTGAGGGGTGTAGTTTCCAAAATGGGGTCACATGTGGGGGGGTCTACTGTTCTGGCATCACAGGGGGGCTTTATAAACGCACATGGCCCCTGACTTCTATTCCAAACAAATTCTCTTTCCAAAAGCTCAATGGCGCTCCTCCTCTTCTGAGCATTGTAGTGCGCCAGCAGAGCCCTTGATGTCCACACATGGGGTATTTCCATACTCAGAAGAAATGGGGTTACAAATTTTGGGGGTCATTTTCTCCTATTACCCCTTGTAAAAATGTAAAATTTGGGGAAAACCAACATTTTAGTGAAAATTTTATTTTTCTTCACTTACACATCCAACTTTAACAAAAAGAGTCGTCAAACACCTGTTGGGTGTTAAGGCTCACTGGACCCCTTGTTACGTTCCTTGAGGGGTGTAGTTTCCAAAATAGTATGCCATGTGTTTTTTATTGCTGTTCTAGCACCATAGGGGCTTCCTAAATGTGACATGCCTTCCAAAAAACATTTCAGCAAAATTTGCTTTCCAAAGGCCAAATTTGACTCCTTCTCTTCTGAGCATCGTAGTGCGCCAGCAGAGCACTTGACTTCCACACATGGGGCATTTCCATACTCAGAAGAGATGGGGTTACAAAGTTTGGGGGGCATTTTCTCCTATTACCCCTTGTAAAAATAATAAATTTGCGGGAAAACTAGCCATTTAGTGAAAAAAAAATCATTTACACATCCAACTTTAACGAAAAGTCGTCAAACACCTGTGGGGTGCTAAGGCTCACTGTACCCCTTGTTACATTCCTTGAGGGGTGTAGTTTCTAAAATTTTATGCCATGTGTTTTTTTTTCTGTTCTGGCACCATAGGGGCTTCTTAAATGTGACATATCCCCCAAAAACGATTTCGGAAAAACTCACTCTACAAAATCCCACTGTCGCTCCTTCCCTTCTGAGCCCTCTATAGTGCCCACCGAACACTTGACATACACATATGAGGTATTTCCTTACTCGACAAAAATTGGGTTACACATTTTAGGAAGATTTCTATCCTTTTACCCCTTGTAAAAATTCAAAGACTGGGTCTACAAGAACATGCCAGTGTAAAAAATGAAGATTTTGAATTTTCTCCTTCAATTCCTGTGAAACAAACCTTTTGAATGTCATTTTGAATACTTTGAGGGGTCATTTATACGGTATTTCTAATAAGAAGGCCCTTCAAATCCACTTCAAAACTGAACTGGTCCCTGAAAAATTTCAATTTTGGGAAAAAAAATTGAAAATTGCTGCAATACTTTGAAGCCCTCTGATGTCTTCCAAAAGTTAAAACATGTCAACTTTATGATGCAAACATAAAGTAGACATATTGTTTATGTGAATCAATATATAATGTATTTTGAATATCCATTTTCCTTATAAGCAGAGAGGTTACATTTTTTTTTTGAAATGCTAAATTTTCAATTTTTTCATCAAATTTTTGAATTTTTCACCAAGAAATGATACAAGTATCGACAAAATTTTACTACTAACATAAAGTAGAATATGTCACAAAAAAACTATCTCGGAATCAGAATGAAAAGTAAAAGCATCCCAGAGTTATTAAAGGGGTATTCCAGGAAAAAACTTTTTTATATATATCAACTGGCTCCAGAAAGTTAAACAGATTTGTAAATTACTTCTATTAAAAAATCTTAATCCTTTCAGTACTTATGAGCTTCTGAAGTTAAGGTTGTTCTTTTCTGTCTAAGTCCTCTCTGATGACACCTGTCTCGGGAAACGCCCAGTTTAGAAGCAAATCCCCATAGCAAAACTTTTCTAAACTGGGCGTTTCCCAAGACAGGTGTCATCAGAGAGGTCTTAGATAGAAAAGAACAACCTTAACTTCAGAAGCTCATAAGTACTGAAAGGATTAAGATTTTTTTATGGAAGTAATTTACAAATCTGCTTAACTTTCTGGAGCCAGTTGATATATATATATATATATATATATATATATATATATATATATATAGATATATAAAAGTTTTTTCCTGGAATACCCCTTTAATGCTTAAAGCGACAGTAGTCAGATGGGCAAAAAATGGCTGGGTCCTACAGTGAAAATTGGCTGGGTCCTTAACCCCTTCATATATAATGTCATATATAAACGCTGGGTTGTGCAGTGCGTTCGCGCATCCCAGCGTTTATAAATGACATTCAGTTAACCCGGCGATGCGCAGCATCGCACGGGTTAACTGGCAGAAGTCCCGCTGTTTCCAGCAGGGGACAACTTCTGCTTCACCCCCAGGACCATCCATTGATGGTCCTGGTCAGCGATCACTGTGATTGGTCCCTGTGGACCAATCACAGTGATCTAGGGTGAAAGTTCAGATCCCCCTCGCGGCATAGGTGGGGGAACACGTGGGGACCGGCAGCCTTACCCGAACCAGCGGCGGGACCGAGGAGCAGCGCGGGACCGGCCACGTGGACGAGCAGCGACGGGACCGGCAGGTGAGTATATGGTCCTCAGAAGCAGCAGTGAAGAACTTCACTGCTGCTTCTAGGAGTCTGAAAACTACAACTCCCAGCATGCCTAGACAGCCTTTGGCGGTCTGGGCATGCTGGGAGTTGTAGTTTTGCAACATCTGGAGGGCCCCAGTTTGGAGATTATTGTATAATGGTCTCCAATCTGTGCTCTTCCAGCTGTTGCAAAACTACAACTCCCAGCATGCACTGACTGTCCAGGCATGCTGGGAGTTTTGTATAATGGTCTCCAATCTGTGCTCTTCCAGCTGTTGCAAAACTACAATGGTCTCCAAACTGGGGCCCTCCAGATGTTGCAAAACTACAACTCCCAGCATGCATGGTCTGTTAGTGCATGCTGGGAGTTATAGTTTTGCAACAACTGGAGACACACTGGTTGGGAAACATTGTTTCTAACTCAGTGTTTCCTAACCTGTGTGCCTCCAGCTGTTGCAAAACTATAACTCCCAGCATGCACTAACAGACCATGCATGCTGGGAGTTGTAGTTTTGCAACATCTGGAGGGCCCCAGTTTGGAGACCATTGTATAATGGTCTCCAATCTGTGCTCTTCCAGCTGTTGCAAAACTACAACTCCCAGTATGCACTGACTGTCCAGGCATGCTGGGAGTTTTAGTTCAGCAACATCTGGCCCTTCAGATGTTGCCGAACTACAACTCCCAGCATGCCCTTCAGCTGTCTGGGCATGCTGGGAGTTGTAGTTTTGCAACAACTGGAGACACACTGGTTGGGAAACATTGTCTGTTTCTAACTCAGTGTTTCCTAACCTGTGTGCCTCCAGCTGTGGCAAAACTATAACTCCCAGCATGCACTAACAGACCATGCATGCTGGGAGTTGTGGTTTTGCAACAGCTGGTGCACCCCCCCCCCCTGTGAATGTACAGGGTACATTCACATGGGCAAGGCTTTTACAGTGGGTTTCTCGCTGCAAGTTTGAGATGCAGCAAATTTTGCGCTGGGAAACTCACTGTAATCCCCCGCCCATGTGACTGTACCCTAAAAACACTACACTACACCTACACAAAATAAAATAAAAAGTTAAAAACACTACATATACACATACCCCTACACAGCCCCCCTCCCCCAATAAGAACGTCCGGTACACCACTGTTTCCAAAGCAGAGCCTCCAGCTGTTGAAAAACAACAACTCCCAGTATTGCCGGACAGCCGTTGACTGTCCACACATGCTGGGAGTTTTGCAACAGCTGGAGGCACCCTGTTTGGGAATCACTGGCGTAGAATACTCCTATGTCCACCCCTATGCAAATCCCTAATTTAGGCTTCAAATGCACATGGCGCTCTCACTTTGGAGCCCTGTCGTATTTCAAAGCAACAGTTTAGGGTCACATATGGGGTATCACCGTGCTCGGGAGAAATTGCGTTACAAGGTTTGGGGGGTATTATCTTCTTTAACCCTTCATGAAAAGGAAATGTTGGGGTCTACACCAAAATGTTAGTGTAAAATTTTTTTATTTTTTACACTAACATGCTGATGTTGCCCTATACTTTACATTTTCACAAGAGGTAAAAGGGAAAAAAGCCCCACAAAATTTGTAACGCAATTTCTCCCGACTACGGAGATACTCCATATGTGGGCGCAAAGTGCTCTGGGGCGCACAACAAGGCCCAGAAGGGAGAGCGCACCATGTACATTTGAGGTGATTTGCACAGGGGTGGCTGATTGTTACAGCGGTTTTGACAAACGCAAAAAAAAAAAAAAAAACCCACATATGACCCCATTTCGAAAATGACACCCCTCACGGAATGTAATGAGGGGTGCAGTGAGAATTTACCCCCCACAGGTGTCTGACTGATCTTTGGAACAGTGGTCCGTGAAAATGAAAACTTGTACAGCCCACTGTTCCAAAGATCTGTCAGACACCAGTGGGGGGCAAATGCTCACTGTACCCCATGTTACGTTCCTCAAGGGGTCTAGTTTCCAAAATGGTATGCCATGTGTTTTTTTTTGCTGTCCTGGCACCATAGGGGCTTGCTAAATGCGACATGCTCCCCGAGCAAAATTTGCTCTCAAAAAGCCAAATATGACTCCTTCTCTTCTAGTTCGCCCATAGTGCACTTCAGGTCAACTTATGGGGTACTTCCATACTCAGAAGAGATGGGGTTACACATTTTGGGGGGTATTTTCTGCTATTAACCCTTGTAAAAATGTGAAATTTGGGGGGAAACACACATTTTAGTGAAAAAAAAATTTTTTTTTTTACATATGCAAAAGTCGTGAAACACCTGTGGGGTATTAAGGCTCACTTTATTCCTTATTACATTCCTCAAGGGGTCTATTTTCCAAAATGGTATGCCATGTGTTTTTTTTTTGCTGTTCTGGCACCATAGGGGCTTCCTAAATGCGACATGCCCCCGAGCAAAATTTGCTCTCAAAAAGCCAAATATGACTCCTTCTCTTCTGAGCATTGTAGTTCGCCCGTAGTGCACTTCAGGTCAACTTATGGGGTACCTCCATACTCAGAAGAGAAGGGGTTACAAATATTGGGGGGTATTTCCTGCTATTAACCCTTGGAAAAATGTGAAATTTGGGGGGAAACACACATTTTTGTGAAAAAAAATAATTTTTTTTTTTACATATGCAAAAGTCGTGAAACACCTGTGGGGTATTAAGGCTCACTTTATTCCTTGTTATGTTCCTCAAGGGGTCTAGTTTCCAAAATGGTATGCCATGTGAGGGTTTTTTGCTGTTCTGGCACCATAGGGGCTTCCTAAATGCAACATGCCCCCCAAAAACCATTTCAGAAAAACGTACTCTCCAAAATCCCCTTGTCGCTCTTTCCCTTCTGAGCCCTCTACTGCGCCCGCCGAACACTTTACATAGACATATGAGGTATGCGCTTACTCAAGAGAAATTGGGCTACAAATATAAGTATACATTTTCTCCTTTTACCCCTTGTAAAAATTCAAAAATTGGGTCTACAAGAACATGCGAGTGTAAAAAATGAAGATTGTGAATTTTCTCCTTCACTTTGCTTCTATTCCTGTGAAACAACTAAAGGGTTAAAATGATGACTGAATGTCATTTTGAATACTTTGGGGGGTGCAGTTTTTATAATGGGGTCTTTTGTGGGGTATTTCTAATATGAAGACCCTTCAAATCCACTTCAAACCTGAACTGGTCCCTGAAAAATAGTGAGTTTGAAAATTTTGTGAAAAATTGGAAAATTTCTGCTGAACTTTGAAGCCCTCTGGTGTCTTCCAAAAGTAAAAACTCGTCACTTTTATGATGCAAACATAAAGTAGACATATTGTATATGTGAATAAAAAATTTTTTTATTTGTAATATACATTTTCCTTACAAGCAGAGAGCTTCAAAGTTAGAAAAATGCAAAATTTTCAAATTTTTCATCAAATTTTAGGATTTTTCACAAGGAAAGGATGCAAGTTACCACAACATTTTACCACCATGTTAAAGTAGAATATGTCACGAAAAAACTTGGAATCAGAATGATAACTAAAAGCATTCCAGAGTTATTAATGTTTAAAGTGACAGTGGTCAGATGTGCAAAAAACGCTCTGGTCCTTAAGGCCAAAATGGGCTTGGTCCTGAAGGGGTTAAGGGGTTAAGATATGCCCCCAGTAGTTAGGTAGGAGCCCACCCCATTATGTTGATGCCCCCAGTAGGTAGGTACTTCCCCCTATTTTTCTTTTCTTTATGGTCTGCAGGCATTGGTTTTGTTATAGGCGACATTTACACAAGTACTGGATTAAATTGGCCCTGTTACCACTATTGGTATCATGACATCTCTAACTATAACTTATGCACAGGATAGTTGATAAATATTCATCAGTGGCTGTCTAAACACTGAAACCCTCACCAAACCTGAGATCAAGGGTTGCTTGTCACCCTTGTGAAAGGATCAATGGTTGAACATGTATGCGGCTGCTTCATTTACTTACTATGGGACTGATGGAGATAACAGAGTATAGAGCTTGGCTATCTCTGTTAGTCACACAGTGAGCGAATGATGCTCCAAAATTTGGCATTTTGCAATTTGCTACCCCTCCACTTTTTTAGAAGACACATTCACTTTCCGATAAACTCTTCCCTTTTATTGAGCAAGGTTAAAAAGGTGTAAAAAGTATCTAAATGGAAATGTGGCACAAGTTAAATGAGCACTGGAAGTTTTATTTTTTTATGACATTGCCAATGCGCAAAAAAATAAAAAAAATAAACCCTAGCTCGACTGAAAATTAATCTCTGTGTCTTAGCCAAAGATGCATCTGTACAAAGGTGGGCTTTTTAAACGTTTTCCTTTTTTTTTTAATTTCAACTTTTTTTTTCATTTTATTTTATTTAAAATTCTACTGTGTTCATTTATTAAATAATGAATTAAGAATTAACTATTATTACAGATGACACTTCTGGAATGCTTTACCAGTACAGAAGATCTACAGTGTTCTGTTTTTTTAATCATAAGGAAAAAAAATGTAAGCTGAAAACAGAACAAGCTTTGCTTTATGATATGAAACCTTTTTAGTTATCAATATAATTACACTGAACTATGGGAATAGCCAAGATTCAGGTTTAATTCTCTGTTTAGTGTAAAATGAACATTGCCATTAGAAATGGACATGCACTTATAGGATCACATAAATGACATTCAGATTTGTTCTTCACAGTTTTCTTTGATTAAAATAATGTTTTATTGAATAAAATTCCTGCTCTGATTCTGCAGCCATTAGGCTGACTGTCCATTTGGAAGAAGGTCCTTGTGTGAATTCACCAAAGGGTAAGTAACAGATTCTAGTTTGGCCGCTGGGAACTGTTCACATAGCCGGAGCTCTAGGTTCTCTGCACTCAAGTGGCTGTGGGCACTGCGTCCATCTCTTCTATGGTGGAAAGAGGCTATCCCAACTTTGGGTTTCTCAAGTTGACTGTCTCTCTTTTCTGTTGGCTCTTGTGCTCGAAAGTGGCAGAAAAGCACAGCCACTAAACTCTTCTTGAAGTTTTCATTCATAAACGTATAAACTACGGGGTTATTGAAGGAGTTAAAAAAGCCCACGGCTTGGACGATCGCGACTATCATTTTCACAGTGATGTCATCGTACTCTTCTTCCAGGTCATCTGTGGATAGTAAAAGATTAGTTTAGGTTTAATAAGACCAGCATTTTCTTTCTTTAGAGATTATTATGGTATAATCTACTAACAAATAGCTCTAAAGCATCATAAATCACTATGTCAGGTGATCTATGGGACCTGCCAGCACTCAACACCTAGTAAAAACATTAGGAACAAACTTCGACTATCCACTTTGGAAAATATTTACTTGTTGGAATGGTCCCTTACAAAAAAACTAATCTTAAAGTGTCTGTCTGCTGGAACACCCAGCAATCTGATGAAATCTGTGGAGAAACATGGTGGAAAGTGTTCAGTGTCCCTGTAGCACCACCAAAGGGAAAATACAAAAACACGTCCCCTCTGAGAGGGACGTGATGTCATGCCACGCCCCCTCTCCATTCATGTCTATGGGACGGGGCATTCATAGACATGAATGGAGGGGGCATGGCATCACTAAGATGTATAAAGGGCCCTCTTCTATTAGCTCCAAATCACCTAAGAGGGTATATAAAAACATCTTAAATTTTTGCTTACCTGAAAATTTCAATTCCAGGAGTCCGTGGGCAGCCCAGTATGGGGTTAAGTTATTCCCCCTGAATTTGTCAGAAGAGATAATCAGCACATAATTAAGTAATTAGCACATTTTATATGACCCTCCTACAGAGCATAAAGACCCTAGGATATCCACACACAGCAGAGTAGTATTATAGCATGCTTTATTAGGCTGGGAACTCTGTGCTGCCTAAAGACTCCAGGAATTGAAATTTTCGGGTAAGCAAAAATTTAAGACATTCCTGGACGTCCTAAGGCAGCACAGTATGGGATCTAAGTAGCAGAAAAAATAAAGGGAGGGTATTACTTCTAAAACGCTTCTTTTAACACTGTGTTGCCTAGGGCTGAACTACTGGAAATGTCTATACGGTAATGGTGCATGAATGTAGTAGGCGTTGCCCATGTTGCTGCTCTGCATATTTCTTGCAACAACATGTAGGAAGCTTCTGCCCATGAGGTTGAAGTTGTCCTCGTAGAATGTGCTTTGAGGTCCTTAGGAGGATCTATTCCCTCTTTATGGAAGCTAAAACTGATGGTATTTTTGATCCAGTTAGTGATGGTAGATTTTGCTGCTTTAGAACCTCTAGATTTGGCACCAAATTGAACGAATAAGTGTTCTGAACACCTAAAGGACTCAGTCAAAGAAATATACTCCATGACTGCTCTTCTTACATCCACCTTGGAGACCTCTTCATTCTCCATGAGAGCTGGTAATATAATTTCCTGTTGCAAATTAACAGAATGAATCTTGGGAATGAATCCTGGCAAGGTACGGAGAACTATGGCATCACCCAGGTCTCGGAGATAAGGTTTGCGACATGACAGCAGCTGGATATCACTAACTCAATAGCAACCAGAAAACATGTTTTACATGTGAGAAATGTCAAATCAATAGATTCTATAGGCTCAAAGGGATCAGAGGCTAGACACCTCAGAACCTTGGAGAGATCCCATGAGGGGATAGGCTTGTGGACTTTCAGGCAAAGGTTATTCACCCCCTTGAAAAATTATTTTCACCAGAGGATCTTTGGAAAATTTTCCTGCCAAAAAGTAATTTATGGCCGCAAACTGAACCTTTAAAGTTGACTGGTTAAGACCTTTGTCCAAATTCACCGGAACTGTGATTTCCTGATCCGGAAAAAGAGATGAACAATTTCCAGACCCTAGAATAACATTTATTTTTACCTGGTTTGCTAGATCTCCCCAAGGTTACGATGACTTTCTCTGTAAGGCCACTTGCTTTTAGCGTTTTCAGTTCACTTTCCAGATTCCGGAATGCTAAATTATGATGGTACATTCCTGTTTGAATCAACAGATCCCCTCTTTTGGCCAGATGCCATAACCGGTTCTGGGACAGTTCCCTGATCATCAAGAACCAGGACCTTCTTGGCTAATATGGTAGAATAAGGATTGCCCGGGGCTTCTCCTTCTTGATTTTCCATAAAGTCATCTGGATCAGGCCTGGAGGAGGAAAGCCATACACAAACCTCTTTTTCCAGAATATTGAGACTCCGTCTATGTAGAAAGGATGGTCTAGGGGAGACAGGGAACAACATTTTTTTTACTTTGGCATTTGTTTTGTTGCAAACACATCTGGGCTTCCAAACCTCCTTGTTACTTGCTCGAAAATCTTTTGGTTTAGTTCCCATTCTCCTAGGTCTAAGGATTTTCAGCTGAGGAGGTCCGCCTTCAGATTGAGTGTTCCCTTCAGATGCACTGTTGTGAGACCTCTGATATTGCATTCTGCCTGACAGAAAAATTTGGCACTTTCCTTCATTAGCGATTGGCATTTTTGTTTGAAGATTGCGAATATGAGCCTTCGCCCAGTGAACTGCATCTATTGAAGTAAGACTGCCCAAGATCCTCATGGCTTGGCGAATGGTCACATTTCTGTTTCTCAACAGGAACTTGATCTGTTTCCTTAACCTCATTTCTCTTTCCGAAGAAATGGAAATCTTCATGCATACTGAATTTACAAATCCTAGAAAAATAATTTTTTGAGTTGGAGACAGATTGGATTTTTTTTACGTTGAAGATGAATCCGTGGGCTCGGAGAAATTCTATTGTCTTGGACTCATGGAATAACAACCTTTCCTGATGCTGCCTTTATCCACTAATCGTCCAAATAGGGAATTATGATGACACCTTGAAGTCGAAGAGCTGCTCAAAAGACCACCACTATTTTCGTGAAGACCCTTCACCCGAAAGGGAGACATGTGAACTGAAGGTGCCAAATTGAGCCTCCCACTTTGATGACAAATCTTAGATATTTTCTGAAAAGATGGGGGATTGGCACGTGGAGATAGGCATCTGATAAATCCAGAGTGGCCATGAAATCTCCCTGGTTCAGAACCGGAATTACTGGTCTTATACTCTCCATCTTGAAGTGCTTCCTTTCTATAAACTTGTTTAGACAGGTCAGGTCTATTACAAGCCTCCATTTTCCGTTGGACTTTGGGACTGAGAAAATGCTGGAGTAAATTCCTGTAAAGTCGGTGTGGGTTGGAACCCATTCTATGACATCCTTTGTAAAAAATTCCAAGACTAGGGGAAGGATCTTGGGATCTTAGTTGGTGTTCAGGAAGAATTTCTCTGGTGGGGTGTTGAGAAGTTCTAATTTGTAGCCCTTTTTTATGATGATAGGACCCATTTGTCCTTTGTTTTCTGTGCCCATACTGGAAAAAAGCCTCCTAATCTTCCTCCAACTTTGGCTAATGCTAAACTGGCGTCATAATTCCTTATTTGTCGGAGGTTTGACTTTGATGGAAGAATTGTAATTTGTATTTCTTCTTTGCTTGTTGAATCTGGACCTATTATATCCTCCAGATTGTTAATTCTTCCCATAGAATTTAGGAGATCTTTTCCATCTTGGTCACCCCCTTGATGACTCCTTCTTGGATGTTCCAGGAAAGGCATCATTCATATCCTTCAAAATTCCCTTAAGGTTAGGGCCAAATAGCGGCTCGGGAGAAAAAGGAATAGAACAAAAGTGATTCTTTGCTGCAACATCTCCTTTCATCCATTGTTTTATCCATAAGTCCCTTCTTATGGAATTGGATTCTGCCATATTTTGTGCCGATAAGCGAAGAGTGTCCAGTGGGGCATTGCACAAAAATTCAGCTGAAGACTTCATAATAGGGATTTTCTTTAGAATATCTTCTCTGAGTACCCCTTCACAGAGATCTTAAGATAATTGGCTCAGCCAAATCCTAAGCGCCTGTGCCACAGGAACTGATGACATAGATACTTTGGAAACAGCTGCGGTTGTGGAATAAGCCTTCTTAGACAGAGAATCTGCCTTCTTATCCATAGGATTGTATAAAAGGGATGACTCTTCAGAAGGAAAAGAGGATTTTTTCACCAATTTAGCAGCTGGCAGATCTACTCTAGGTGGATTATACCATGAGGTGGTGGTTTCTGAAGAGAGCTTATAAACTAAACTGAAACGAGACCCCACATCCACCGTTTCTCTGGCTTCTCTCAGTTGGATTTAAACCTTTTAGTAATACAAGGATGGGAGGGCAAAACTTTATCATTAGACACTGGAAAATAGTATAAACTCTTTTTAGGAAGCTTTCCTTCAGTAGAATGGTCAGATTCCAAGACATGCTTAATGGATTTAACTAAATTGTGCATATCATCTTAATGGAAAATATAATAGTCTTCAGAAGAACCCTGAGAATCAACAGAAGAGCAAGATTTATAATCTTCCGATTCTGAAGGAGAGACTGCCCGCTGATGTGTTTTGCGCTTTTTAGCTGGGGGGACGTTATCAGGAAGCAATAATGATATTTGTTTTTTAAACCAAGAAAAGAAAGAGCTTGCTTCATCCCCAAATCTCTGTTCCTTTTCCACAGCATGAGCTTGTGGAGAGCACAAACCACAAAAATCACCTTCCATGTCATCCACCAATGGTTGAGAACAAGATCTGCATTGTCTGTGTCTTGACTTCCTGGTTCTTTTTCCCCCTAAGATTTGTCTCAGACATCTATAAGTAATAAATTACATTTTAAAAAATTCTAGAACCAGAAAACAATGCCAGGTAATTCAGACTAAAATATATGAGTAAAGAAAATTCACAGTAATCCCCCTATATAACATCCATCATGTACTGAGTAGAACAGTATCACTTGTACACCGATACTTCACAGAATCATTGAAAAAAAAATCCTGTTTATCTAGGCTGGACAGGATACTTCACAGTGATCCTGACTTATTAAAGCCCTGCTCATATGGCAATTTTTACATAAGCGATAAGACACTTCACAGTGTCCTAAAACCACCAAGTGATGCGGCTGTCAGACAGTGTGCTCTTTAATTACTTCACAGTAACCATCGATTATAGTAGAGAGACCACATGGCCATAGTCTGAAGCAGGACACACTGACATTAATTACTTCACCGTAACCATGAGTTACTGAGTGAATATACTCACTTTACTTCCCAGTTAGCCCTGCTGCCCTGGCACAGTGTATCGGCAGCAGGACACTGCCATCATACCTCCCAATGTCTAGAGATGCTGCCCTGGCCGCAGACCGGGCACCTTGGCGGGCTCCTTCTGTTTTCTGAACGTCACTTCCGGGATGCTGGCCCGTCGCGATGGTAACATGTGTCTGGTGACCCGACGTACTTCCGGAAGCTGAGAGTCCTAAGATGTCTGCGCGCTTCTCCTTGTGATGGAACCTGGAGTACTAAGTCGGATGCATGCCTGCATGTTTATCCCTGGCATATTTGTTCACACTGAATCAGGAGTGAGTATTCCAATAAAAATGGCTGCACACATGGCACTACACTGTACCTAAAGCATCCAAATAGGTAGAGGTGGCTTCACAGCATCCCTATAGAGGTCTGACATAAAAAATAATAAAAATATTAATGGAAAAACATATAGATTGGAAAAACATATAGATAAAAGAATATCCCCTCTGAAAGCAGAAGAATAAAACTCTGCTGTGTGTGGATATTTTAGGGTCTTTATGCCCTGTAGGAGGGTCATATTAATTGTGCTAATTACTTAATGTGTGCTGATTATCTCTTCTGACAAGTTCAGGGGGACTAACTTAAGCCCATTGTGTGCTGCTGTAGGACGTCCAGGAATGGGACACATTAGATTAAATTTACCTTTTTTCAGATGACCATGTTTTCTTCATATTTATTATGTAATAATTTGTAATATAAAATGCAGATAATGGGGTTCATTAACTAAGTTGTGCCAGCAGTGCAGATTTTACGCAATTTTTTTTATTTTGAGCATCTGTCCCACTCGTGCATCTGTCCCACTCGAGTCAGGAAGGGGGCTTTTTCCTCCATGGAGGGGGCATGCGAAGAGCACGCCCTGGTCACATGCCACTTTAGGGCCGACTTGTGACAACAAAGGTACAGTATAGGCATATACAGTGCAGCGTGTGTGAGCAACATTTACCAGTGTTCTAATGTCAGATGTTGGGACAAAACTGTAGAGTACATAATGTGCCAAAATTACAGGCGCTTTTTTGCCACTTCATTGGCAATGCTGAAAAACATCTAGAAAAAAAGGAGTTAATAAAAACATACTTTATCTTTTGTCATAAAAAAAATTAGTAAAATGTTTATAACATTTTGAGTTATGTAAAATATAGGATGCTGCGTGCACTGTCTTGATGAATTTGGCAAAATTTGGAATATTTTAGCATATAAGTAATTCTGTGCACCCAATGACACTTTCTACTCTTCTTGCTGTTACTACACCATTTTGCAGCTGGTGTGAGCTGTAGTTTTGTTCCCTAGTAATGTTACCGCTACATTTCCACTGGTTCGAAAAGAAACAACTTGAACTCAGTCCTAATTGGAAGCATCATGTCCTACATTGTGTGCATCATGTGCTATATATACACTTCACTGTCAATAGTCTTTGTGTATAAACTGTAAAGGACAGTAAAAGTTTGACAATAGTTAGAATAGAAGACTTTCAATGTAAAAGCCTAAAACGAAAATAAATAAACAAAAGCTATAAAAAGCTAAAAATGTCTCCTTTTTATATCCCTTAATATTCATTTTTATATTTTTATATCCATTCCTAGTTTCTGTTCAACAAAATGTGAAAGCGACCTAATGGCTTTTGCCTTCAGTAGTCACACACAGAACCTGTAAGTAATCAGACAGATGCCCCTTCTGTACTATGTAGAGGTTGGCAGCGGAGGATGGTTGGCACATTCTTCAGAGTTTAGCGGTAACTTGCACTTAGTATGGTGATTGATCTGAAAATTAACTCTACAGCAATGTTGCAGCAGCTGTGCATATAGAATAACTCTTTTCAGCCTCTGACTTTCCTGCTACATAATGAAGCAGTTTTGAAATACTATCTCTAATAATAACATGCATATCTCTAAGGTTGAAGTTTGGCCCACAAATTTGGCGTCAAAACCAGGTAAACCTGAACAGACCCCAGGCTGACTGGACTTGAGAGGCTTTGGTTAACTGGGTAAACCTGCTCCATGCTTGCCAAATGGAAAGGAGGGAAGACGGGGGGGCCCACCAGGGGCATAACTATAGGGGTTGCAAAGGTAGCAGTCTTATCGGTGCTCTGTGACTGAGAGCACCCCAAGGCACCTTTTCCCCTTAACCCCTTAAAGGACAACTGCAGCATGATTAACACTTATCCCCTATCCACAGGATAGGGGATAAGTGTTTGATCGCGGGGGGTCCGACCGCTGGGACCCCCTGTGATCTCCTGTACGGGGCCGCGGCTGTCCCTTGCAGGGGGTGTGCCAGCCGCAGCATGATGTTGCAGCCGGCACGCCTCCTCCATACATCTCTATGGGAGAGGCGGGGAGAAAGCATTCGTGCCCCCCCGCCCCCCCCCAATAGAACTGTATTGGGATGGGGAGGAGACGGGGCGTCACCGTCGACTTGTAGGTCGACGCTATGCGCCTTAGCGCTCACTATGAGCACTAATGGCGGCGGCCCGTTAGGGAGATCGCAGGGGGTCCCAACGGTTGGACCCCCCGCAATCAAACACTTATCCCCTATCTTGTAGATAGGGGATAAGTGTATATTGCACTTCAGATGTCCTTTAAGGACGCAGGGTTTTTCAGTTTTTGCCTTTTTGTTTTTTTCCTCCTTACCTTTTAAAAATCATAACCCTTAAAATTTTCCACCTAAAAATCCATATTATGGCTTATTTTCTGCGTCACCATTTATAATTTGCAGTGACATTAGTCATTTTACCCAAAAATTCACGGCGACACAAAGAAAAAAAATCATTGTGCGACAAAATCGAAGAAAAAACGCCATTTTGTAACTTTTGGGGGCTTCCCTTTCACACCTTATCATTATTCTGTAGGTCCATACGGTTAAAATGATACCCCACTTATATAGGTTTAATTTTGTATTACTTCTGGAAAAAATCCTAACTCCATGCAGGAAAATTTATACGTTTAAAAATGTCCTCTTCTGACCCCTATAACTTTTTTAATTTTCCACGTACAGGGCGGTATGAGGGCTAATTTTTTTGCACCGTGATCTGAAGTTTTTATCGGTACCATTTTTGTTTTGATCTGACTTTTTGATCACTTTTTATTCATTTTTTAAAAAGTGTATAAAAAGTGACCAAAAATATGCTTTCTTGGACTTTGGAATTTTTTTACGTGTACGCCATTGACTTTGCGGTTTAATTAATTATATATTTTTATAGTTTGGACATTTACACACGCGGCGCTACCACATATATTTATTTTTATTTACACTGTTTTATTTTTTTAATGGGAAAAGGGGGGTGATTCAAACTTTTATTAGGGAAGGGGTTTAAATGATCTTTATTAACACATTTTTTTTAACTTTTTTTTTTTGCAATGTTATAGCTCCCATAGGGACCTATAACACTGCACACACTGATCTTTTACACAGATCACAGGCGTGTATTAACACTCCTGTGATCAGTGTTATCGGCGCTTGACTGCTCCTGCCTGGATCTCAGGCACGGAGCAGTCATTCGCCGATCGGACACCGAGGAGGCAGGTAAGCTGGTGTCCTGTTAGCTGTTCGGGACGCCGTGATTTCATCGCAGCGGTCCCGAACAGCCCGACTGAACAACAGGGATACTTTCACTTTCGCTTTAGACGTGGCGGTCAGCTTTCATCGCCACATCTGAAGGGTTAATACAGGGCATCACCGCGATCAGTGATGTCCTGTATTAGCCGCGGGTCCCGGCCATTGATGGCCGCCGGGACCGACCCGATATGATGCGGGGTCACCGCATGACCCGTGGCATATCGCGGGAGCCGGTGGAGGACGTAAATATACGTCCTTCGTCGTTAAAGGGGTACTCTGGTGGAAATTTTTTTTTTTTTTTAAATCAACTGGTGCCAGAAAGTTAAACAGATTTGTAAATTATTTCTATTAAAAAATCTTAATCCTTCCAGTACTTATTAGCTGCTGAATCCTACAGAGGACATTATTTTCTTTTTGGAACCCAGAGCTCTCTGCTGACATCACGAGCACAATGCTCTCTGCTGACATCTCTGTCCATTTTAGGAACTGTCCAGAGCAGCCTCTGTAGTATTCAACAGCTAATGAGTACTAGAAGGATTGAGATTTTTTTAATAAATGTAATTTACAAATCTGACGTGTAGAAGAATGGGAAATAAGCGGCACTCACCACGTCCAGATAGCGACAAGCTTCTTTATTTCATAAGGTGCAGTTAGGACATACAGGTGCAGGGAGACAGGAACGCCGGATAATCCGGTAGACTGGTCACAGCCGTATCGTGCTTCCGCACTTCGTCAGACCAACTGATGGTCTGAAGAAGTGCGGAAGCACGATATGGCTGTGACCAGTCTACCGGATTATCCAGCGTTCCTGTCTCCCTGCACCTGTATGTCCTAACTGCACCTTATGAAATAAAGAAGCTTGTCGCTATCTGGACGTGGTGAGTGCCGCTTATTTCCCATTCTTCTACACGTCTGATTTATTACTCTGTCCCAGCTGAGCACCCCACCAACAGTGACGCTTGTGCACACCTGTTTTCGCCAAGATTGTTTTTTGGCTGTACGGCTGGCTGTGCCGAACACTGTTTCTTGTTGCAAGCATTAATTTACAAATCTGTTTGACTTTCTGGCACCAGTTGATTTAAAAAAAAAAAAGTTTTCCACCGGAGTACCCCTTTAAGAAGACACCGGCAGTCTAAATGATGCATTGTAGACATGGGGCCCTGTTACAGATTTTCATTGGAGCTTGGAAGCTACAAGTTACACCTCTGTTACGCCTATGTCTTAAAATAGTTCTGGTGGCCCGTATGCCCGTACATCTACACTAAGCTTAAGGTGCATAACTATATTAAATAGGCACTGTTGGAATCAAACACTTTTCCTATGGATAACATCTTTGCAAAACATTAACCTATTGAATATACCTTATAAAATATGTTATCTCCTTTTTATAGAAATCCTGGATAATGAAAAAGATCACTAGAGGTCCTCATAGCATCCACAACATAATCTTTGTCCCAGCTAAAGCACAGACTGGGACAATGTCCAATACATGAGGGCAGGAGTAACACTCCTCTGTGATCACTCCTGTCCTATCAGACTACAGCATGAAAACAGAGGAGGGGGATACAGAGAAGCCTGCAGTGATTGGATGAAGACACCCAGCACAGCAGATTCAGGGAGGAAGTAAATGCACAGTGAGTGAGGGCGGCTCAGTGCTTGCCTTGAATAGCCCCCTTCCTGAGTAGTGGATGTAAGAATTAGTGAGCAGCAGAACAGAGGGATTTATGAGCTAAATACAGAAGCTAGACACATAAAAAAGACATAAAAAGAATTTGCATGATCTAGTGAGTAACATATATAAGCATAATTTTTTTCTGGGATATGACAGGTGCGCTTTAATCCAAAGGATAACAAATACATTTTAGTTACTTGGTAAAACCTTGCATCAAAGCTTAAATGGGCACTCTCATTAAAAAAAATTTCCTATTGAACTCCTTATCGTAAATAAAAAACTTTCTAATGTACTTTGTTTAAAAAAAAAAAAAAAACATGTTTTCTATTTTTAGAAAAGATGCCATTAGGTGTCTACCTACTTGTCCACAGTACATTTTCCCCTATCTTTTTCACAGACTTTTGACTCCTGCTGACCTGGCATAAGTCCAGAAGCAGGAAATGCTGAGGGGGATGTGTGCAGCCTTATCCAATCATAGCTCAACCCACACTGAACTGCTCTGGACTGTGTGTAGCAGTGCCCCTGTATGGCTTCAGATGATGTCACAAATGCTGAGGAACGCCCCTTCCCAGTCTGTAAATCTGACAGACACTGAGCAGTAAATACCGAGCAATATCAAGGTAAAAAACTAACAAATAATAAAAATAAAGGCAGGGGTGGTTTATCATGATGGGGCAGGGAACTGGGAGGATTATGATATTTTACAAGATCATGAGAGGTACTCTTTAAAGCTTGTAATAAGAATTTAGCTTTATCTATGTACTTGTATGAGTACAGGAATAAAACAACTTACTATATTCAAACAGGAAGTGGACCACATGGAATGGCGCCCAACAGGCAGTGAAGAAAAGGACCACGATGACCATCATCATTACAGCTCGCTTCTTTTTCCTTGGAAGCAACCAGAAAACATTTCAGTAGCTGGAATGAGTACTACAAAATTGTTCAATGCAACTTATTGTAAAAAAAAAAAACCTGAGGAAAGACTTTTATCTTTTTGTTCCATTGGAAAGGAAATAATTCTATTGTTACAGAGTTGTAACCTGTAGGAGATGAGTCAGCAGCGACCCCCTATGTCAAAGTTCATCTCACCTGCCGAAATGGCCTTTTGTACATTGCAAGATGTGGGAAATAAATCATTTGAGAACAAATCCACACAGATCAGCTTTAACCTTTGATTTTTTTGGGCCAAAAGGAGTGGATTAAATAACCGGGGCAAGTATAAAGAAAATTTATTCATTTTAGTTTTTGGATCTATTCCTGATTTTAGAAAAAACAAAAGGCATAGAACCTGCAGCTGCATAACCACAACTCCCAGGTGGCACTCACAGGAAATGGAAGGGATTGTAGACAATTGAGACTGATTGCATAAGAGCCACAGATTAGTATTACCCATTGTTCTCCGGCCTGAGGCCAGCTGTCAGTGTGGGTGAGTGGGTGTTGGTCGGAGTTAGGGGTAGGACTGGCTACCTACCTAAATAGCTACAAAAGCTACCTACCTGGCTACAAAAGCTACCCACCTGACTACCCTGCTACAAAAACTACCCACCTGGCTAATCACCCAGTTGACAAACCAGCCACCTAACCGGCCACTTAGTCGACCACCCAGTTAACCATCCGGCCACCCAGCCAACCACCCGGCCAATCAGCCGACCACCCTGCCAATTACCCAGCCAGCCACCTAGCTGACCACCTGGTCGGCCACCCAGCTGCCACCTGACCACACAGCTACCCACCTGACCACCCAGCCACCCACCTGGATACATAGCTACCCACCTGAATATCTGACTAACTAGCTACTCACCTGGCTACATAGCTATCTACCCGGCTACACAGCTAACCACCTGACTACCTGGCTATATAGATACTTACCTGGCTACAAAGCTACATACCTGACTACCTGGCTACATAGCTACTTACCTGGATAAATAGCTACCTACCTGGCTACCAACATACATAGCTATCTACCTGGCTACCGACCAACCTACCTGGCTACATACCTACTCACATTTTTACTTACCTACTTATTTATTTATTTACCTATCTACTTAGAACCCAGTTACCTACCTATCTATTTATCTACCTACTTACTTATCTACTTAGCTAATTGACTACCTATCTACCTACTTACCTAGCCACTTTGCTACCTACCTACTTACCTACCTATCTAGCTAGATACCTGTCCTGCAGATGCTAAAGAGATTATGTTTTGGCTAAAAGAAGTCGACATGAGAGTCTTAGCCGGATAGAGAAGAAAAGGATATATATATACATATATATTTAAAAAAAAAAAAAATAATATATATATATATATATATATATATATATATACATTTTTGTGTGTAGAGTGGGACATGAGAAGGGATTTGGGTGGAATAAGAATGGGGCAAAGGTGTGGCCAGTGGTAAAGTCTCGCAGGGGGCCCTTGCATTTTTTGATACAGGGGCCCTGAGTATTGTCAGTCAGCCCTTGTTTATAACAAGGCATGCCTTCACGTGCTGTTAAAGGGAAACATCGGAGGAAACAAGTAGAAAACAAATGTTTTCAAATCAACTGGTACCTGAAAGTTAAACAGATTTGTAAATTACTTCTATTAAAAAATCTTAATCCTTCCAGTACTTATTTGCTGCTGTATAAAACAGAGAAATGTGTGCATTTCTTTTCTGTCTGACAACACTCTCTGCTGACACCTCTGTCCGTGTCAGGAACTGTCCAAATTAGAATCATATCTCCATAAAAAACCTCTCTTGCTCTGGAAAGTTCCTGACACGGACAGGAGAGGTGTCAGCAGAGAGCATTGTTGTCAGGCTGGAAAGAACTTCACAAATTTCTCTGTAGTATAACTGTAGTATACAGCAGCTGACAAGTACTAGAAGGGTTAAGATTTTTTAAATAGAAGTGATTTACAAATCTTTCTTGCACCAGTTGATTTGAAAAAAAAAAAAAAAAATAATAATTCCACCGGAGTTCCCCTTTAGGGTACGTTCACACATACAGGATCCTGCGCAGATTTGATGCGCAGGATTTGTAACTGCAGATTAGAAGCTGTGATCAGTCATTTAGTTTACATTGAAATCTGCAGCAGAAAATCCTGCGCATCAAATCCTGTGAATCAAATCTGCGTACGTGTGAACGTACCCTTAAATGGTCCCTCTCATTAAAACTAATTTTTGCTATTGCACCACTTATGGTAAATGAAAAATATTTCTAATATACTTTGGTTAAAAAAAATGAAGTTTTCTATGTTTTATTTGTGCTTAAAAAAGCTCAAGAGCATATTTTCTGACATCTAATACACTGGACTGAGGTCCAAACACAGAAAGTGCAGCCTGGAGTGCTGAGCTGGGTGTGTCCAACCAACAGCAAAGGGCAGTTAAGTGTGAGAGGAGCTATGATTGGATGAGGCTGAACACACCACCTCAGCACTCCAGGCTGCACTTTCTTTGTTTGGACCTCGGTCCTAAGTCTGTGTATAAGATGGGAGAAAATGTGCTGTTTATTAAGCACAAATAAAACCTAGAAAACTTCATTTTTTAACCAAAGTATATTAGAAATATTTTTTAATAACAATAAGGTGTGCAATAGCAAACATTATTTTAATGAGAGTTTCCCTTTAAACAGGCTCCAATTGCAATGTTTTTGGCATCCCTATTATCTCTCAATACAAAACAGCAGCAATTTGGTTAACAGCGGCCAAAAGTAACAATTTCCGGTTGTCTACAGCCCCGTCTACAGTGTTTAATGGAAAACCTGTGACCTTAAAACGTTAATTTATGAGACTATATAATAAATGATTAGACTATAAAGAGAATTAGCCCTTTGCTATACTTTCAGTTCATTGTAATATTCCCAACAGGAACAATAACAATACACACACACAGATGGCTAAAACACAATTTGTGATATGTCATTTCATGTCTGAGGATAGAGAAAGGTTATCATGACATGAGTCTTTTGTTCTCTTTTTATTTTTGTTGGAACTTTGTTGCTACTTCAAACACAAAAATTGGCTCCTAATAGCAGTACCAGCATTTATCGGCTACAGCATAGAATGATAGTCATTGTATTGTACGTGTCCATTCTGTTACTTAATTACAGCCTTTCCAGTTATATCAATACTGTACATCTCCACATGTCGAGTCTTTCTTTCCAAACACTAGACTTACATCATTACTTTACATTATTGTAATAATAACTATTTATCACCGATGATAGGTGATAAATGTCTGAGCTGTGTGGCTGTGACTAATGGATCCCCAACTGAGTATAACAATGGGGTTCCCAGGACCTCCTACATAAAGTGCCAGTCAAGTGTGTGCCCTGCTAATCTATCCAGACTGTATGGGACGGCAGAGGATAAAGAACAAAGCTTGACTGATACGGGGTTCGGTGGTTGGCGTAGCAATGGAGATGTCTATACACAGGTTGGCTAGATAGGTACAGGTGGATTGATGGCTATGCTACAGGTTTAAAGAGAAGTTCTAAGGGGAAGAAAGGGATAGATTTTTTTATGCTGATTTATGAGGGGAGCTGGGAAGAGTACTCACTGATCTGTAACCCTATTAAGAACGTTAGAAATTTGACATTTTCGTAGGCTGATGGTTTTAACCTAACTATTCTACTGCCACTCACCACATGAATGAAATTTTTTTTATAAATAAATAAAAATATATATATATAAATAAATAAAACAAAATGTGAATAACAAAAAATGTATAAAGCCATGTGAATAAATATCAAAAAACATATATAAATACAGAAAACCATGTAAATAATTGATAAATAAATCCACATATGAATATATAGTAAATCTTTTATTCTATCTTTTCATTTTGGCTTTAAGGACCCTACCAATTTCTATTTTTGAACTTAATTTTTTTTCCCTCCTCCCTTTTTAAAAACTGTAATGCTTCCAATTTTGCACTTACAGACCCATATAAGGCTTGTTTTTTGCGACACCAATTGTACTTTGTAATGACAATACTTATTTTATAACAAAATCTGCGGCGAAACAAAAAAAAATATTTGTGGGGGTAAATAAAATAAAAATTCCATTTTGTAGTTTTGGGGGCTTCCGTTTATATGCAGTGCACGTTTTGGTAACAATGACACCTTATCTTTATTTTGTACATCCATATGGTTACAAGGATACCCAATTATTGTATGTTTTAGTTTAATTTACTACTTAAAAAAAATAAAATTAAACTACATGCACAAAAATTAGTTTGCTGAAAATCCTGACCCCTATAATTTTTTTATTTTTCCGCATTCGGTGATGTCTGAGGGGTACGTTTTTTGCGCTGTGATCTGTAGTTTTCACCGGTACTATTTTTGTTATGATGGGACTTTTTGATTGCTTTTTATTATTTTGAACTTTAGTATTTTTTCCGTGTATGCCATCGACTGTGTAATTTAATTAACATTATATTGTAATAGATTGGACATTTGCACTTGCAGCAGTGCCACATAAATGATTATGATTTTTTTCTTTCTTTCCAGTCTGACCACAGTGCTCTCTGCTGACACCTTTTTTCATGTCAGGCACTGTCCAGAGCAGGAGAGGTTTGCTATGGGGATTTGTTCCTGCTCTGAACAGTTCCTGAAATGGACAGAGGTGTCAGCAGAGAGCACTGTGGTCAGACTGGAAAGAAATTCATAAAGAAAAGAACTTCCTTTGTAGTATACAGCAGCTGATAAGTACTGGAAGGATTAAGATTTTTGAATAGAAGTAATATACAAATCTGTTTAACTTTCTGGAACCAGTTGAGTTTAAAAAAATTGTTTCCCTTTAAATTTTATGTTACTACTACATTGTAGCAGAGAGTCATTTCTTCATTGTTATATGTAGGGGGAGAAAAAAAGACAGATATGGCGCTAATATAGTGCCGGTTATCCGTGGATAACGAATGTATGGTAGCAAGAGTCAAGAGCCTGCTCACCTTTAAGTGTTGCGCTAGTTTCAGGCGCAACACTGATGAAAGCTTTGAGCAGGTGTCTTTTAGCAGGTACGCCGGGAGCAGCTGGCCATTGGTCCCGTCGGAGACGGTGGGTAGGATAATGTTGCAGATGTGGGAGGTTGGAATCCCGGCATTGGGTTTCCTAAACCTTCCCGTGAATGACGACTTTGTCGCTGAAATGCTACACCGGAGGGGTCAAACAGCAGTCGGAGAGGGTTCAGAGATATAGTGATAACTTTTAATTATATTCATAAAAAATAATGGTGCTCAGTTGGACAACGCGTTTCGGAGGGGCTCCCTCCTTAATCAGGTCCGCATTTGGATGCGGACCTGAGGAAGGAGGGAGCCCCTCCGAAACGCGTTGTCCAACTGAGCACCAATACTTTTTATGAATATTATAAAAAGTTATCACTATATCTCTGCACCCTCTCCGACTGCTGTTTAACCCCGCTGGTGTAGCGCTTCAGCGCCGAAGTCGTCGTTCACGGGAAGGTTTAGGAAACCCGTGTCGGGATTCCAACATCCCACATTAATTTCTTCATTGTTGGCACATAAATAAATATAATAAAATATTTACAAAAAGGTGAGGGGTGGACTCACTTATGGGGGATACTGTATATAATTGTTACACCGAGCGCTCCGGGTCCCCGCTCCTCCCCGGAGCGCTCGCTACACTTCCCTCACTGCAGCGCCCCGGTCGGTTCCACGGACCCGGGGCGCTGCGTTACCACCTCCGGCCGGGATGCGATTCGCGATGCGGGTAGCGCCCGCTCGCGATGCGCACCCCGGCTCCCGTACCTTACTCGCTCCCCGTCAGTTCTGTCCCGGCGCGCGCGGCCCCGCTCCCTAGGGCGCGCGCGCGCCGGGTCTTTGCGATTTAAAGGGCCACTGCACCGCTGATTGGTGCAGTGGTTCCAATTAGTGTTTACACCTGTGCACTTCCCTATATCACCTCACTTCCCCTTCACTCCCTCGCCGGATCTTGTTGCCCTAGTGCCAGTGAAAGCGTTCCTTGTGTGTTCCTTGCCTGTGATTCCAGACCTTCTGCCGTTGCCCCTGACTACGATCCTTGCTGCCTGCCCCGACCTTCTGCTACGTCCGACCTTGCTTCTGTCTACTCCCTTGTACCGCGCCTATCTTCAGCAGCCAGAGAGGTTGAGCCGTTGCTAGGGGATACGACCTGGTCACTACCGCCGCAGCAAGACCATCCCGCTTTGCGGCGGGCTCTGGTGAAAACCAGTAGTGACTTAGAACCGATCCTCTAGCACGGTCCACGCCAATCCCTCTCTGGCACAGAGGATCCACTACCTGCCAGCCGGCATCGTGACAGTAGATCCGGCCATGGATCCCGCTGAAGTTCCTCTGCCAGTTGTCGCTGACCTCACCACGGTGGTCGCCCAGCAGTCACAACAGATTGCGCAACAAGGCCAACAGCTGTCTCAACTGACTGTTATGCTACAACAGTTACTACCACAGCTCCAGCAATCATCTCCTCCGCCAGCTCCTGTACCTCCTCCGCAGCGAGTGGCCGCTTCTGGAATACGACTATCCTTGCCGGATAAATTTGATGGGGACTCTAAGTTTTGCCGTGGCTTTCTTTCCCAATGTTCATTACACTTGGAGATGATGTCGGACCAGTTCCCCACTGAAAGGTCTAAGGTGGCTTTCGTAGTCAGCCTGCTGTCTGGAAAAGCCCTGGCTTGGGCCACACCGCTCTGGGACCGCAATGACCCCGTCACTGCCTCTGTACACTCCTTCTTCTCGGAAATTCGAAGTGTCTTTGAGGAACCTGCCCGAGCCTCTTCTGCTGAGACTGCCCTGTTGAACCTGGTCCAGGGTAATTCTTCCGTTGGCGAGTATGCCGTACAGTTCCGTACCCTTGCTTCAGAATTATCCTGGAATAATGAGGCACTCTGCGCGACCTTTAAAAAAGGCCTATCCAGCAACATTAAAGATGTTCTGGCCGCACGAGAAATCCCTGCTAACCTACATGAACTCATCCATCTTGCCACTCGCATTGACATGCGTTTTTCCGAACGGCGTCAGGAGCTCCGCCAGGATATGGACTCTGTTCGCACGAGGCGTTTCTTCTCCCCGGCTCCTCTCTCCTCTGGTCCCCTGCAATCTGTTCCTGTGCCTCCCGCCGTGGAGGCTATGCAGGTCGACCGGTCTCGCCTGACACCCCAAGAGAGGACACGACGCCGCATGGAGAATCTCTGCCTGTACTGTGCTAGTACCGAACACTTCCTGAAGGATTGTCCTATCCGTCCTCCCCGCCTGGAAAGACGTCCGCTGACTCCGCACAAAGGTGAGACAGTCCTTGATGTCTACTCTGCTTCTCCACGTCTTACTGTGCCTGTGCGGATGTCTGCCTCTGCCTTCTCCTTCTCTGCTGTGGCCTTCTTGGACTCTGGATCTGCAGGAAATTTCATCTTAGCCTCTCTCGTCAACAAGTTCAACATCCCGGTGACCAGTCTCGCCAGACCCCTCTACATCAATTGTGTAAACAATGAAAGATTGGACTGTACTATACGTTTCCGCACGGAGCCCCTTCTAATGTGCATCGGATCTCATCACGAGAGGATTGAACTGTTGGTCCTCCCCAATTGCACTTCTGAAATCCTTCTTGGACTTCCCTGGCTTCAACTCCATTCCCCAATCCTGGATTGGTCCACTGGGGAGATCAAGAGTTGGGGGCCCTCTTGTTCCAAGGACTGCTTAAAACCGGTTCCCAGTAAACCTTGCCGTGTCCCTGTGCTTCCTCATGTAACCGGTCTCCCTAAGGCCTATATGGACTTTGCGGACGTTTTTTGCAAAAAACAAGCTGAGACTCTACCTCCTCACAGGCCTTATGATTGTCCCATTGACCTCCTCCCGGGCACTACTCCACCCCGGGGCAGAATCTATCCTCTGTCCGTCCCAGAGACTCTTGCCATGTCTGAATACGTCCAAGAAAATTTAAAAAAGGGCTTTATCCGTAAATCCTCCTCTCCTGCCGGAGCCGGATTTTTCTTTGTGTCCAAAAAAGATGGCTCTCTACGTCCTTGCATTGACTACCGCGGTCTTAATAAAATCACGGTTAAGAACCGCTACCCCCTACCCCTCATCTCTGAACTCTTTGATCGTCTCCAAGGTGCCCATATTTTTACCAAACTGGACTTAAGAGGTGCTTATAATCTCATCCGCATCAGAGAGGGGGATGAATGGAAAACGGCATTTAACACCAGAGATGGACACTTTGAGTATCTGGTCATGCCCTTTGGTCTATGCAACGCCCCTGCCGTCTTCCAAGACTTTGTTAATGAAATTTTTCGTGATCTACTATACTCCTGTGTTGTTGTATATCTGGACGATATCCTGATTTTTTCTGCCAATCTAGAAGAACACCGCCAGCATGTCCGTATGGTTCTTCAGAGACTTCGTGATAATCAACTCTATGCCAAAATAGAGAAATGTCTGTTTGAATGCCAATCTCTTCCTTTTCTAGGATACTTGGTCTCTGGCCAGGGACTACAAATGGACCCAGATAAACTCTCTGCCGTCTTAGATTGGCCACGCCCCTCCGGACTCCGTGCCATCCAACGTTTTTTGGGGTTCGCCAATTATTACAGGCAATTTATTCCACATTTTTCTACCATTGTGGCTCCTATTGTGGCTTTAACAAAAAAAAATGCCGATCCCAAGTCCTGGCCTCCTCAAGCGGAAGACGCCTTTAAACGACTCAAGTCTGCCTTTTCTTCGGCTCCCGTGCTCTCCAGACCTGACCCATCTAAACCCTTCCTATTGGAGGTTGATGCCTCCTCAGTGGGAGCTGGAGCTGTCCTTCTACAAAAAAACTCTTCCGGGCATGCTGTTACTTGTGGTTTTTTTTCCAGGACCTTCTCTCCGGCGGAGAGGAACTACTCCATCGGGGATCGAGAGCTTCTAGCCATTAAATTAGCACTTGAGGAATGGAGGCATCTGCTGGAGGGATCAAGATTTCCAGTTATTATTTACACCGATCACAAGAACCTCTCCTACCTCCAGTCTGCCCAACGGCTGAATCCTCGTCAGGCCAGGTGGTCTCTGTTCTTTGCCCGATTTAATTTTGAAATTCACTTTCGGCCTGCTGATAAAAACATTAGGGCCGATGCTCTCTCTCGTTCCTCAGATGCCTCTGAAATTGAACTCTCTCCTCAACACATCATTCCTCCTGACTGCCTGATTTCCACTTCTCCAGCCTCCATCAGGCAAACTCCTCCAGGAAAGACCTTTGTTTCTCCACGCCAACGCCTTGGGATCCTCAAATGGGGTCACTCCTCCCATCTCGCAGGTCATGCGGGCATCAAGAAATCTGTGCAACTCATCTCTCGCTTCTATTGGTGGCCGACTCTAGAGACTGATGTGGTGGACTTTGTGCGAGCCTGCACTATCTGTGCCCGGGATAAGACTCCTCGCCAGAAGCCCGCTGGTTTTCTTCATCCTCTACCTGTCCCCGAACAACCTTGGTCTCTGATTGGTATGGATTTTATTACTGACTTACCCCCATCCCATGGCAACACTGTTATTTGGGTGGTCGTTGATCGATTCTCCAAAATGGCACATTTCATCCCTCTTCCTGGCCTTCCTTCAGCGCCTCAGTTGGCTAAACAATTTTTTGTACACATTTTTCGTCTTCACGGGTTGCCTACACAGATCGTCTCGGATAGAGGCGTCCAATTTGTGTCTAAATTCTGGAGGGCTCTCTGTAAACAACTCAAGATTAAATTAAATTTTTCTTCTGCATACCATCCTCAATCCAATGGACAAGTAGAGAGAATTAACCAGATCTTGGGTGACTATTTACGACATTTTGTTTCCTCCCGCCAGGATGACTGGGCAGATCTTCTACCTTGGGCCGAATTCTCGTATAATTTCAGAATCTCTGAATCTTCCTCCAAATCTCCGTTTTTCGTGGTGTACGGCCGTCACCCTCTTCCCCCCCTCCCTACCCCCTTGCCCTCTGGTCTGCCCGCTGTGGATGAAATTTCTCGTGATCTTTCCACCATATGGAAAGAGACCCAAAATTCTCTCTTACAGGCTTCTTCTCGCATGAAGAGATTCGCAGATAAGAAAAGAAGAGCTCCTCCCATTTTTTCCCCTGGAGACAAGGTATGGCTCTCCGCTAAATATGTCCGTTTCCGTGTCCCGAGCTATAAGTTGGGACCACGCTATCTTGGTCCTTTTAAAGTTTTGTGTCAAATTAATCCTGTCTCTTACAAACTTCTTCTTCCTCCTTCTCTTCGTATCCCTAATGCCTTTCACGTCTCTCTTCTTAAACCTCTCATCCTCAACCGTTTTTCTCCTAAATCTGTTCCTCCCACTCCTGTTTCCGGCTCCTCGGACATCTTCTCTGTCAAAGAGATTTTGGCCTCTAAAAAGGTCAGGGGAAGAACTTTTTTTTTAGTGGATTGGGAGGGTTGTGGTCCAGAAGAGAGGTCCTGGGAACCTGAGGACAATATCCTGGACAAAAGTCTGATCCTCAGGTTCTCAGGCCCCAAGAAGAGGGGGAGACCTAAGGGGGGGGGTACTGTTACACCGAGCGCTCCGGGTCCCCGCTCCTCCCCGGAGCGCTCGCTACACTTCCCTCACTGCAGCGCCCCGGTCGGTTCCACGGACCCGGGGCGCTGCGTTACCACCTCCGGCCGGGATGCGATTCGCGATGCGGGTAGCGCCCGCTCGCGATGCGCACCCCGGCTCCCGTACCTTACTCGCTCCCCGTCAGTTCTGTCCCGGCGCGCGCGGCCCCGCTCCCTAGGGCGCGCGCGCGCCGGGTCTTTGCGATTTAAAGGGCCACTGCACCGCTGATTGGTGCAGTGGTTCCAATTAGTGTTTACACCTGTGCACTTCCCTATATCACCTCACTTCCCCTTCACTCCCTCGCCGGATCTTGTTGCCCTAGTGCCAGTGAAAGCGTTCCTTGTGTGTTCCTTGCCTGTGATTCCAGACCTTCTGCCGTTGCCCCTGACTACGATCCTTGCTGCCTGCCCCGACCTTCTGCTACGTCCGACCTTGCTTCTGTCTACTCCCTTGTACCGCGCCTATCTTCAGCAGCCAGAGAGGTTGAGCCGTTGCTAGGGGATACGACCTGGTCACTACCGCCGCAGCAAGACCATCCCGCTTTGCGGCGGGCTCTGGTGAAAACCAGTAGTGACTTAGAACCGATCCTCTAGCACGGTCCACGCCAATCCCTCTCTGGCACAGAGGATCCACTACCTGCCAGCCGGCATCGTGACAATAATAAAGACAACCATGTAAATATATGATAAATAAATCCACATAGGAATGTGGGGGACCACAGGAGCTCAGCTGCTGGAGTGGAGGAGAGTTAAACAGGTAAGTTTCTCAATTTATAAAAGCTGAACCCAATTCATCAGGCCTTACTCTGACCACAGCTTTTAAAAGGATATATCTCAGCTTATAAATGATTACACGTATATATTCATCCTAGAGGTGACACTTGTTTTAATAATATAAGACAGTTTCTTCTTTTAGTACTGATAACCTTGAGATCTGGAATACATATCTAACCACATCTTAGCTGAAACGATATTATCATGTTAAGTCCTCTGATTACCATCAAATTTGAAAATGCACATATTTGAGTTTATTTTAAAAAAAAATAGCTTGGAGAGAAACATTATACACTCTTACGGTACATCACATAGCCATACTCATGTGTAGTCATGTCTTCATGAAATCAACTGAGAACCTAGAATCTCCTGCTTGAGGTCGAGATCTATTACAATGTCAAGTCATTTTAATACCATATACCACTGACATAGACACATAGATGGAAATACAGTCCCCTGGGAGGTAAAAAAAAAAAGGAAAAAAAGCTGAAGACAGTAAGAGTAATACATCTATATGCTAATCTACAATTTGCTGTGGGATTTGTGATTTCAGATGTAGACAACATAGATCTGGAATCACTAATCCCTAGCTGCCTGCCATGGTTTATATTATCCTCTAAGTTTAGTAAAAGAATTGAATGACATATTTCACATGTTCCACTTCATTCCTCTTTAAACTGAATTTCCACTATTTAACCTTATATCGTCTTTAGGTCAGACATTCTGGCCCTTATTTACTAAGAGTGTTGTGTAGGTTTCTTTGTGGGTTCTAATTCCCTACAATTTATTTTCCACAGTATTTACTAAGGTTTCCCTACATTTTCCACTTTCCCTACATTTTGCTTTTTTTTACACATGCTCCGATCTGTCGGGTTTTCCTCAGCAGAAATCTACCACATTTTATGTTGAAACCTTAGTAAATATGTTGGGTTTTTGTGAAAATATCGGGAACATACCCCTACTTGGCGGCCACGCCCTTTTTTGGGTTTTCTTAGCAAAATGGAGAGTTAGTCAGGGTTTTTTCAATTCTGGCGCACAACCCGACAAAACATGTCGGGTTTGCAATAGTAAATGAGGGCCTCTGTGTAGATTAATTTCACAATTAACCTTTACGCTCCTGCCCGATCCCCTGCCGATAACGTTACTGCTTTCAGGGTCCCCACTGAGCTCCTTACTCTGCCTACTGTTAGCCACATACAGAAATAACTTTCTTGTAGCTATGTCTATAAACCCTGGTCTATAATATAACTAGGTTGTATCATATTTTCTTCTCTAGGATGTCTTAAAGTCTTATATTTCTTCTACTGATTAAAGACAAAAAATTCTGTTTCCCCACATCACAGGGCCATCACATACCCTAAAGGTCCAGCTTTACTGTAAAGTGGAAAAGTGTCCCTGAAGTGTAGAAGTGCACTCCCAGCAAGCTTTTAAGTTTCCTACCCATACCAAGATGCCCACGTACATGCCATACTTGATTTCTATTCCCCTTTGTTAGAGAACTATGAGTCCCACCATGCACTGACTGCTGCAGATCTTCAAGACCTGCTGGGATTTGTAGTTCTCCTTGCAGCTGTGAAGCAGTTTTCCTTAAAGTGCAAGACCAGTGTTGCTTTCCTGCCTGTTTTTTTAACCCCTTAACCCCTTAAGGACTCAGGATTTTTCCTCCTTACCTTTTAAAAATCATAACCCTTTCAATTTTCCACCTAAAAATTCATATTATGGCTTATTTTTTGCATCACCAATTCTACTTTGCAGTGACATCAGTAATTTTACCCAAAAATTCACGACAAAACGGAAAAAAAAATCATTGTGCGACAAAATCGAAGAAAAAATGCCATTTTGTAATTTTTGGGGGCTTCCGTTTCTACACAGTGCATATTTCGGTAAAAATGACACCTTATCATTATTCTGTAGGTCCATACAGTTAAAATGATACCCTACTTATATAGGTTTGATTTTGTCGTACTTCTGGAAAAAATCATAACTACATACAGGAAAATTTATACATTTAAAAATGTCATCTTCTGACCCCTATAACTTTTAAAATTTTCCACAAACAGGGTGGTATGAAGACTCATTTTTTGCGCCTCTGAAGTTTTTATCGGTACAATTTTTGTTTTGATCAGACTTTTTGATCACTTTTTATTCATTTTTTAATGGTATAAAAAGTGACCAAAATAAGCTTTTTTGGACTTTGGAATTTTTTTGCGCGTACACCATTGACCGTGCGGTTTAATTAATGATATATTTTTATAGTTCAGACATTTACACACGCAGCGATACCACATATGTTTATTTTTATTTTTATTTACACTGTTTTATTTTTTTATGGGAAAAGGGGGGTGATTCAAACTTTTATTAGGGAAGGGGTTAAATGACCTTTATTAACACTTTTTTTAAACTTTTTTTTTGCAGTGTTATAGGTCCCATAGGGACCTATAACACTGCACACACTGATCTCTCATCCTGATCACAGATCAGGTTGAGAGATCAGTGTGTGCAGTGTTATAGGTCCCTATGGGACCTATAACACTGCAAAAAAAAAGTTTTAAAAAAGTATTAATAAAGGTCATTTAACGCCTGTGATCAGCGTTATCGGCGCTTGACTGCACCTGCCTGGATCTCAGGCACCGAGCAGTCATTCGTCGATCGGACACCGAGGAGGCAGGTAAGGGCCCTCCCGGTGTCCTGCAAGCTGTTCGGGATGCCGCGATTTCACCGCGGCGGTCCCGAACAGCCCGACTGACTAGCCGGGATACTTTCACTTTCGCTTAAGAAGCGGCGGTCTGCTTTGACCGCTGCTTCTAAAGGGTTAATACCGCACATCACCGCGATCGGTGATGTGTGGTATTAGCCGCGGGTCCCGGCAGTTGATGAGCGCCGGGACCGACGCAATGCGGGGTCACAGCGCGACCCCGCTTCATATCGCGGGAGCCGGCGCAGGACGTAAATATACGTCCTGCATCGTTAAAGGGTTAAGGACTGAGCCCTTTTTCACCTTAGGGACTGAGCCTTTTTTTGCAATTCTGACCATTGTCACTTTATGCATTAATAACTCTGGAATGCTTTTACCAATTATTCTGATTCCAAGAGTGTTTTTTCGTGACATATTCTACTTTAACACAGTGGTAATTTTTCGTTGTTACTTGCATCCTTTCTTGGTGAAAAATCCCCAAATTTCATGTAGATTTGGAAAATTTAGCATTTTTCTAACTTTGAAACTCTCTGCTTGTAAGGAAAATGGATATTACAAATAACTCATATATTGATTCACATATACAATACGTCTACTTTATATTTGCATCATGAAGTTGACATGTTTTTACTTTTGGAAGACATCAGAGGGCTTCAAAGTTCAGCAGCAATTTTCCAATTTTTCAAAAAACTTTCAAAATTTGAATTTTTCAGGGACCAGTTCAGTTTTGAAGTGGATTTGAAGGGTCTTTATATTAGAAATGACCCTTAAATGACCCCATTATAAAAACTGCACCCCCAAAGTATTCAAAATGACATTCAGAAAGTGTGTTAACCCTTTAGCAGAGAGGTAAAGAAGAAAAATTCTAAATCTTCATTTTTTAAACTCGCATGTTCTTGTAGACCCAGTTTTTGAATATTTAAAAGGGGTAAAAGGAGAAAAAGCCCCGCAAAATTTGTAACCCAATTTCTCTCGAGTAAGAAAATACCTCATATGTGTATGTCAAGTGTTCAGTGGGTGCAGTAGAGGGCTCAGAAGGGAAGGAGCGACAATGGGAGTTTGGAGAGTGAGTTTTTCTGAAATGGCTTTTTGGGGGGCATGTCCTATTAGGAAGCCCCTATGGTGCCAGAATAGCAAAAAAATAACAACATGGCATACCATTTTGAAAACTACACCCCTCAAGGAACGTAACAAGGGGTCCACTGAGCCTTAACACCTCACAGGTTTTTGATTACTTTTAGTTAAAGTTGGATGTGTAAATGAATTTTTTTTCACTAAAATGCTGGTTTTCCCCCAAATTTTACATTTTTACAAGGGGTTATAGGAGGCAATTCCCCCTTCTCTTCTGAGTATGGAAATACCCCATGTGTGGTCATCAGGTGCACTGCGGGCGCACTACAATGCTCAGAAGAGAAGAAGTCACATTTGGCTTTTGGAAAGCAAATTTTGCTGAAAGGGTTTTTGGGGGCATGTCGCATTTAGGAAGTCCCTATGGTGTCAGAACAGCAAAAAAAAAACACATTGCATACTATTTTGGAAACTACACCCTTCAAGGAAAGTAACAAGGGGTACAGTGAACCATAACATTGCACAGGTGCTTGACAAATTTCCGCTAAAGTTGGACGTGAAAATGAAAAATTTGATTTTTTTTCACAAAAATGCATGTCTTACCCCAAATTTTTCATTTTCACAAGGGGTAATTGGAGAAATAGGCCTCCCAAAATTTGTAACCCCATTTCTTCTGAATATGGAAATACCTCATATGTTGATGTACAGTGCTATTCGGGCGAACTACAATGCTCAGAAGAGAAGGAGCGCCATTGAGCTTTTGGTGAGAGAATTTGGTTGGAAAAGTGGGAGGCCATGTGCGTTTACAAAGCCCCCCGTGGTGCCAGAAAAGTGGACCCCCCACATGTGACTCTATTTTGGAAACTACACTGCTCACAGAATTTAATGAGGGGTGCAGTGAACATTTATACCCCACTGGCGTTTGACAGATCTTTGGAGCAGTGGGCTGTGCAAATGAAAAATTTAATTTTTCATTTTCACAGACCACTGTTCCAAAATCTGTCAGACACCTGTGGGGTGTAAATGCTCACTGTACCCCTTATTACAATACGTGAGGGGTGTAGTTTCCAAAATGGGGTCACATGTGGGGGGGTTCACTGTTCTGGCGCTACTGGGGCTTTGTAAACACACATGGCCTTCAATTTCAGACACATTCTCTCTCCAGAAGCCCAATGGCACTCCTTCTCTTCTGAGCATTGTAGTTCGCCCACAGAGCACTTTACATCCACATATGGGGTATGTTCTTACTCAGAGGAAATGGAGCTACACATCAGCGTTTTAGTGAAAAAAAAGTTTTTTTCATTTTCACATCCAACTTTAGCGGTAATTTGTCAAACACCTGTGGGGTGTCAAGGCTCACTTTACCCCTTGTTACATTCCGTGAGGGGTGTAGTTTCCAAAATGGGGTCACATCTGGGTATTTATTGTTTTGCGTTTATGTCAGAACCGCTGTAAAATCAGCCACACCTGTGCAAATGACCAATTTAGACCTCAAATGTACATGGCACGCTCTCAATTCTGAGCCATGTTGTGCGCCCGCTGAGCACTTTACGCCCACATATGGGGTAGTTCTGTACTCAGGAGAAATTGGGTTACAAATTTTACCGCTTGTGAAAATTATAAGTATGGGGCAACACCAGCATGTTAATGTAAAAAAAAAAAGTTTTTACACTAACATGCTGGTGTAGACCCCAACTTTACCTTTTCATGAGGGGTCAAAGGAGAAAAAGCCCCCCAAAATTTAGGGTACATTCACACGGGCGGGTTTACAATGAGTTTCTCACTGGGAGTTTGAGCTGCGACGGAATTTTCTATTAAAGCAACAGCAGGAGGTGAACGGGGCTCACCTCCTGCTATATCCTGCCGCCGGGACCGCCGCCGGTGTATCCGGCTGCCGGGACCGATCCTGCTGCTCCTGTCAACACCACTGATCCCGAGGGGACCCCCTGCCGGACCATGGCAAGGTAGGAGACCCCCGCCGGCGCCGATCGCCACCATCTTCCCCGTCCCGATTGCCGCCCAGCAGGGTCGAGATTGGTCTGTCGTTCCGACCGATCAATCACGTGATCGTGAGGCGGCACCCTTTTTCGCCGGGTCACCGGGTCACCAGAGACCCGATTGACCCGTAATAGCTGCAAATCGTCGGTCTGAATTAACAACATGGGGGGTCTCGCAGGGGTTTGCACAGGGTTCCTGCTGATAGATATCCATACGCCCTCAGTCCTTAAGGACTTTAAAGCGGGGGCGTATGGATACACCAGGCGTCCTTAAGGGGTTAAAGTTCAGCTGGACACAATGGATAGTACTGCTGCTGAGACAACCATACCGACTTTCAGGGAGTTCCAATCACGGACCATGTTGTAATTATTAGGGCTCGTGCAGGGAACTCACTGATCACCCATCATGCTTAGTGTCATTCCACGGTCAACTTTGCAGAACAGGCAGGCGAGCTCCCATCCTTCTAGAAAGTGAGAACATGGTTTATTTTCACTATGCATGTGCTTGTTTTTCTTCATTCTTCATGTTTTCTTACTTTGGGTGGACATTTCGGGGGTTTCGGAACAAAGAAACAGTTTTGAACAGAGCAATGAGCTTCAACTACAATAGTGGTCCCTGAGCCACTTAAAGGGGTTATCCCCCATAAGGTGATTTTAGTACGTACCTGGCAGACAGTAATGGACATGCTTAGAAAGGATCTGCGCTTGTCTTGGGGCTAAATGGCTATGTTGTGAGATTACCATAACACTGTGGCTAGCTTTTTGTGAACTTGTATTTCCTGTTTGACTTATGTTTTTTTTACTACAAATCCCACAATGCCATTTTCCTCCCTCCCACACATCAGCCACCCCTGTGGTTTTCAATCAGGGTTCCTACAGCTGTTGCATTAGTTGCAGATTGATCCCTCCACCCATTGAAGCAGACAGGCTCCCTGTCATCAGCTGACTAGTGAGTCAGGTCTCGGCCGCATTGTAAGCAGGGAAAAATCCGAGACAACAGTAATTTTATTTTGGTGAAAATCACAGAAGAATTTTGAGAAAACCGTCACACACAGGTACAGACACTATGTTATGAACTACACTAACTTTACAGCCCCTGTAGCATAGTCAGATAAAAAAAAATCCTGGAATACCCCTTTAAAATTGTATGTTGAGGGACCACTGTATAAGGCACTGAAGTTAGTTTACTTTTGGACAATGTTTGGCCCACTAAAATGGATCTGGTGGGGCACTCTGTGGTATAGCTTGGTATCCTGTCCTTCTGGTTTGCTGACATATACAAAATTTTAATTGTTTTTAAATATACCATTATACAGTACAGCCTCTTTGAGAAGACAACTCAAAATTGCATTTAAAAGTAACGGTGGTCTTTTCAAAGAAAACTGCCACTATAAATCTGGTCTGGATAAGAGGGTGATCTTCTTAAAGAGGGGGTCTTTTGGAGTTCTGTTTAAAGAGACAGCGCTCAGCACTATGTGTCACCACGGCTTGCATGTAACAATCCCCCCTCTTAAAATAACCAGATACCAGTCCACAGCCTTAAAATTCTGGCGTGCTCAAATCCACAAGAGAACAGTCACTGGCATATGCAAAAGAAGATGAATGGCACTCACCAGATTCCAGATGTGAAGGTAAGATTTATTCAATGAAAGTGCACAGATACATACATGGCAAAGGGAGAGCAAGGACGCCGTCCACGCCGGCGTGGAGGGCGTCCATGCTCTCCCTTTGCCATGTATGTATCCGTGTACTTTCATTGAATAAATCTTACCTTCACATCTGGAATCTGGTGAGTGCCATTCATCTTAACTTGCATATGCCAGGATATTTTGGAGTTGTTTGTTTGTACTTGGGAAATTCCCTATACCATTGGGAAATTTCACCTTTATGAGACTGAACATGCTTCTAAATCTCTTTCCTAAAGACTTTTTACTTGGGACACATTGACAGATACAGTATTATTAGAGAGGGAAGTGGTTAAAGTGGTTAAAGTTAAAGTAATCACTAATTTCGGTCAATGGAACATGTGGTAGAATGGTGAAGACTAATAAATTATAGTTCTTATGGCCTCACATAGTTAGTTCTTATGGCCTCACATAAATACTAGGAGAAACATTATTATTTTTTTAATCTTTCTTCATGGTTAGTTTAGCCCTTTAATATATACTGTATGATCTATGTGGTCATTTTCCTGTCACCATTCATTAAATGAAGCTGCCAATATCCTGACATTATCCAGATGTAGCACAGAAGAAGTGGAAGAGAAAAATCTCAAGGGTAAATTGGGGCAGCCAAAAGTCATTAGCCGGGAATTGTTTAAATGATAAAAAGTTTTAATCTTCAAGGCTTTCTCAAGATCTTATAAGCACTGAAATAGTTCAAAGACAATTGTAAGTGTATTAAATAGTAAGAACAATCAAGCTTCCTCAGGCAATCAGGCTCCATTATAATAGGACACAATTATACCTGGTGATTTTTGCCATCTCATTACGGCTCAAAGTATTCAGCACAGAACAGTCTCCAATGCGCTTCTTAATCCATAGCACATACCCGATACGGGAATACAGCAGAAGCATGGCTGCAAGCGGCACTAAGAACAAGGCCACAAGGATAAATATGGCATAAGCTCTGCGCAGGGTAGTATCGCTCCACGACTCAAGGCAACATACATGGTACAAGTTGTACAGCAAATCATATTTCACCTGCAAAGTCAAAACAGAAGATAATATGTGAAGCACAATGATATATATATATATATATATATAGTTACCCAACTAGTTCTGTCTACATAGCCACAAATTGTTTTATATCCAATGCACTAATAAAGTGTACTTGCACCACCAATAAGCTTGTGGCTTACCTCTAATGTCTGCACATGGAGCATTGGAGAACCTACAACAATAGCGATAGTCCATACAAACCCTAAAAAGAGGAAGGGTAAAAGGTGTATAAAAGGCAGTAATTTATACAGTATAAGCCAATATGAACACATGATAAGGGTGATGACACATGATAACTTTTGGTAATCTTATGTATGGAGTGGTAAAATATTGGAAGGACACAAAATAACCTTCCTCGAGCTGTGCCAGTAGATTGAGCTATCAGGATGTTGATCTAGGTAACATTGTGTCACTTTAATTCACTGTCTGTACCGTACTGACAAGTGCACTAAGCAGGACATTTATATGTCTACAAAAACCTGTTCAATGATAATGTGCCCAACTGGAAACAAAAGAACATTACACCAATGTAATTAATGTAAAAGAAAATAGAAGAAGAAAGGATAAAGTTAGTATCAGTCCCACCTAATACTTACCAAGCATCTTGTAGGCCCTCCGGTTGGTGTACTGCCTCTTCATTTTCAATGGATGGACAATCCCTTGGTACCTCTCTACTGCGATACACGTCATGGTCAGTGTACTGGCCACCACTGCCGTAGTTTGGATAAATGGAACCATCTTACAGAAAAATGGTCCTGTGGGAGAAATTGTTAGACATTTGGTTAATTTATTCAGATCATTGTACACCTGACCATATGCCTACCAGCCATACAACATTAAACCACTAACTGGTGAAGAACATGGATTATCTTGTGGGATATATTAGGTCGCTGGGAGGGATATATTAGGTAGCTGTTTTTTTGGAAGCAGAAAACATGACTTTTACAAGGACCACATTTTGTTAGCGAGATGACTGGGTCAGAGTATCTCCAAAATTTTAGGTCTTCAGGGTAATTCTGGCAAGTACTGGTTAGTACTTACCAAACATGGTTCATGGAAGGACAGTCAGTGAACAGAACAGGCTAAAGGGTGTCTAAGGCTTATTGATGTGTTTGGTGAGTGACGGCTAACCCCTCTGATATGATCCCACAAAAGAGATACTGGAGCACAAATTTCTGAAAATGTTAATAGTGAAAATAAGAGAAAGGAGTCCGAACATGCAGGGCATCATAGCTTGTTTTCTATAAGCCACGCAGTCACCTACCAGTTAGAGTGCTGATCAAGCTTACAATGGGGATACTAGCATTAATACTAAACAGCTAAGCAATAGAAGAAGGTGGTCTGGACTGATAAATGAAGGGCAAGCAATGGCACTAGGATGCAAGAATGTGAAGAATGCAAGCCAGGGGAGTCAATGTAATGCTCTGGGCAATGTTCTGCTGGGAGACCATGTGCCCACGTATTTATATGGATGTTATTTAACACTTACCCCCTACAGTACCTAAACATTGTACAAGCCAATCTCCCCTCCTTCATGTCAGCAGGATTCCCAAATGACAGTGTCCTCTTTCAGCAAGATAATACCCCAGCCACACTGCAAACATTTTTCAGTGATTGTTTGAAGAACAAGGAAAGAGTCCATGGTGTTGATAGAACTTCAAATGCTGAGAAAACAAGCCTGATCTGTGGAGACACCATCTTGTCATTTCAAATTTTCTATCGTCTTTCAGAAGTCTCGTGAACTCACTGCCTAGATAATGGTGTTCTAAAGTAAGAAGTCTTTCTAGTTCTTTATTATGAAGGATATCTCTATGTAAGTTTTAAACTAAAAGCAAGACTCTGTGTACCATGGAGGGAGCGGTTATGCAGCTACAGTATGCAATGGCCTACTATATCTCAATATATACAAGTAGAAGATATCTCGGCACTACTAAGCCGGTGAAGCTTGGCAATGTGGACAAGGAAACAGGGATTACTGCTGATAGAAGGATCGGTGGTGCTCTGACTCTTGAAAATTGAGTATCACATCAAGAACATAGAAACTCACCAAAATATCTTCAGAACTTCTTCTTTATTGTATACTCACATAAGGAATACAAGGGGAGATGCACATACGGGGGTACAGCTAGGTGGCGACAGCAGCCGTTTTGCACAAGACTCGTGCTTCTTCTAGCCTGAAGCCGTCTCCCCTTGTATTCGTTATATAAGTATACAATAAAGAAGAAGTTCTGAAGATATTTTGGTGAGTTTTCTACTGTTAGGAGTCACGGCAGGTGTTGGATCATCCAGGCCTGTGTGGATTGAGACTTGAGCCATGCCAGGGAGCGGAGTCTAAGGTGCCACTGGTATTCACCAGAGCCTGCCGCAAAGTGGGATGGTCTTGCTGGGGCAGGTGGCACCCAGGTCACTACCCCTGGCACGACTCATCCACACAGGTAGCTGGGACGGGGGTGGCGCGTCACAGAAGGAGACTGGCAGGACATGGCGGAATGGCAGAAGGTCAGGGCAGGAACACGGGTACAGGATAGGACGGAAGCTAGGAACAGAGACACAGTAACTGGGACACAGGACTTCACAATGGCATAGACTACCAAAGATCCGACAGAGAAAGCAGGGAGGATTAGATACTTATGGAGCAGAGACAGGTGCAAGCACTTTAATTAATTGGGCACTGGCCCTTTAAGAGAAAGAGCTCTGGCACACGCGCACCCTAGGAGGTGGAGGCAAGTGCGCCGGGGCTGCAGGGACACAAGGACGCAGACACTGAGGACGGTGAGTGACGGGCTGAGACTGGCATGCGGTGCGTCCCGTGATGCGAATCTCAGCCCCGCCGACAGCAGGGACACAGACAGACAGCTCTCACGGACGGCATGTCCGGCCAGAGTGCAGAAGAAGTAACACCTACTATGCTTTCTTTGTTCTTGATGGACTTACTATATCATAGGGTAAATCTCCTGGGTCAAAATGCAAATCCTGCAACAGGTCCCCATCTACCATGTGCCATTTATAAAACTGGTTATTACAATTTAGACACTTCAGTTCATAAATATACTATATTTATTTGTATATAATACTTCTTTTGAATTGATTTAAATTGGATTTGAGGGTACTGTAGGTTTAGAGGTTTTTTTTTCCAATGATGGCTACAGTGTATGGCAGTGTTTTCCAACCAGGGTGCCTTCAGTTGTTCCAAAACTACAACTGTTGTTTTGTACAGGTGTATTAGGTCTTCCTTGTACTTCTAGTAAGCCATTGTTGCTGCCTTCGGACTTTTATTCTTAAGCATAACATACTACCGTATGTAGACAGAACAGTAATAAGACAAGCTGGACAAGCTTCACAAGAAGTGACAAATTATATGATGCGTTTCTGGCAGTTCTGATAGGGGAAGCACTAAATGCTCGCTGTCTGGAGTATCGATACAATTCACTTATTCATCAGATAATGCTGGAAAATGTCTCTTCCATATTCTTCTATAAATTGGAAGATTAAACTGAGACAGGATTATCAAAATCCAATTTCTGCCAGTCCTTGTGTATTGAATGGAAAGGTTAATTCATTCTGGCAATGACTGGACTGAATTCTGGTGCAGCCAAAAATGTACAAAACTAGTTACAAAATATAGCTGCAAGCAGCAATACAGGTGGCCAAGCTGCACATCTGGGGTATAGCATACGATTGCTGGGACCCCTGATGGTGTAGAAGGTGATCGTGGACATGTGTGCTAATTTTCACAATGTTCTGTCCAGTTATTTTAGAGAAAACTATGTTTGCAGAATATTGTGCAATCCAATAGGGTCGCCAAATCTGGTGATCAATTGTGGTACAGAAAGTAATGACAAACGTGTTCTAATTTTTTGCATGATTCTGACAAGTAATTTTAGAGATAACTATGTTTGCAGAATATTGCTCAATCCAATATGGCTGCCAAATCTGGTGACCAAGAGTGGTACAGGACGTGATCACGCACATGTGTGTTAATTTTCACATTGCTCTGACCAGTAATTTTAGAGAAAACTATATATAGTAACATAGTAAAATAGTTCATAAGGTTTAAAAAAGACCAGAGTCCATCAAGTTCAACCTATAACCCTAATAAGTCCCTACTGAGTTGAGTATATCCAGAGGAAGGCAAAAAACCCTCATACTAGAGGAAAAAATTCCTTCCTGACTCCAAATATGGCAGAATAAATCCCTGGATCAACGTTCTGTCCCTATAAATCTAGTATACATAATTCTTTTACAGAGTTCACCATGACCAGCTCCTCAGGCAGAGAATTCCACAGTCTCACTGCTCTTACAGTAAAGAACCCCCATCTGTACTGGTGTAGAAACCTTCTTTCCTCAAGACGTAGAGGATGCCCCCTTGTTATAGATACAGTCCTGGGTATAAATAGATCTTGGGAGAGATCTCTGTACGGTCCCCTGATATATTTAAACATGGTTATTAGGTCGCCCCTAAGCCTTCTTTTTTCTAAACTAAATAACACTAATTCTGATAATCTTTCTAGGTACTGCAGTCCTACCATCCCCCGTATTACTCTGGTTGCCCGTCTTTGAACCCTCTCCAGGTCCACTATATATTTCTTGTACACTGGTGCCCAGTACTGTACACAGTATTCTATGTGTGGTCTGACTAGTGATTTGTACAGCGGAAAAATTATTTCCTTGTCATTGGCATCTATGCCCCTATTGATGCACCCGATGATTTTATTTGCCTTGGCAGCAGCTGTCTGACACTGGTCACTGCAGCTAAATTTACTGTTAACTAAGACTCCCAAGTCCTTTTCCACGTCAGTCATACCAAGTGTTCTCCCATTTAACACAAAATCCCAGCCCGGATTTTTCCTTCCCATATGCATTACCTTACATTTATCAGTGTTGAACCTCCAACCTATGCAGATCCATTTGTAACAGTGCACTGTCCTCTATTGTGTTTACCGCTTTACAGAGTTTAGTATCATCTGCAAAGATTGCTACTTTACTATTCAACCCCTCTGCAAGGTCATTAATGAATATATTAAATAGAACAGGACCCAAGACCAACAGTCACCCAATCAGAATAAGTACCATTAATAACCGCCCTCTGTTTCCTATCACTGAGCCAGTTACTTACCCACTTACACACATTCTCCCCCCAGCCCAATCCCTCTCATTTTATGCACCAACCTTTTATATGGAATCGTTTAAAATGCTTTGGAAAAATCCAGATATACGACGTCCAGGATTACCCCTGGTCCAGTCTGGAGCTCACCTCCTCATAAAAGCTGATCAGGTTAGTTTAACAGGACCGATCCCTCATAAAGCCATGCAGATATGGGGTAATACATTTATCTTTATCAAGACACTCCAAAATAGCATCTCTTAGAAGACCCTCAAACAATTTACATACAACAGAGGTTAAACTAACAGGTCTATAATTCCTTTTTGCCTTTTTAAATATTGGCACCACATTTGCCATGAGCCAGTCCTGGGGAACAGTCCCTGTCACCATAGAGTCCCTGAATATTAAAAATAGGGGTCTGTCTATTACATTACTTAAAGGGGTATTCCAGGCCAAAACTTTTTTTTATATATCAACTGGCTCCGGAAAGTTAAACAGATTTGTAAATTACTTCTATTAAAAAATCTTAATCCTTCCAATAGTCATTAGCTTCTGAAGTTGAGTTGTTGTTTTCTGTCTAACTGCTCTCTGATGACTCACGTCCCGGGAGCTGTGCAGTTCCTATGGGGATATTCTCCCATCATGCACAGCTCCCGGGACGTGACATCATCATTGAGCAGTTAGACAGAAAACTTTAGAAGCTAATATTGGAAGGATTAAGATTTTTTAATAGAAGCGGTGGCCATATTGATTATGCAAATGAACCAGCTTTAACAATTTTGGTATGGGAGGTTACCAAGAACATTACTGCCAAATCATACGTTATGCTAACATACTGCTACAGAGAAGAAGATGTTTTTAGAATATTGTGCAATCCAATATGGCGGCCACACCATGTGACAAAAAGTCTTACAATAAACAAAACTGACTCTGCACAACAGTGCCACCACAAACAGCGATTTATATATCTGTAGCTTTAGTGGTTGTAGAGAAGAAGATTTTTTAATATTGTGCAAAATTGCCACAAGCACCAAGATGGCAGCCTTATCATGTGACCTATGTATATTACATAAGGTTATGTACAACTCATGGATCTACCACTATGCAAAGTTACATGTGTTTTGGAATAACAGTGCAGCAGATATAAGCATTTGAAATCCATGGCGGAACAATAATAAAAATAATAATAATCTGAGCTATAACAATAGGTGTCCTGAGCAACTTCGCTGCTTGGCCGCCTAATAAGAAAGGAAAATATGACCCTTGCAAAAAAGTAAAAAAGTAAAAAAATTTCTTAGCAGTTGGGCTAGGTTCAGACTGAGGAATTCCAGAGTGTAATACCACTTAGAAATTACACTTTGAAATTCTGGTATGGCAGAATCCCATTGTTGTCAATGGGATATTTCTGCACAGTGCACATTACAGAATTTCAGAGAAATGATCTTCCTCACTGTTTTGTCAGAATCCAAACACATTCATGGGAACAGCAATGTTCGCACGCTCCGAGCACTGATTCACTGATTCACTTGGAGCCGGCCACCCCCGGAATTCATCAGTATGAACCTTTGCCCTAAACTTGCAAATCTTTTTCAGATAATCTAAGGAACCCAAAGCAGCCATGTTGTCCAAACAATTCAAAATGATGCTACATTTAGTGAGTTATCAGGATTGGAACACATTGAGACATTGATATAAGTTAATGTAAATTTTGCACTACGGTAACAATTACGTGAGAATAATACTACATTTCCATTGACTATTATTGGAATGGGGATATTACTCATGGACTCACATTGGATTATATGCATTTCATCTGGGTCCAGCACTACATCCCAGCTAGCGACTGTGGCTCCTGCAGACAGCCACATGCTTTAACCTCTGCTGCGCTGGTTTCATTCTTCTGTTGCAACACTTTCTCTCCGGCGGCATGGTGGCTAAGAGATTTTTAGGCAAACAACATCTGAGGATGACACCAGGCTTGATAGCCTATTAAAGAGGAATCATCCTGTCATTCCATTCATGCTGTTTGGCCTATGCCCTGTTCTGGCTTATTTTGTCTTTATTCCTGATTGACTTGACCTTTGATCCTGACCTCGACCTTGTTTCTGGATCTGTCACTGCTTCACCCTTGGGATTGCTTATTTTCTTTGTTGTTCTTTTCCTAGCTCTGATCCTTGGCTTGCACCATGAATATGCTTCTTTCTTGTTCTCTGGTTTGTTGTATCCTAACCATTCTCCTGGGGATTACCCTTGGGTCCATTCCTAATTATATTACTACTTTTATATAAGCACTACTGCAGTCAATCTTTGGTTATTCTGAGCATCATAGCCTGAAGACATACCTGCAGCAAAGGACATACCTCAATGTGGGAATGGAACATGCGATTCCTTTAACACCATCTATACCCTAGTCTTGCATGCACTCAACAGATAACTGCTTAAAGAATCAAAATCTCCAGTATGTGATTGTAAAAATAAGAACTTTAGAAATAAGGTCTACAAAGTAGGTTCTTTGTAGACCTTGGTGGTCCAATAAAAGGATTGCCCATTTTGGACACTTTCTACTCACGATCAGGTATAATCTATTGGGAAACCTGGAAGTATGCATTAAACCTCACTGCAGTGTCATCAGAGGATTATTTTAACATTATACAGGGCACATTCATTTCAATGGGTTGCCCGTATTATACATTACAGGACAGAACATGTCCTCAAACTCAAGAGAAGCTCTTGGAAACCAATCTGACCAAGAGAAGAAGGATTTCCCCTCTGTTATCTCACATGAAAATGAGTATTCTAAACCAGACAGTCCTTTTAAAGCACTAAAGTCCGACTGTACTGTATGTCCTATTGCTTTTGGTTATGTTTATGGTATAAAATGTTTGTTTTCGTCTTAGAATGTTTCTGATAAATGTTCATTTTGGGGTTTATATCTACGGAGCTTTATCTGTTAAAGTAGGATGTATTTATCTTTAGTTATTTATTTCAATAGATGAGTAACAGAACGAAACAACACTCACCCTTCAGGAAACTTCTTTATTCCCACTGCGGTGACATCAAATGGGTAACAGGCGGGGGAGTGGGGTGGAGGACGGGGCTGCCGGCCAGCAGCCCCGTCCTCCACCCCACTCCCCTGCCTGTTTCCCGTTTGATGTCACCGCAGTGTGAATAAAGAAGTTTCCTGAAGGGTGAGTGTTGTTTCTTTCTGTTACTCCTCTATTAAAGTTCTATTGTTCTATTGGGCAGAGCACCACCGACACAGGCTTACATTGCCAGTACTCCGTTTTGCGCATTTCTACGTCCCTCTCCTGGCTTAGTTCCGTAAGTGCCGGCTCTATTTCTTTCAGATGTTTTGACATTAGTTATTTATATTGTTACTGGGAGGGAGATTATTTCTTCTGAATCGTATTAGGTTTTAAAATATTTGAAATTGAGTCAAATGTGATATTCAATGAGTTTGCATATTTATTCCTCAGCATGGTTTCCCTAATAATAAGAGCACTGCTGTATCCTACAGGGATCACTATTGCATGCAGTCAGTAAATCACTTTAAGCAGCTGCCTCTATCACATATACAGCTGAGTAGACTATAACACCTGCAGGCAATAAAATAAAACATCAAACTAAATGTTTTATGTGTTCTGAATAATGTACCATTTCAGCGTAATAGTTTATGTTCCAATGCATAATGATGGAAATATTTTCAATTCGCCAGAACATTCATACGACTGACAGGTGAAGTGAACATCTTTTTATAATGGAGCTTACAACAGTTCCAGTTTCTATCCAATTGTATAAAAAACAAGAAAGTTACTAGTCCAGGGGTTGGATGATATTAGATAACAAGTGAACAGGACAAATGGGCAAATACAAGGATCTTAGCAAATTTGGGCCAAATTGTGATTGCTAGATGACTAGGTCATAGTATCTCCAGAACAGCAGGTCTTGTGTGGTGTCTCTTATGTGGTGGTCTAGGGGAGTGGTAATGTGGGTTATTGATGAGGGTAGTAATCCCTTATGTGTCACTTGGTGGAGTGATGTAACCCAAATTTCCTCAGTAGAACCCACAACAATCTATTTCAAATGCAACTGTTACACGTCTCTGTATATGTACATAGCTCTCTGTGATACACTCGCTTGGTGTAACTGAACAAGGATCTTCATGAGAGGTAACACTGTAGAACTTTACTCCACTTACTTTTTTGCTTGACTTAAAGTCCAGTGAAAACCTTTTTTTTTTTTTTTAAATCAACTGGTGCCAGAAAGCTAAACAGATTTGTAAAGTATTTCTATAAAAAAATCTTAATCCTTCCTGTACTTATTAGCTGCTGAATACTACAGTGGAAATTCTTTTCCGTTTGAAACATAGAGCTGTCTGCTGACATCATGAGCACAGTGCTCTCTGCTGACATCTCTGTCCATTTTAGGAACTGTCCAGAGTAGGAGAAAATCCCCATAGCAAACATATGCTGTTCTGGGCAGTTCCTAAAATGGACAGAGATGTTATCAGAGAGCACTGTGCTCATGATGTCAGCAGTAGTGTTGCTCACGAATATTCGCAATTCGAATTTTATTCGCGAATATCGCATATTCGCGAATTCACGAATATTCGCGAATATAGCGCTAGATATTCGTAATTACGAATATTCGTTTTTTTTTTTTCACAGTACACATCACAGTGATCATCCCTCTCTGCTTCCAGCTTATGTGGTGTAAAGAAGGCTCTAATACTATTGTGTGAGACTGGCGTGCGAATTTTCGCATATACGAAAATTCGCATATGCTAATTTCCACTGTAGTATTCAGCAGCTAATAAATACTGTAAGGAGTAAGATTTTTTAATAGAAGTAATTTACAAATCTTAAAAAAGAAAAAGGTAAGTGCAGCTCACAATTAGTACACTAGTCCGAGGTTAAATTGGGTGAGCACCTATACCCTAGGTGTATAAAGAAAGAATTCAGTAGCAAAAATATTTACCCAAAACCTCAAGGAGAGTGTATGAATTTATGATAATTAATAGAACAGACCGTGCTTCAATTAACAGTTGTATTTATTACAATATCACATTAATAATAAAAATAGTAGTAATATTAAGAAAATCCCCGCACATGGGCCTATGGGGGGATCTAAATGTACAATAAAAAATTGATAAAATAATTACTGATGCCACTAATGTGCGTTCACTTGGTAGATATAGATATATCTGACAATGAATGGTTCACTATAAAATGATACAAATAACAGGTGGTATATCGTAATGTAGCAAGATTATTTCTCAATAAGAATCAATGGCAGTTAATAAGAAACAATGTTACAGTATTGTCCTCTAGTATAAGAAGTGTGGCAGAGTTGCGGTATCCTCTGAACAAAGCAATAATAATAGTTCCAGCAGAGTAAATGAAAGTCTATAGGCTGTGAGCGCTGACTAAAGATATGGAGATTGTATGTTGCCGGTGGTGATGGCAGCTGGTCCGAACAGCAACGGACCTATTGTATATGCTGCCCGTCTGTATGCACAGGAGTTATTACAGCGCTTACGGTGTAAAGGTTATGCGCTCACCGGTAATCTGATGTCGATCAGTCAACGTTCATGCCCGGTCTGATAGAAAGCTGTTTGCCGGTTCTCCAATGCACTGCAGCGTCTCAGCCTCGTGGAATCAGCGTGTGATGTCACTGGATTCTCTGTTGTAACAGCGGCTTCACTGGCATAACGATGGAGCAGGAGCCATAAATGATAGCCGCATATGGATCATCTGAGAGGTAACTGCAACTGCCTGATTAGGTGTTGGAACGAAAAACCGCACATATAGGTGGCATCAATCACCTAGACGCGTTTCAGGGTACTTGAATGTCGAACCTTTCTTCAGTAGGAATATATGTCTCTAAAAGTCAATTGCCTTTTTACTTAGCACGGTGTCATATTGGTGAAGAACCTTGGAAAACATGTCATGGATTAGATTAAGTCTGGCAAAATAGGAAAATGTTCACACTCAATAGGACTAGAACACTGACTATTGGCTCAAATGGTTACAGAGAATACATATGTTAAACATAGGAAAAATAAATATCAGTACAATAAATGGATAGAAAATGCAAATAAATAGTAAATACACCAAAAGAATAGAAATTAATAAATAAAAATGAGAAGTAGTAATGCAAAGGATAAAAATGAAAATAAAAATAAGAATGAAAATAAAAATAACAATAAGTGAAAAATAAATATAGCTAAAAAATGGATGGAATAAACTAAATAATGATAAAAATTAAAAATGATGAAAAATATGATGAAAATAATAAATAAAAAATAAAATAAAATATAAAAATGAAAAAAATAATTCATTTGGTGTATTTACTATTTATTTGCATTTTCTATCCATTTATTGTACTGATATTTATTTTTCCTATGTTTAACATATGTATTCTCTGTAACCATTTGAGCCAATAGTCAGTGTTCTAGTCCTATTGAGTGTGAACATTTTCCTATTTTGCCAGACTTAATCTAATCCATAACATGTTTTCCAAGTTTCTTCACCAATTTGACACCGTGCTAAATAAAAAGGCAGTTGACTTTTAGAGACATATATTCCTACTGAAGAAAGGGTCGCCATTCAAGTACCCTGAAACGCGTCTAGGTGATTGATGCCACCTTTATGTGTGGTTTTTCGTTCCAACACCTAATCAGGCAGTTGCAGTTACCTCTCAGATGATCCATATGCGGCTATCATTTATGGCTCCTGCTCCATCGCTATTCCAGTGAAGCCGCTGTTACAACAGAGTATCCAGTGATGTCACACGCTGATTCCACGAGGCTGAGACGCTGCAGTGTATTGGAGAACCGGCAAACAGCTTTCTATCAGACCGGGCATGAACGTGGACTGATCGACATCAGATTACCGGTGAGCGCATAACCTTTACACCGTAAGCGCTGTTATAACCCCTGTGCATACAGACGGGCAGCATATACAATAGGTCCGTTGCCGTTCGGAGCAGCTGCCATCACCACCGGCAACATCCAATGTCCATATCTTTAGTCAGCGCTTGCCAGCGCAGAAAACTATCAGCGCTCACAGCCTATAGACTTTCATTTACTCTGCTGGAACTATCCTGCGCCGGCTCCCGCGATATGAAGCGGGATCGCGCCGCAATCCCGCATCATATCGCGTCGGTCCCGGCGCTCATCAACGGCCGGGACCCGCGGTTAATACCACACATCGCCGATTGCGGCGATGTGCGGTATTAACCCTTTAGAAGCGGTGGTCAAAGCTGACCGCCGCTTCTAAAGTGAAAGTGAAAGTGACCCGGCTGCTCAGTCGGGCTGTTCGGGACCGCCGCGGTAAAATCGCGGCGTCCCGAACAGCTGACAGGACACCGGGAGGGCCCTTACCTGCCTCCCCGGTGTCCGATCGGTGAATGACTGCTTCGTGCCTGAGATCCAGGCAGGAGCAGTCAAGCGCCGATAGCACTGATTACAGGCGTGATAACACTGATTACAGGCGTGTTAATAAAAGTTTGAATCACCCCCCTTTTCCCATAAAAAAAATAAAACAGTGTAAAAAAAAAAATAAATAAACATATGTGGTATCGCCGCGTGCATAAATGTCCCAACTATAAAAATATATCATTAATTAAACTGCACGGTCAATGGCGTACGCGCAAAAAAATTCCAAAGTCCAAAAAAGCGTATTTTGGTCACTTTTTATACCATTAAAAAATGAATAAAAAGTGATCAAAAATTCCGATCAAAACAAAAATCATACCGATAAAAACTTCAGATCACGGCGCAAAAAATTAGACCTCATACCACCCTGTACGTGGAAAAAATAAAAAGTTATAGGGGTCAGAAGATGACATTTTTAAACTTTAAAATTTTCCTGCATGTAGTTATGATTTTTTTCAGAAGTACGACAAAATCAAACCTATATAAGTAGGGTATCATTTTCACCGTATAGACCTACAGAATAATGATAAGGTGTAATTTTTACCGAAATATGCACTGCGTTGAAACGGAAGCCCCCAAAAGTTACAAAATGGCGTTTTTTCTTCGATTTTGTCGCACAATGATTTTTTTTCCGTTTCGCCGTGCATTTTTGGGTAAAATAACTAATGTCACTGCCAAGTAGAATTGGCGATGCAAAAAATAAGCCATAATATGGATTTTTAGGTGGAAAATTGAAAGGGTTATGATTTTTAAAAGGTAAGGAGGAAAAAACGAAAGTGCAAAAACTGAAAAACCCTGAGTCCTTAAGGGGTTAAACTAGAGGACAATACTGTAACATTGTTTCTTATTAACTGCCATTGATTCTTATTGAGAAATAATCTTGATACATTACTATATACCACCTGTTATTTGTATAATTTTATAGTGAACCATTCATTGTCAGATATATCTATATCTACCAAGTGAACGCACATTAGTGGCATCAGTAATTATTTTATAAATTTTTTATTGTACATTACGATTCCCCCCCCCCCCCCCCCATAGGGCCCTGTGAGGGGATCTTCTTAATATTACTACTATTTTTATTATTAATGTAATATTGTAATAAATACAACTTTTAATTGAAGCACGGTCTGTTCTATTAATTATCATAAATCCATTACATTCTCCTTGAGGTTTTTGGGTAAATATTTTTGCTACCTAATTTACAAATCTGTTTAGCTTCCTGGCACCAGTTAATAAAAAAAAAAAAAAAAAAGTTTTCCACCGGAGTACCCCTTTAACCCCTTAAGGACCCAGCCAATTTTCACTGTAGGACCTGGCCATTTTTTGCACATCTGACCACTGTCACTTTAAGCATTCATAACTCTGGGGTGCTTTTACCTTTCATTCTGATTCCGAAATAGTTTTTTCGTGACATGTTCTACTTTATGTTAGTGGTAAAATTTTGTCGATACTTGCATCGTTTCTTGGTGAAAAATTCCAAAATTTGATGAAAAAATTGAAAATTTTGCATTTTTTTTAAACTTTGAAGCTTTCTGCTTATGAGGAAAATTAATATTCCAAATAAATTACATATTGATTCACATATACAACATGTCTACTTTATGATTGCATCATGAAGTTGACATGTTTTTACAAAGTATAGCAGCAATTTTCCAATTTTTCACAAAATTTTAAAAATCGAAATTTTTCAGGGACCAGTTCTGTTTTGAAGTGGATTTGAAGGGCCTTCTTATTAAACATACCCCACAAATTACCCCATTATAAAAACTACACCCCTCAAAGTATTCAAAATCATATTCAAAAGGTTTGTTAACCCTTTAGGTGTTTCACAGGAATAGCAGCAATTTGATGGAGAAAATTAAAAATCTTCATTCTTTACACTGGCATGTTCTTGTAGACCCAGTTTTTGAATTTTTACAAGGGGTAAAAGGAGAGAAATCTTCCTAAAATGTGTAACCCAATTTCTCTCGAGTAAAGAAAAACCTCATATGTGTATGTCAAGTGTTCGGCGAGTTCACTAGAGGGCTCAGAAGGGAAGGAGCAACAGTGGGATTTTGGAGAGTGAGTTTTTCTGAAATGGTTTTTGTGGGCCATGTCACATTTAGGAAGCCCCTATGGTGCCAGAACAGCAAAAAAAAAAACACATGGCATACTATTTTGGAAAATACACCCCTCAAGGCACGTAACAAGGGGTCAAGTGAGCCTTAACACCCCACAGGTATTTGATGACTTTTCGTTAAAGTTGGACGTGTAAATGATTTTTTTTTCACTAAAATGCTAGTTTTCCTTCAAATTTTAAATTTTTACAAGGGATAATAGGACAAAATGCCCCCCAAAATTTGTAACCCCATCTCTTCTAAATATGGAAATACCCCATGTGTGGACGTCAAGTGCTCTGCTGGCGCACTGCAATGCTCAGAAGAGAAGGAGTCACATTTGGCTTTTGAAAAGCGAATTTTGCTAAAATGGTTTTTGGAGGGCATGTCGCATTTACAAAGCCCCTATGGTGCCAGGACAGCAAAAAAAAAAAAAACAAACACATGGCATACTATTTTGGAAACTAAACCCCTCAAGGAACGCAACAAGGGGTACAGTGAGCCTTAACACTTCACAGGTGTTTGACGACTTTTTGTTAAAGTCGGATGTGTAAATAAAAAAAAAAATTTTCACTAAAATGCTGGTTTTCCCCCAAATTTTACATTTTTACAAGGGGTAATAAGAGAAAATGACCCCCAAAATTTGTAACCCCATCTCTTCTGAGTATGGAAATACCCAATGTGTGGACGTCAAGTGCTCTGCTGGCGCACTACAATGCTCGGAAGAGGAGGAGCCCCATCGAGCTTTTGGAGACAGAATTCGTTTGGAATAGAAGTCGGGGGCCATGTGTGTTTACAAAGCCCTCCATGGTGCCAGAACAGGGGAACCCCCCCCCCATTTTGACCCCATTTTTAAAACTACACCCCTCACAGAATTTAATAAAGGGGGCAGTGAGTATTTATACCCCACTGGCAATTGACAGATCTTTGGAACAGTGGGCTGTGCAAATGAAAAATTACATTTTTCATTTTCACAGACCACTGTTCCAAAAATCTGTCAGACACCTGTGGGGCATAAATGCTCACTGTACCCCTTATTATATTACATGAGGGGTGTAGTTTCCAAAATGGGGTCACATGTGGAGGGGTCCATTGTTCTGGCTCTATGGGGGCTTTGTAAACACACGTGGCCTTCAATTCCGGACAAATTTTCTTCAAAATCCCAATGGTGCTCCATTTCTTCTGAGCATTGTAGTGCGCCAGCAGAGCACTTTACATCCACATATGGGGTATGTTCTTACTCATAAGAAATGGGGTTATAAATTTTGGGGGGCTTTTTTTCCTATTTTTCCTTGTGAAAATGAAAAATTTAGGGTAACACCAGCATTTTAGTGAAAAAAAAATGTTCTTTTTCATTTTTCCATCCAGAATTTTCATTAAACACCTGTGGGGTGTTAAGGCTCACTATACCCCTTGTTACATTCCGCGAGGGATGTAGTTTCCAAAATTGGGTCACATGTGGGTATTTCTTTTTTTGCGTTTATGGCAGAACCGCTGTAAAATCAGCCACCCCTGTGCAGATCACCAATTTAGGCTTCAAATGTACATAGTGTGCTCTCTCTCCTGAGCCTTGTTGTGCGCCCGCAGAGCATTTTATGCCCACATCTGGGGTATTTCCGTACTCAGGAGAAATTGCGTTACAAATTTTGGGGGTCTTTTTTTCCTTTTAACACTTGTGAAAATAAAAAGTATGGGGCAACACCAGCATGTCAGTGTAAATTTTTTTTCTTTTTTTACACTAACAAGCTGGTGTAGCCCCCAACTTTTCCTTTCAATAAGGGGTAAAAGGAGAAAAAGCCCCCCAAAATTTGTAGTGCAATTTCTCCTGAGTACGGAAATACCCCATATTTGGCCCTAAACTGTTTCCTTGAAATACGACAGGGCTTCGAAGTGAGAGAGCGCCATGCGCATTTGAGGACTAAATTAGGTATTGCATAGGGGTGGACATAGGGGTATTCTACGCCAGTGATTCCCAGACAGGGTGCCTCCAGCTGTTGCTAAATTCCCAGCATGCCTGGACAGTCAGTGGCTGTCCAGAAATGCTGGGAGTTGTTGTTTTGCAACAGCTGGAGGCTCCATTTTGAAAACACTGCCACACAATACATTTTAAAATTTTATTGGGGGGGGGGGCAGTTTAAGGTGGTGTATATGTAGTGTTTTACCCTTTATTATGTGTTAGTGTAGTGTAGTGTAGTGTTTTTAGGGTACATTCACACTGGCGTGTTACGGTGAGTTTCCCACTAGGAGTTTGCGCTGCGGCGAAAAATTTGCAGCAGCCCAAACTTGAAGCAGGAAACTTACTGTAAACCTGCCCGTGTGAATGTACCCTGTACGTTCACATGGGGGGGGGGGGGGGCAAACCTTCAGCTGTTTCAAAACTACAACTCCCAGCATGTACTGACAGACTGTGCATGCTGGGAGTTGTACTATTGCAACAGCTGGAGGCACACTGGTTGGAAAACCTTCAGTTAGGTTCTGTTACCTAACTCAGTATTTTCCAACCAGTGTGCCTCCAGCTGTTGCAAAACTACAACTCCGAGCATGTACTGATCGCCAAAGGGCATGCTGGGAGATGCAGTTATGCAATAGCTGGAGGTACTCAACTACAACTCCCAGCATGCCGAGACAGCTGTTTGCTGTTTGGGCATGCTGGGATTTGCAATTTTGCAACATCTGGAGGGCCACAGTGATCTCCAAACGGTGGTCCTCCAGCTGTTGTAAAACTACAAATCCCAGCATGCCCAGACAGCAAACAGCTGTTTGGGCATGCTAGGAGTTGTTGTTTTGCAAGATCTGGAGGGCTACAGTTTAGGGACCACTATATAGTGGTCTCTAACTGTACTCTCCAGATGTTGCTAGGCAACTCACCGGCTTCCATTGGATCCAGCCGCACGACATCACCGCCCGCCGATTTCCGTCGCCCGCTGCCTCCGACGCCCGCCCGGATGGGTAAGTGGACTCTGGCGCCAGTCCCCGTCGTTTCCCCGTCCTGCCCCACCTATTGTGGGTGGGCAAGATGGGGAAAACGAAAGTTAACCCCCCCCGTCCCCGATCTGCTATTGGTGGTCGCGTCTAGACCACCAATAGCAGGGATAGGAGGGGTGGCACCCCTGCCACCTCACTCCTATCCCTTCAGGGGGATCGTGGGTGTCTTAGGCAACCGTGATCCCCCTTATATTCCGAGTCACTGGGTCACCATAGACCCGTAATGACCCGAAATCGCGCAAATCGCAAGGGTGAATTCACTTGCGATTTGCCACGATCGCCGACATGGTGGGGTCTGATGACCCCCCTGAGCGTTTGCACGGGATGCCTGCTGAATGATTTCAGCAGGCATCCCGGTCTAATCCCCGCCCGGCACGCGGCAGGGGCCGGAATTCTCCATGACCTACGCGTGCGTCATGGGTCCTTAAGTACCAGGGTACCAGGGTGTCCTTAAGTACCACGGTGTCATGACACACCCCCTGGCATTGCTCACTCCATCATCCACTTCAGGTACAGCTGATCCACACCACCTGCCGCTGCAATATACATATATATATATATATATATATATATATATATATATATATATATATACATATTTTCATAACGACTACAGCTACAGATAAAACAGAAGATATTCACAGTATATATGCTGCTGGAGTACACACAAACTATTCAACTCTGTATTCCATAGAATGAGGTAATATATTTCAATATGCAATTCTTCTTTTTCTATAGTAAATCATAAAATGACCAACATATACACAATAAAAAGGAAATATAGACAGAAAAAAAACACATTAATAGGTCTGGAGACTCAGTGATAAAACTTGGATGATATAGTGAAAATGTTTAGATTTCTATTTCTAAGATATATCGCTCCTGACAGATTTACAACCACATAAAAAGCATTGGCTCAGATTTAAGGTTTATAGTCCAGTTTGGAAGCATAGTTTAATAAAATTATGCTAAGGTTGTCTAGCTAAAGAGTTATTTTGAACCAAAACTTTTTAACAGCAAAACTCATACATCCAGTGTCCATCATAGATACATATTGGAGGAATTCCCCAATGTAATAACATTAACATCCGTCTGAATAGAGTAATGGAAGTCTATGAATATGTTTATGCGGAGAGCTCTCCTGATTCATATGGTAAACAGGCACTGCCAATGCAGTGTGGAAATGGTCCTTCATTGAATCCTACAGTAAGTAGTAAGATAAACGATATACTAGTTCCATATGGTGATACGGTTCTACATTATCTTTATTCATTTTGCCCCATTTAGAGAAATCCTCATGTCGGCAAATAGATGTGATGAGATTGAAAGCTTTGGACAGTCTTTGTTACATCCCTTGCCAAAATAAAAGAAGATGTTGCGTCTGAGGCCCTCAAGTGAATAACCATAACCTGTGGTGGGACTCCAGAACAAGGGCTCATATATTACACAGTTCTAATTAAAAGAGTAAGCTAGTGAAAAATAACATGACAAGTTATAGATCGCAGGGTGTCTGGGCGCTGGGACCCGGCAGTTTGCCGTAAGCGGACTTCCGACCCCCGCAGGAAGCCGCATCTGGGACTCCCCCTCCATGTATCTCCATGGTGTATCTGGAGGGGCATGTCAGCTGGCACTCCGTGCGGGGATTGGCATGCCCCCTTCCAGCCAGCTGCCGAGATCACGGGGGTCGGACCCCCCTGCAATCTATAACCTTTCCCCTATCCTTGGATAGGGGATAAGCTATTTTTCACCAGACAACTCCTTTAAAGTGCTTCTACAACAAAACTTTTGATAGGTCATAGAAGCATGTCCAAAATTTTCATTGCTTTGGGCATGGGTGCTTAGATCAGCTGGTGGTATTATGTTTGTCTCAATTTAGCATAGGGTTAATCTTTTTAATCTATTATTTGCTTTTGGCTCTGAATTACCTCTGGAACATTTGACCATAAATGTTCTTAATCTGACAACCCTATTAACAAGTGGATGACTGTATAGCTGGGTGTCTCCAACTGTGGATGACCCATTCAGTTAAATGGGCACAATGTATTGCTTCATATACCTGTCATCAATAATGATTATCCAGTGTTCACTTTCCTTGGCAAACATAGTTGATCATCAAGAGTCTTAGTTGTTCAGCCCCCAGTATTACAATTCAGTCATTTATTTGATATTTGATAGTGATGTATTTTGTAATAATCTTTGTGGGAAAAATAATCTATAAGGCAGTCAGTAAATGCAAACACTGGTGTATCGATGGCCTTCTGACTATAAATATGTGAAAAAAAAACCTGCAATCCTCATGGCGGTGGAATGGACCATGAATTTATTACTTATTTTACAGTCATAACAGATCACTCCATTTCACAGAGCTTGCACAATATACTGCCAAATATCATTAATTATTGACTTTGGAAATAATTGACCCGTTGCAGTTAACTCAGGGTCAAGAATGTAAAAAGACTTCAATTAAGTCTAGTATTCGGGGAGCATGATGGAAGGAAGTGGAAGCTAGCTCCTCCTCCTGACCTTGATGCCTAAAGGCCAAGGCCCTATCTGCTGGCGGCAACCTAATGGCTGAAATGCAGAGACAGGAATGCTGATGCGTTGGCTGGGCAGGAAAGAGGGTGCTGCTGCTGTTTCTGGTCCTCGCCAGCACTTCGCACCGGTTCTGTGGAGGAATTGCCCTACCTGAGAGAGTGAGTGGCTCTCGCTGGAGCCACTCGAGAAGTCTGGGGAGCATGCCGCCTCACGTGATATTAGCCGTGGGGTGAATCCGGCTTCCCGGCGTGGGTGAATGGGGGAGCATACTGCCACACATGATCCCAGGCACGCCGGCGGGAGGAGACGCTGGATTCCAGAATAAATGAGAGGGTGTCAACACCAGCGGTGAGTGGAAAAGTGTAGAGGGAGCTGTTTGCCGTTGATTGGCAACATGGTCCGTAAGGTGCCCTGAAGCACAAAGTGCGAGGAATAAGAGGACAACAGCTGGCGAGGGGGGAAGCAGCATATGGGTGAGACCATTCTGATTCTATTATCTTCACAACCCTGGCATAACCCTGGTAAAATCCCCTGAACTGCTTTTTTGTAGTGAAAATCAACTTAAAACAGCCTTTGTAACTACTAATGTCCAAATAAGTTGGTGGCTGGAGATGTGTTGTAATCACCTCTAACTACTTAATCCATGAGTTAAAGTTATGCTGCTTTTTTTCTTTTTGTCAAAAAATATATGGTATATCCTTCTAATTAATGAACTAACAAGAACTTACCCTAATAACCCCTAATCAATGAAATAGTGACTGTCAAGGTTTTTTTTTTAGTTTTTTGAGCCAATTTTTTTTACATAGAGCATCTCTCATTGACCAATTAAAGAAATGTATGCCCTTTGTCAATTGGTACAGGTCACATAATAACCAACTGAAGTATTAACCAAGAGCTTACTTCACTAATTTAACTAACTAACAGACATACATCACAGGGTGAAAACTGGTATACAACTCTTTCAGTTATGGCATGGTAAACTTAAAAGTCTGTACACCTTGTTATGTGACACTTTCTTGGCAATGGTACCCTGTGATAACTAATCAATGGTAACTGTATTTTGTACTTACCAATTCACCGGCTACCAGTACATATTGCGGACTTATCTATTGGTATCTGTTATATGGTAAATTTTTTCTAGCAACATAAATGGTAATCGGATTAATGTATGTTTTGTGAATTAACCAGTTGGTAAATGGAATACAGTATTTTCTGCACTAACTATTTTGCTGGTAACAGGTAGATAGAATCTCATTAGAACGAACTAAATTGCAATTATACTGTAATTTTTGTTAATTAACTGGTAATTGCTACACAGTAAAATAGAGTGATAACTTGTATTTGCCTCACATTACATCTTTGGTGTGAGGGTCGCTGCACAGTTTATCCAGTGGTTAACGGGTAAACCTGATCGTTTGAGAGCCCAGTAACAAAGATTTAGAGGGGGTATATTGCGCGTATCAAATAGGGGGAATTTCTGTACAGTACTGCTCTCTGACTAATTAACTGGTAATTGAAATTCTGGGTTGGTTGGCCAACTGAATGTCATGGCACTGAGTTTCCCACTAAACCAACTAGCTGGCCACTGGCGTATTTCACTAATGAACGTATGAGTGATTGGTAAAAAATATATTTTTTTATTCTAAATGTTATGTGTACTGGTCTTACGTTAGTTAATTCATTGGTAAAGGGGCAGACTATGCTGAGAGCGAAATATAGAGCCCTTCACTGTAAAGTAGAATTTAAGGTAAACAGATAACCACAATATGGGCCCTAGGGCAAGAAAAGCGAACAGTCTTGTTAAAGATAAAAATTCAGTGAAATTGGATACGTTTTTTGCCTCGTCGGGGGAGGTACCTAGAAACCGCGGGCAAGGGAAGAGCAATGTAACTGAAGAAGTAACAATAGAGATTAACAGAGAGGCTGGTAAAGAAACCTCTATAACCACTTTGGAAACCATTTTAGAAGCAATAAATAAATAAAATTATAAATAAAATTATTTCATAGACACCTTGTCGGGTCAGGTGGGAGCAATAGGAGAGGACCTAACAAGGATAAGAGATGATTTAAAAAAACATCAGTGAGAGATGCTTGGAAATGGAACAAAGGATTTTGTCAGTGGAGGATGAAATGCATAGAGTTAAAGCTAAAATTGAAAAAATAGTGATGGAAAATAAAGCTTTGAGTCAAAAAAGCTAAAGATTTAGAAGAGCGTTCCAGAAGGAGTAATTTAAGGATAATAGGATTACCGGAAGGAGTGGAGGGTAAAGATCCATCAGCGTTCTAACAGAAATTGATACTAACCATATGTAATTAAAAAATATTGTTGCCATTTTTTCACATTGAGAGAGCACACAGGGTACCTAGCCAACCACCGCCACCTGGTCGTCACCCGAGAGCAATCATTCTGAAACTACTAAATGCTAAAGATCGGGATAGTATCATGCAAGCAATGCGGGGAAAAAAAGGATATTATGTATGACAATAACAGAATAATGTTTTTTTTCCAGATTATGCAACAGAGACACAAACAAAAGGGTCTTATTTAAGACAGTTAAAAAAAAATTGTACCAAAATGGGATAAAATTTTCGCTTCTGTTCCCGGCACGATTACGGGTCACTTACAATGACTAAACAATTTTTTGGGGAAACCCAGTAGAAGTAACAGAGTGGATGGATATACAGGGCCTAAAAAATTTAACGGTTAATTAGATAAGGGGCAAAAAAGGTCAGGAAACATGCTAGGCTAGAGGCTTGTCAGCTTTTGGGGCAAGTCAAAATGGGGGTAAGGAGGATTTTTGGGGGGAAGTTTTTTTTTTTCTCGCCCTTTCCCTTTTTTTCTTTTTTCTCCCATTCTCTTCTCGGCTTACCTCTATGAAGAAGGGAGAGAAAAAAAGGGAAAAACAAAGGTTTGGTGGTATTTTTATGATAAGTATATATTATACACAGGAATTCGAGTATTCATGTTTTGAGGAAACTGGTAGTGGGATTATTAGAAACACATTTAACAAGAGAAACTGGTGGTCGAACGATTAGCATTCAGTTTTCAAATCACACTCTAGAGGAGTGTCAGAATTAATTCACAGGAATGTGAAATGGGAACTTTTTGGTAAATTTATAGATAGTAAAGGGAGATTTGTAGTCTTACACAGAAAATTAGATGGATTAGTTTGTATAATTTCTTTTATGTACCACCATCATACTCATCCAGAGTTCTGGAAACAATACTGTGCAAGAAAAGATAATTTCCCTATCTTCCTACAAGGGAATTTGAACTGTGTAATGGTGGGAAAACAATATAGATAGAGGGTTAACAACAATGTAGGGGAACACAAGAGATCGCCATTAGAAAATTCTGTCAAGAAGTAGGGTTAGTTGATATTTGCAGAATAAAAGACCCTGGGAAAAGTATATATTCCTGCTGGAACAAGACGTGCCAAACCTTATCACGGATAGATCTATGCCTGGGTAATAGAGAGGGATTGAAAAAAGTTCATAGAATATGATATTTGACAAGATGAATATCAGATCACACCCCATTATAAATTGTTATAAACACTGGTATACCTGTTAGTAGTGGGATGAAAAAAATAAACCCATATTGGCTAGAATTAATTGACATCAAGACCTTAGAGAAGCACATAGAAAAGTTATTTTGTTTTAATTGGAATGCGGCATCGGATCCAACAGTCTGGGATACAGCTAATTCCTTCTTGAGAGGAGAAGTGATGTGGGCTATCTCAAAGAAAAAGAAAGACTTTAAAAAAAAAGAAGATTTGATATTAGAGGTAAGAAAGGCAGAAAATAATTATATCTTGGATCCATCTAATATGGAAAAGCAGAAATGCTGGAGAGATAATCAGGATAGGTTGAATGCATATATGAGGGGAAAAAAGTAAGAAAAATTTAAATTTTTAGGACAACAAAGGGTTCTGGAATCAGGAAAACCAAATAAGAGACTAATGAATATAATACAAAGTCAACAGAGTAAGTCTTGGATATCAGAAATAAAGGGTAGAAATTGGAAAACATGTAGGGAACCTAATGACATTAAAGATGAATTCAAACTTTTCAAATTCAAATTTAAAAAAAAAAATGATATGCCTTAGAAGCAACGCGAACAAAAGAGTAGATTAAAAAATATCTGGAAGGTATAGAATTGCCCAAGATACCTGAGCAATGGGCAGAAACATTCAGTAATCCCATAACTTTGAGCGAATTAGAGGCAGTATTAAATGGGATTAAGGGGAACACGTCTCCAGGTGGAGACGGGTTCCCATTTGAAATATACAGAAAATTTAGGAAAATATTGCTCCCAGCACTACTGAGAATAATAAACAATTCATTAGGGGAAGGAAAGCTTCCAAAATCCATGAGAGAGACTGAAATAATTTTATTGCTGAAACCAAATAAAGATAACATTGAAATGGAATCATACAGACCGATATCAATCTTGAACACAGATGCAAACATTTTGGCCAAAACCCTCGCAGTAAGATTGCAAACTATGATAGGGAAACTGGTCCATGAAGACCAATGTGGTTTTATTCCAGGTAGGATGACTAAACATAACATCTATAGAGCATTAACAAATATCCAACCTATTGAGGGGAGTGAGGGAGCCCACTCCATCCTGTCATTAGATGCTGTCAAGGCATTTGACAGGGTGGAGTGGGACTTCCTTTGGGGGTGTTGGAGAAATACGGATTTAACAAGGAATATATAGATTTAATGAAATTACTATATTCAGGGGCTAAGTCTAAAATTAATATTGAGGGAAATAGGTCAGGGTTTTTTGAATTGTCCCGCGGAACAAGGCAGGGATGTCCCCTCTCCCCCTTGTTATTTGTATTAGTAATGGAGCCTCTGGCGGTGAGCATAAGAGCAGACCATTTGGTGGAGGGGTTTGGAGCAGGGGGAAGAGGGGACAAAATATCCTTATACGCAGACGATATCTTGATCTTTTTAGAAGACCTAGGAAAATCATTATCCAGAGTGATGGAGGTGATTGGCGAATAATGGGCATTTGCTGGTTTGGCAATAAATGGGGAGATTGGTCCAGTACAGGACCTACAAGTTCTGGACAGAGGGGAAAAATTCCCTTACCTAGGTATTCAGATATTGGGTAAAATGACAGATTTCCATGAATTAAACACCAAACCCTTAATAAAAAGGATGGAAAATAAAGTGAGAGTTTAAAATGAGTTGAAACTATCAAGGGTCGACAGAATAATCATTATTAAATCAGTCCTTTTACCAAAATTCTTATATGTGTTTGGGGCATCACCAGTGTGGTGCGAGACAGGGGTTTTCAGCAAAATCATAGCTATGTCACTCATTTGGGGGGAAAAATGAACACGGATAAAAATAAACTATCTTTGCCAAGAGAGGGAGAAAGGAGGTATAAAATTCCCTGATATCCAAGGGTATTTCTTGGCAAGTCAGATGTATTACTTAGTGGAATGGAAGATATTTGGAATATTTGACAGGCATTTATCAAGCGATTTCGTTAATTTTTCTTTACTAAAAATGTCGCAAAAATGTTGATTTTTCGTGCGACATTTTGACTGGAAAGCGAGATAAGCAAGTTTTCCAAAACTTAACTATGAAGTAATAATTTTAAAATGAACTACGGGTAGTCTGGTATTTATTAACTGCGACAGTCACAACTGCGCAAAAAAAAAAAGTTGCAACAAGGTTAAAAATTGACTACATTTACTCCAGCTCAAACATGGAGCAGAAAAAGCTACTACCAAAGTAAAAAAGAAAAAATTGCTTACGTGAAAGAAAATTATCAACAGGCTGAAACCAGTTGATAAATAAGTCACACATAAGCAAAAAAAAAAAGGAAAGAAAAAAGTACAAAAAAAAAAGGAATACATAAGCAAACATTGATAAATGTCCCTCTATAAGAACATTTTAGAAAACATTTAAGGGAATTACGAAAACATACAGTACAGACCAAAAGTTTGGACACACCTTCTCATTCAGAGTTTTCTTTATTTTCATGACTATGAAAATTGTAGATTCACACTGAAAGCATCAAAACTATGAATTAACACATGTGGAATTATATACATAACAAAAAAGTGTGAAACAGCTGAAAATATGTCCTACTCTAGGTTCTTCAAAGTAGCCACCTTTTGCTTTGATTACTGCTTTGCACACTCTTGGCATTCTCTTTTTGACCTTCAAGAGGTAGTCACCTGAAATGGTTTTCACTTCACAGGTGTACAGGTGTGGAGGAGGAGGTGTGATGGTGTGGGGGTGCTTTGCTGATGACACTGTTAGGGATTTATTCAAAATTGAAGGCATACTGAACCAGCATGGCTACCACAGCATCTGGCAGCGGCATGCTATTCCATCCGGTTTGCATTTAGTTGGACCATCATTTATTTTTCAACAGGACAATGACCCCAAACACACCTCCAGGCTGTGTAAGGGCTATTTGACCAAGAAGGAGAGTGATGGGGTGCTGTGCCAGATGACCTGGCCTCATCAGTCATCAGACCTGAACCCAAGCGAGATGGTTTGGGGTGAGCTGGACCGCAGAGTGAAGGCAAAAGGGCCAACAAGTGCTAAGCATCTCTGGGAACTCCTTCAAGACTATTGGAAGACCATTTCAGGTAACTACCTCTTGAAGCTCATCAGGAGAATGAGTGTGCAAAGCAGTAATCAAAGCAAAAAAGTTGGCTACTTTGAAGAACCTAGAATATGACATATTTTCAGATGTTTCACACTTTTTTGTTATGTCTATAATTCCACATGTGTTAATTCATAGTTTTGATGCCTTCAGTGTGAATCTACAATTTTCGTAGTCATGAAAATAAAGAAAACTCTGAATGAGAAGGTGTGTCCAAACTTTTGGTCTGTACTGTTTTTCAAGTTCTATAGTCAGGACAACTAAAAGAGAAAGAATGGAACATTTTTTATGGTTAGAGGGTTCTGTAAGACATGGGAAAGGTTTAAAGGGGAAATAAGAGTGGATGGGATGCTAGATACGGCACCCATCTGGCATAGCATTAACCTGAAGGAAGTGGCCAAATTAGAAACAAATAGGTTGTCTTTATGCAGTTGTAAAAAAAATCAAAGACGTGTGGAAGAAAGGAAAGATGAAAAGTTGGAGTGAGGTAAGGAAGGAGTTTAATATGGGAAAAGTTATGTGGTTGGAATTCGAAAGTCTAAAAACTGCTATTATTGGATCACTCAGAGAAGGAAACAGAATAATAGTAGAAATAACAGAAATAATAAAGAATATAGAAGAAGGTAAAATAGTAAGGAAGGTTATGGCAAAAATATATGAGGTAGATAATAAGGAGAAGTAAAGAGGGGAATTTGAAACAGAAATGTTTCCGTTCTTGGCAGATAGAGCTAGGTGAAACAAATGAGTAATTGGTTAAACATATTTAGGAACATAAAATTCTCATCCCCAAACGTAGATCACCAATTGATACAATGGAATATTGTCTATAGAATCTATTACACACCAAAGGGACAGTAGCTATCCAAGATGTGGTTTTGAAGAGGCAGGTTTTCTGCATATAATATGGGAATGTGAGAAGATTCAGGAATATTGGAGAAAAATAATAAAAAAGATAGAGGAAAATGCAAAGTATAAAATAGAGGACAATATAACATTGGTACTTTTGGGTGATGATAGTAAGATAAACTAACCCAGAAGGCAGAGAAGAACGCCACTGGTGATGCTTTTCTATGCCAGACTGTTGATAATTAGGAGATGGTTGGCCCCAAAAGCACCAGATATAGAAGAATGGAGAGAAGGGGTAAAGGTGGTGCTAGATAATATTAAATAAGGGAGGAAGGGGAAGAGAGGGGATTTTTTTTTTGGGGGGGGGGAAGGAGGGGATAGATATTAAGGGAAAAATGTGATGATGTTTTGTTATTTAAAAAATGTGAAAAGTCGGGGAACTAGGGGGACTTAAATTAGAATTAATGTGGATATCTAAAGGGAGGTTAAGATGGTAGGGGTAAAAGTGTTAAAGGTTAGACAGTTATAAAGCACAAGAGTAAATACTCTTGACCCCCTGTTTCCCGGCCAACTAATAATGCATAATGTGGATCTGGGGAGGATAGGGAGGGTGGGATAAGTTTTAATAATAAAAATGCTGTATATTGAATTTATTTTTTACTTTTCTAAAGTAAAATAAAATGTTAAATATAAAAAAAAAAATTAAGTCTGGTATTCATCTTTATCGGTCTGGGTCTGCTCATCTAGAAATCTCATGTGCAGACTCTAACATCTGAATTTGCATGGTGATTTGGTTGAGGTTGCTTTAAATAATGTGACCCCTGAGGAATTTACTGGAGGGCACAGTTATTGTACAAAGTACTTTCTGCCTCTGCCAATGGATCAGTAATTCTATTAGCAATCCAATTAACCCCTTAAGGACTCAGCCCATTTGGGCCTTAAGGACGCAGACAATTTTATTTTTACGTTTTCGTTTTTTCCTCCTCGCCTTAAAAAAATCATAACTCTTTTATATTTTCATCCACAGACTAGCATGAGGGATTTATTTTTGCGTGACCAGTTGTCCGTTGTAATGCCATCACTCACTTTACCATAAAATGTATGGCGCAACCAAAAAAATACTATTTGTGTGGGAAAAGAAAACCGCAATTTCGCTAATTTTGGAAGGTTTCATTTTCATGTCGTACAATTTACAGTAAAAACGACATGTGTTCTTTATTCTTTGGGTCAATACGATTAAAATGATACCCATAATAACATACTTTTCTATTACTGTTGCGCTTAAAAAAAAAACGCAAACTTTTTAACCAAATCAGTTTTTTTTAAATCCCCCTATCATGAAGACCTATAACATTTTCATTTTTCCTCATAAGCGGCGGTATGAGGGCTCATTTTTTGCACCATGATCTGTACTTTTTATTGATACCATATTTGCTTATATAAAACTTTTAATCCATTTTTTATTAATTATTTTTTAATAAAATTTTATAAAAAAGCAGCTATCTTGGACTTTTTTTTTAATGTTCATGCCGTTCACCGTATGGTATCATTAACATTTTATTTTAATAGTTCAGATATTTATGCATTCAGCGATACCAAATATGTATATAAAATATTTATTTTTTATTTTTTGGGGGGTGAAATAGGGAAAATGGGACAATTTACGTTTTTATTGGGGGAGGGATTTTTTCAAATTTTTTTTACTTAATTTTTTACATTTTTTTACTTTAATTTTTACACTTTAATAGTCCCCATAGGGGACTATTTATAGCAATCATTCGATTGCTAATACTGTTCAGTGCTCTGTATAGGACATAGCACTGATCAGTGTTATCGGTCATCTTCTGCTCTGGTCTGTGGGAAGGCAGAGCAGAAGACGCCGGGAATGCAGCGGAGGCAGGTGAGGGGACCTCCGTCTGCCGTGCTGGATGATCGGATCACCACGGCAGCGCTGCGGGCGATCCGATCATCCATTTTAGTGACCACAATGCTGCAGATGCCGTGATCTGCATTGATCACGGCATCTGAGGGTTAATGGCGGACATCCGTGGGATCGGCATGCCGCACATGATCCGGGCATTGCTCCGATGCTTGCGGTAATGCTTAGGACGTAAATGTACGTCCTGGTGCTTTAAGTACTAGCTCACCAGGACGTACATTTATATCTTGTGTCCTTAAGGGGTTAAATAGTTATCTAATAAAGGGACCTATGGAAGACCAGAATCCTGTTTTCCATGTACGATATTACTAATAGATTGTTGAAGGGGGCTAGAACAGGAGGAAATGTAAAACTATAACCTACAATTTGTTGGGACCATTTGGATGCCTATCTTTAGGGATAGAACTTTCAAGTGTTGTTCCATGGTTATAAACATTGGGTATCCTGTATTACAACCAGCTCCCATAAATATCTCCACCAATGATATCAAGCATAGTTGTATCCATGTTTATCGCATGGCCATTTTAAAACGCCATGGAAAATTATCATTCCCAGCAACAGCAGCTACAGTGGAAAACTATTCATTCCCTGCACCAGTACAGAATGACAACGTTGCACAAATTGTTTGCACAAGATGCAATGTCACACTATTTTATTTTTATTTTTATTTTTTTTTGCAAAGTGGTAGTTTGCACGATTTTATTTATTTTTGCACAAAGACGGGGTTCAAAAAAAAAAGTTCAAATTTGCACCTCTGCACTGGTGCAGGGAACGATGGGGGAGATTTATCACAACCTGTGCAGAGGAAAAGTGGTACAGTTGCCCATTTTTAAAGAGGTCTGTGAAAAATGAAAGAAGCAATCTGATCGGTTGCTATGGGCAACTGCACCACTCTTCCTCTGCACAGATTTTGAGAAATCTCCCCCGATAACTTTTTCCTATTTGTGTCCCAGAAGTACATCAAAACATGACCAGCTTTTCACCACTACATTTCTGCATGGAAGACTTGTCTAAAAGTACATATTGGTTCATTGTTTACACCAATAAACCAATAGGCATTGGTGTCAGCAGAATTTTGTTTTGGGGGGGGGGCATAACTGTACATGTAGTGGAGGTCCAAGCATGCTTTCATTTGTAATTTTGTAATAGCTGGAGGAACACTGGTTAGGAAACACTGTGCCATAGAGCCAGGCAATGTGGCGGATGCTATTGGGCCTTTATAAAGAAGAGCTGAAATTTGGTTCCCCCAATCCTCTTGATTACCATGTGGCAAGAATCTAAGAAAAAGTTGTCTCCTACTGATACACAGTTGTAGTCTTGGAAAGGAGTGTAGACTTGACCCATGGTTCATGAAAAGGGTATGGGGAGGGAAAAAAAACAACAAGTCTCTCTGTTATGGATGACATTACCTACCATCATGATAGAGGGCTAATTCAATTTTTTGCAATTTGGTTTAGAATCAATTCATATATTTTTTCCAAGATACAGGACAAATAACTTTCCAAAATAAGTTCTCCTAATCTATCTGTCATCCACTCTATACCAGAGGTTAAAAGGGGTACTACCGTGGAAAACTTTTTTTTTTTTTTATATCATCTGGTGCCAGAAAGTTAAACAGATTTGTAAATTACTTCTATTTAAAAATCTTAATCCTTCCAGTACTTTTTAGGGGCTATATATACTACAGAGGAAATGCTTATCTTTTTAGATTTCTCTGATGTCATGACCACAGTGCTCTCTGCTGACCTCTGCTGTTTATTTTAGGTACTGTCCGGAGCAGCATGTGTTTGCTATGAGGATTTTCTCCTGTTCTTAAAATGGACAGCAGAGGTCAGTAGAGAGCACTGTGGTCATGACATCAGAGAAATCTAAAAAGATAAGCATTTCCTCTGTAGTATACAGCCCCTAAAAAGTTCTGTAAGGATTAAGATTTTTAAATAGAAGTAATTTACAAATCTGCTTAACTTTCTGGCACCAGTTGATAGAAAAAAAAAAGTTTTCCACGGTAGTACCCCTTTAACGTCTTTCTCAATGGGGATGATAAAACCTTCCCAAATGAAAATGTTCTCTACAAATCGAGTGTGTTCTCTAAAGAATTCAGACACAATTTACCATTTAGACAGTGGCTGAACAGTTAAGTTCTTAATGCGCTTACCTGTAATCTTAAAGTTATTAATAGAGAACATACTGTATCTAGTCTGCACTGAAGTTTCTTTTCTTATGGATGGGCTCCTGTTTTGCTTTTGGTATAAATAATCTTTATATGACAATGTTTCACACTCGTATGGGCAATGGTCCATGAACACATTGTATGCTAGCAGTAGCATCTGATCATAAATTTCTAAGTGAAAATAAATTTTATTCTGAGCACTTCTTCTGACATTACATCCTAGGCATTCTGTGTGATGGAGGAGCTAAAATAACATTACCAAAGGCCGGTAATTTTCAACTTCAACATTTCCCCTTATGTGGATTCCCGACAACTAACCCTAAGTGATTGCCTTTGCTATTGCTTTCTGCCAATGAATTACAATGTTGTTGCAAACCAATTTAAAGAGAAATTGGCATGTATATTGATGGAAATACAGTCCACAGCACTGAAATTACAACAATAAGAAGGAAAAAATGGGGAATTATGGAAATCACAGGATTGATAGACATCTTAATTGTATGCAAATGAGAAAAAAAGGAAACAAAATATTTAAAACATCTCAATTTATACAGTATTGAGTATGAATGCATTCCACAGAAATGCACCCACTTGCAAAAATTGGCATTCTATCCATGAGGCTAATAATGGTTGTCCGAGGAATGTTCTGCCACGCTGAATGCACCTGGGCCTGCAAGTCATCAAGGTTTGAAATTTTTGACATCCAAAATGTGCCTAATGGGAGACTGAAGACACTGCAGGTTATGGTGGCCTGTTTAGGCCATGCAGGCTACTCACAGTAACATGAGCAACATGCGGCTTGGTATAATCATATTGCAAAAATTACTCATGAGGCCCTTCGGAGAAATGGGTGTACTACTGGTTCCACAACTTCATAAATTTAACGGCAGGCTGTTAGTGTACCTGTAATGTAGACTAAAGGGCTCCGGCTACTGTGCATTATGTCACCCTTCATCCTAATCCTTGGAGAAGGACCAGTGGGATGTTCCCACATAAAGGCCTCTTCATGGATTTGCCACATGGTCTCCAGAACAATCTCAGGCTATCATGGGATCCATTCTAACCTCCATTTCTTTCTTGCCCTTGCCAATGATAGCCTTAAAGGAAAACTGTCACATATTTTCTCCCGCACTATCCACATGTACTGGTGGATAGTGCGGGAGACGCTGATTAAAACAAGCCCTACCTTGGTCTGATCCGCGCCGCCATTCGCCCGCACTTGTAGTTTTAATCTCTGTGTATATCCGTCTGTAACTGGCAAAGGCGGTGCTTCTGCGGGCTAACTGACACTGACGTCAGTGCCGCTCATGAATATTCATGAGCGGCCCGCAGAAGCACCGCCTTTGCCAGTTACAGCCGGATATACACAGAGATTAAAACTACAATTGCGGGTGAGCGGCGGCGCGGATCTGACCAAGGTAGGACTCGTTTTAATCAGCGTCTCCCGCACTATCCACCAGTACATGTGGATAGTGCGGGAGAAAATATGTGACAGTTTTCCTTTAAAAAGTGATGGCATGAGTTCAATGGAACACCTGTAGCTGGACGCCTGACTCATAGCCCCATGTTGTGCATGCACCTTCTGAAGGTTTGTGTAGACACTGTTTGATGTCCTAGACTTGGTATGTGATGTCTAATTTGTCTTGCAGTACAGAATGAATCACTACAGGCAATTCTTCTAATTTGACAGTCTATCTTTGCAGAGGTTCGCCTCAGTGCACCTCTAGCTGTCGATGTACAGTTGGTTTCCCAACCTCTGTCCCAACAATGTTGAACAGTTCTGACATCTCGGACTAAGCATGTAGTGATCTGCTGGAGTGATAAACCAAGGTCTCTCAGGTCAAGAATTCAGAACCTTTCAGTTTGTGTCAAGAATCAATGACTGGCACACCGACGAACAAGAGGCATCACACAACCATACTGTACTAACTTGTTCTGATTTCAGATGTTTCATGTGGATTTAAAAAAAAAAATTCCGATCTGGCTTTTATTCAATTGAAGTCTCTGCCACGCGTCACAGATTGGAGCTGGTATTTGAAAATGTGCTACTTTCTTCAATTTGCATAACCATAGGGCTTGTTCTTGTTGTTGTAGCAATTTCAGTTGAGAAGTGTTTTATTGTACAATGCATAATATACGATCAAAAACATGTTTGTTGATTGATACATTTTGCATATTAAAAATGTTATGTTTTACCACTATAGACAATGAAGACATACTCACATGATATGATAGAAATGTTTGGTAGCTGTGGCATTCATTTAAATTGTGAAAAGGGTTCCTCATACCAAATTTTGTGGTGAGAAGCTTTCTTCCTAGACTTGAATGGAAGGGGGCACACATGCATGGTCATCTTTCCAATCACTCTCCACTTGGATGCAGAGGCTGAAAGACCATTCTGCATCTTTCAGACCACAAAAGGCTTTTCTAGGCTACTGATTGATGGCTTATTGTATGGATAAGCCATCAATCATAGTAGCCTAGACAACTCCTTTAGGGTAGAGCCACACAAGGTGCATCCACAGCGTATTCTACTGTGCGGATGCGCCGAAGGCACTCACAGAGGTACTTCTGAACGAGTTCCAGTGTGACCCTGCCCTTAATGGTATACTGTACCTTGTGCGTATACAAAATGAGTCTATAGTTTGAATACTCCTTTAAAAGAGTTTAGAAAAACAGTTGATAGAGGGAAATTCTCATTTTGGTGTCCTCCTCTTTTTTCCAGAGAAGAGATTGGATACGAAGAGCATTTCTCATTCTGCAGGATCTATCATGTTCTTTTCAAGGTCAGTCAATTGATTTCCTATGTTCCCCATGCTCAGTTCAGTGTCAATGGACCATTCTATCAAGTAGAGATTTTCCAAAAGAAAAAACCCTTTAATGGTCTATTCACACGTACAGTATTCTGTGCAGATTTGATGTGCAGGATTTTGTGCTGCAGATTTCAATGTAATCTGAATGACTGAACACAGCTTGAAATCCTGCGCATCAAATCTGTGCATCAAATCTGCACAGAATACTGTACGTGTGAATAGACCCTAAGGATTTTGGTGATCAGTTATATGGAAAACTGGATTTTTTATTGACCCTGATTCTTGTAAAAAAAATGATCTCATAGGGGTATCCTTATTTTAGAAAATGATCTTCTATATACAGGATAGGAAATAACTAGTTGACTGGTGGGGACCCTCTCTAGGACCATGCTGATCCTGAGAATGGAGAACAAATGTCTGAATGATGCAAAAGCATGCATTCATAGATAGTGTTCCGTTCTTTCTCTAATGGGTTATGCGGTGGGCAAATTTTAAAGGCCCCATAATGAATGAAAGGAGTGTTGAATGCGCATGCACAGTACATTCTGTTTATTTGTGGGTGCACCTTTCTCTGGAGTCAGATTCTCAATTATCTACTTATTATAATTTAATAATAAATAAATACCCTTTAAAGACAAATATTCAGATATCAAGATAGTGTAGAAGAGGTTAACCTTAGAATCAGTGTCACTGCTTATAGAAATTTGGTGCACATACATGACATGCATGAATTTATTTCCAACTATTCTACATATTACTTAGAATTCTACCTTGTGATTACATTTCATTAGGGTTGGCTAAATAATGCTTATTTTAATGATATGTAATAAGACTCTTATATTTCTGTTTATATTGACTTTAAACATCTCAAGTTTTTTCCCCCTTTTTGCAATGTAAAATTATTCAATACAGAGATCAAGAATGCAAAATGCAAACACCTTTTTAAGTCAGCCCCCAGATAAAGCCTGAATGTCTTTCCAGCCTGCTGAATTATAGTTCCTTTGTAAACAAATCCTTTCCAAGCCCAGGAGTCATATCACATATTTGACATTAAGTTTACCTTTGAGCAAAGAAAGATAAAAATAAATATAGAAAATAAAACTGAACGTCCTCAGTGTCACAATACATTCATCTCCTGGACTCAGAACCGTGAATTCAAAATGATGCTCTAAAGTTGTTTAAAAGGGTTAATCCTTAAGTCCCATTACATGTAACATCCTAAGGGTCTTTGACGTTGAGGAGACGGGCACCAGGCACATATGCTCTATTTTTACTTTTATCCTTGTGTGTTAAAATGAAATCATGTCTTTTATTCATGAACAATTTCTCATAATAAGTTGTGCTCAAAAGTTTGCATACCCTTGGAGAATTGGTGATATATCTACCATTTTTAAAGAAAACATGAGTGAGCGGGCAAAACACATTTCTTTTATTTCTCATGGGATTCATATTAAACTGTAAGTTATATTAGAATGGCGCATAATGAATGAACATAAAACAAAAAAATGAAATGTCTGCATACCCTTAATTCTTAATACTGTGAATTGCCCCCTCTAGCATCAATGACAGCATGCAGTCTTTTGGTGATATTTGAGGCCCCAAATTATTTCATCTAGTATTGCTGCCTTTTTGTCTTGGCTAAATGTCTCCAGGTTTGGTAATTTTACATAAACTGCACGTTTAAAATCTCTCTCTATCTACTATAACCACTAGGTGGTCAACTTGGCCTTGTGGTTAGGGTCATTGTTGTGCCAAAATGTCCAAGCGAAGGTGGAATAGAGTTAGGAACAAAAGTTGAAGATGGGAAGATCAGAAGACCCTCCTTGTCGCAATCCGAGAAAATAAGTAAATTCTGAAACTCAGCAACAATCGTGAGACCATCTTGTATAGAAAGTACATTCAATAAAGGCACACATACTGGAAACCTTGAAGTTATCAATCTATCTGGCAAATCATTGTCTAAGGACCAAATTCTAAATACTCAAAAAAGCATCTGAGCCTATTATGTCGAAAATTAAAATGGCATAGATTTTTTTAGGCTCCATAACAGGAGACGATGCCAAGAAGCCTGCCAACCTTCAATTGGTGACTTCTTATTGCCTTCCCAAGATCCACAAGGGGCCTATTCCCCTTAATGGTCACCCTATTGTCTCTGGGAATAGTTCTATAATTGAGGCATCTGGTGTATATGGGGACAAGATACTGAGGAAATTTGTCATATGTTACATATGGGACACTATGAATTTCCTCAGAGATGGCCAGGTTGACAATTATTACCAGCACTTACACTGAGGCGCTCTTCAATGCCCTATAAAAATGGCTTGATGGCAGTCGATTAATATCTTCCAGGGGCAATTTCTTCACAATTCAAAATATCTTTGTGACATTATTGGTTAAGTACATCCCGACCAATAACATCTTTTTATTTGATAGTAAGATCAACTGGCAGCTCAGAGAGACCGTGATGGGGAGGCCATATGACCCAACAGACTCCAATCTCCTTCTGGACTGGTGGTAGGACAAAATAGTCAGAGATAATATTGGGAGCCCTAAATTCTTTATGTGGGCATAATATATTGATGGAGGATCTTCTTAACTCCATGCTACATCTTATTACCAGGTAATGGGCATGGTGCAAGCACTGTTATCCATAGGCGCATCCTAATGAGGCTCCTAGAGAATGAAAGAAGTCCATAGAGACGACTTCCTGACTTGCAATCAGTGAGTGAGTGCTCCAGCTGGTAGCACTTCGCCCACGCAAGTTTACTGGTCATTACTTGACATTGTACTCAACAACAATTACTTCTTGCTTCAGGACAAATTTTACCTTCAAACTTAAGGCACCGTGATGGGCTCCAATGTGGAGCCCCCATATGCAAACACATACATGGCAAACTTCGGGGAACAATTTGTGTGCACCAATACACTGTTCAGAAATCACGCCATGATATGGAAGATGTATATAGATGACGTGTTTTGCATATGGGGGGCCCATTGGATTCCCTACTGGCATTTTACAACTAACTCAACACAATTTGGTCAGAACTCCAATTCACAATTCATGACAGCCAAACTTCAGATAATTTTCTCTACATAACTGTTCAAATTGATTCTTTGGGCTACATTCACACTGATCTTTATACTAAGCCTACAGATTGCAATAACCTCCTGCATTTTTCAAGTTTTCACTCCCCTGCCACACTACATTCACTACCTATTTCCCAATTTTACCGAGTAAACAGAATAGTGTCTAATGAGAGCCAACATGAGATATGCTTAAATGACATGACCACTAAATTTCGGAACAGAGGTTACCCTGACCATATCCTAAAATCTTGCAGAAAAACACGCTCACGAAGACAGAAACAAAGTAACAGAAACAGAATTCCCCTGGTACATACATATCATCCTATAGCCTTTAAAGGGGTATTCCGCTCCTAGACATCTTATCCCCTATCCAAAGGATAGGGAATAAGATGTCAGATCGCCGCAGTCCCGCTGCTGGGGAGCCCCGGGATCCCCGCTACGGCACCCCGCTCTGTGCGTAATGACGGGCTATACGGGGGACGGAGCAGCGTGACATCATGGCTCTGCCCCTCGTGACATCACGGCCCGCCCCCTTAATGCAAGTCTATGGGAGGGGGCGTGGCGACCACCACGCCCCCTCCCATAGACTTGTATTGAAAGGGGCAGGCCGTGACATCACGAGGGGCGGAGCCGTGACGTAACGATGCTCCGGCCCCTGTACTGCCCTTCATTACGTGCAGAGCGAACTTGCTCTGTGCTGTAATGAGAGCGCGGTGCAGCAGCGGGGATCCCAGGGCTCCCCAGGAGCGGGACTGCGGTGATCTGACATCTTATCCCCTATCCTTTGGATAAGGGATAAGATGTCTAGGGGCAGAGTACCCCTTTAAGGTACATGGCATCATACGCAAGCACTGGCCCTTATTGAAACAAGCCAACCCCAATGTACAGAAATTTAAAAATTCCTTTGCTTTAAAAGACCCCCCTAATCTCAGAGATAGGCTTGTCAAAGCTGATATAGGGTCCGAATGTGCCAATTAACATTTCAAACTCCCAGAAGAGGCACTTTCCCCTGTTTACATTGTGCGCAATGTAATAGTATTACCAAGGGTGACAAATTCATACATCCACTGACGGGTAAATCCTTTTCTATTAATGTTTTTTTCACATGTGACTCCTCTTATATGATATATTTGATCAAATGCCCTGGTAGCCTGGCATACGTGGGAGAAACCATGCATCACATACGGGATAGAATCTCACAACACAAATCTACAATAAGGAGACAAAACCTCCTTTTACTCATTCCACACCATTTTTATGCAGCATGAAATTCTGTATCCCAACTCCATTTTCAGGTCTTGGAGCAAGTTCCCAAACGTAGACGTGGTGGTGATCGAGTAAAACTACTGAAAACCAGGGAGGCCTTTTGGATACATACACTTCAATCCTTGTGAACCAAGAGGGCTCAATACGGAATATGAGATACTTCAATTATGTCTTTGAATATTATACTGTGAATGCATCTATCATGTATTGATTTGATTATCATGCACTGACATATATTTTATTTCACACGGGCCAATTAACCCAGGATTGACGGAGGTCACTTATTCATTGTATCCTTTTTCACATTACTTCTCTTGTTTTCCTATTTTTCATATCTATTCCTATCTTTCTGCTCTCACTACTATCCATCTAGAGTTTCCTTTGTCATTTTCCTCACTTTCTTTATTCCTCCTTTTATTCTTTTGTTCACCTTACCATTTTCCTATCGATTGTATCTTTCTATTCCAATTACTATGTATGACTCATCCATAGTGTTCTTACTACTTTATTTCTCCATCATATTCTTCTTATTATCCTTCTGTCATCTTTGCCCTTTCACATATGACATAATATCTTATTTCTGTCTCCTTACTTCCATTTTTTCCATGCTATCTACGTTCTAATTTTCTCTATTCCGGATTGCTTCCTGGAGCTCTCTGCCTGAGACGTATTTGCGTTCCACATGACGTCACTTCCGGTCTGGCATTAGCCTGTACGTCACTTCCGCCTACAGATCCAAGCTTCACATTGAGCTCCGGCCGGATACTAATACAGCCGGCGTGCTCCATCACGCAGACTGCCTCTGTGACTTCGGTCACACAACTTACTGCACCGCTTGCACGGCACTTGGCCGTTTCTTCTATATTCTCCTCCGCACCAGTCCTGGTAAGTATGACTTCACTAGTCATCATGACATTTCATTGTGCATTACCCCAGTGCAGTGTTTATGATAGTTTATCCAGAAGTTACTATGCAATTTGACCACATGCTTCTCTATGTTCGCACTTGATTATGTTGCCATATATCTCCCTATTGAAACCAGCTATATGTACTTTGTGATATTACGGTATCTACCTTAACCGACACCTATTCAGTGCCTCCCTGAACCTACTAATCATCTTATGGAAGTACTTTGAAGACTGACAATGTATATGGTTTTTCTCATGTTTGCTATTATTTAAAATATGTTCTATATGTGTCCTAAGCAGAGTCTGATACAGTCCTAATATACTAATATATACAATATTTCCTGTAAAAACATAGTCTTTCGATCCCCAGTTTATACATTACTTGCATTCTGTGTATTTTTATGCTATGTATGTACAAATGAATACATTCTTCTGCACTTAGTTAGCATGGATGCTATATGGTATTAATATAGTAGACTCCATAGTATAACTCCCTCAGTTTCTATTGTCATCTAAATATCTCATCAATGTTCCTGTATACTTTGAAATATATAATGTATTTTATTTTTTGTTTTTTGAATTTCTTTGGTATATTTTGTTATAACATCGGACCTATGTATAATTTGTGTTTATTTTTTTGATTATTGTAGTTTAATTCTGAGGAAGATCCTGGTGGGATCGAAACATCAATTATGTATGGACTGTGAACATTAAATCCTTTTTGCATTTTGAGTGCCAAGTTTTTTCTTATATGCTTTGCTAGTGGCGTCACTACAGCAAGCTCCTTAGTCCAAAAGTCTCTATCCATTTCAGAGTGTAAATGCTCTCCCTTCTCACAGAGGAGTGAACAGTACTTTAAGCAGGTCTTTTGACAGTTCTTTTCTGCTCCCCATGGCTCAATATGAAGCCTGCCTAGTGCATCCATGTGAGAGCATAAACTTTTGATCAGGTCATTAGGGTACTTTCTGTTCTGTTGTCTTCATTTGATTATTATCTTATAATGAAGGGAATTTTTTGGCAAGATCAGTCTGTTTTCTAAATCAGTGCCAAAATGTAAGAATTTCTGTCAGGGTATGCAAACTTTTCAGCACAACTGTACCTGTATGTAGCATATACCAAAGATAAAACACAAATATGATACTATATATGGAAACATGAGCACCATGCTGGTTGATTGATGTATCAAGGCTCTGTGGTTGGTAAGGTGCTAATCCTTTCAAACACAGATAATATTGGGCTTAGCTTGAGGTTACTGGGGTTAGATAAGAAATCATGTAATTATATAAGGTACAGAGGTAGCAGTGACATCTTGTCCCTTGAGTTTTAGAGACTTAAATGGCTTCTCAGCAACATAAGCGAACAGCAGTGCTATAAATGACTGAATAAGTCATGGTATAGTTTGTGCACATCTTTACAGTCTTAAACCTTTAGGGTATGTTCACACGTATTGTAGCTGTGAATATAATGCTGCAGATTTTATTGTTATTATTGTGTTATTGATATATTTATGTATTTATATTGATTTATACAGGATATAATCTGCAGCATAAAAGGCCCTCTCCCTGCCACTTCACTGATGTGTTATTTCCCCTTTCTCATTTCTCAGTCCACAATAGCCATTCTGGAGCTCTTCAGGTGACTGGGACAGCTGAGTGGCACAAATAATGTATGCCACCAAACTTTTCCAGGCTGCTGAAGCCCCAGCGGTGATAGGATGCTAGTCCTCCCTGCACTCTAGAACTGCCATGTACTCTCCCTGCCTCCACATTGATGTGTTTTCTCTCCTCTTACCCTCTTCTCAACCTGCAATAAATGTTCTCTCCCTGTCTCCTCTCCCTGCCTCTGTAATAAAGGGGTATTCCAGTGGGAAAAAAATAATCAAATGAACTGGTGCAAGAAAGTTAAACAGATTTGTAAATTACTTTTATTTACAAATCTTAAACCTTCCAGTACTTATCAGCTGCTGTATGCTACAGAGGAAGTTTAATTTCTTTCTGGAGTTCTTTTAAAGAGTACCTGTCATGATCTTGTTACATTTTATAATCCTCCCAGTTCACTGCCCCCATAATGATAAAACATGCTCTGCATTTATTTCTATTATTTGTTAGTTTTTTACCTTCATATAGCTCTGTATTTTCTGCTCAGTTGTCAGATTCACAGACTGGGAAGGGGCGTTACCCAGCAGGTGTGACATCATCTGAACCCATAGAGGGGAGAACTTGATCCCTCACTCTGCTACATACAGCCCAGAGCATTTCAGCGTGAGATTAGCTATGATTGGCTAAGGCTGCACATTTTGATTTTGGACTCCTGCCAGGTCTGCAGATGTCCAAAGTCTGGGCAAAAGAGGGGGGGGGGGGGGGGAATGTGCTCTGAACAAGTAGGGAGACACCTAGTGGCAGCATTTTTAAACACAAATAAAACATAGAAAACTTCATTGAAAAAAAAAAAAGTTAATTCAGATTTTTTTTAACTTACTATAAGGAGCGCAATAGCAAAAATTAGAGGGGTACTCCACTGGAAAACATTTTATTTTAAACCAGCTGGTGCCAGAAAGTTAAGCAGATTTGTAAATTACTTTTATTTAAATATATTAATCCTTCCAGTACTTATCAGCTGCTGTATGCTCCACAGTGCTCTCTGCTGACACCTCTGTCCATTTTAGGAACTGTCCAGAGTAGGAGCAAATCCCCATAGCAAACCTCTCCTTCTTTGGACAGTTAGATTAAGGGTTATATGAGGGTTACACACCAATCACAAGTCGAGATGCTCCAGGTTAATTAAACACACATGTGGTACTCCCACTGACTCCTGGGAATTGATTCCCATGTAACCATGTAACCATGGGAGACCTCCACTTCCGGTTTTACGAACGCAGCTCTTTAGTTGCGTCTGATGAGATTCTTATGCGTTGCACATCAGCGGTGGTCGCTTTAGATAGACAACATCATGGGAATTCAGTGGGAGAACCACATGTGTGTTTAATTAACCTGGAGCGGCGCGACTTGTGATTGGTGTGTAACCCCCATATATACTGACACCAGGATATGGGAGACACGCCCCTGATGAAGCTGTATTGTGAAAACACGTTTGGGGTAGAAGGTAAGAGGCATTCTTCTTTAGCGTGCATGATTCCCAGCAACTTTGCTTTTCCTTTGGAGCTTCCTCCAGTGCTGCCCAGGGCCTGTGATTTTGCTATTTTGTTCTACTGTTATCTATGTGTGGCAGTATCCTTTTTCATTATGTTTATCTGGAGACCTACTGCTAGTTCTTGCAAAATACATAATTTCTCTTGTACTCCAGGGCTGCTTGTAGGACTTCATGCTCTTATATATGCTCAGTAGATGCCCCCTTTTTCTCTACTCCATATGAGTGTATAATACATATTTATGCCCCCATCCTCCACTCTTCTGCCTGAGTATTCTTTTGTTCCTCTTTAGCATACAGCAGTTGATATGTACTGGAAGGATTTAGATTTTTTTTTAAATAGAAGCAGGTTACAAAACTGTCTAACTTTCTGGCACCAGTTAATTTGAAATAAATAAATAAAATAATTTTCAACTGAAGTACCCCTTTAACTATTCTCTACACCTGACAGGCGGACAGTGAAATCATACTCTATCATGATGTTAGCCAATGGCCGGATGTTTAAACTCCCAGAAAATCTCCAAAGCCCGAGAGTTCCGGGACCAGGAGATGAACCGGAAGTCATATAGACGTGCATGAAATGAAGAAACAGAACGTGCTCCATAGTGTGATACGTTTGTTAAATGTAGTTAGGGTAGTAGAAGTGGTGCTTACCACACAGAGTTGCAATCGCCAAGTGTAACAATGGAAAGAGGTAATGATGGTGCCTGCAGCCGATCCACGTCCATATAGATATAAGCAAATAGGTAACCTTCAACGTGTCGATGGGATTCAAAGGCGCTGGACACACAAATGCAGGGATCTCAAGTTTATTCACCCATGATGCAACACGTTTCACAGAAAGACTGCTTCATCAGGCATGGCTGCATGGCACTCCAGGTACCTCTCCTGATCGCATTACATTCCAACTGCCGAGACATCTCTAAACTTTACTATAGTTTTTTTTTATATATTACAAACAAGTGCACCAAGTTTAACAGAAATATCTCCAACTGTTCGAAAGCTATGCAGGAATATACATATATACATATATAAGCACACATGTTAAGTTTTATGTATCCAAATATTTCAAGCTAGTCAATGTTATAGATCAGTGATTCTCAACCATTTTGGCAGCTATACCCCCCAAACCCTGAAAGTATGTCCGCGAGTACCCTTTGCGCGTAAATTCGCACGGAACTTACGCACAAGGGGTACCCACGGACAAAAGGCGTGTACTTACCTTGTGCCATTATTACCTCCTCCATCTTTATCCCTTGTGCCAATATTCCCTCCTCCCTCTGATTCCCTTTTGCCATTATCCCCCCCCCCCCCCATCTTAATCCCTTTGTGCCATTATTATCCGATATGGCAAACGGGCATCAGAGGGAGGGGGGAATGATAGCACAAGAGGGGATTAAGATGGAGGGGGAATAATAGCACAAGGGGATCAAGAAGGAGGGGGGGATATTCAACCCCCCTCCTCCATATTAATCCCCTTGTGCCATTATTTCCCCCTCCCTCTGATCCCCTTGTGCCATTTCCCCCCCCCCCCTCCATCTTAATACCCTTGTGCCCTAATTATCCGATATGGCGAAAGGGGATCAGACGAAGGGGGAATGATAGCACAAGCATGATAGCATGATTAAGATGGAGGGGGTGAAATGGTGCAAAAGAGGGAGGGAGGAATATTTGCAAAAGAGATTAAGATGGAGGAGGGAGGGTTAACCATCACATAACCCCCCCCCATATTAATCCCCTTGTGCCAATATTCCCCCTTTGATCTTAATCCCCTTGTGCTATTATTATCGGATATGGCAACAGGGATCAGAGGGAGGGGGAAATAATGGCACAAATGGATTAAGATGGGGGGGGATCGTAATTTTTTTTACTTTACCCAGCCTGTTCGTCCCGTGTGGCCTGTCCGTGCATGCAGCTCCCATACAGTAGCCACAGCCACGGCCAATGCATGGCTGGTATTTGTCAGTGCATTGGCATACCCCCACTCAACCCTAGGCGTACCACTAGGGTTATGCGTTTGAGAACCTATTAGTTTGCTGAACACAGTGCAACCTGTCGGGCACCAAAAGCAGTAAGAAGACCAGGGCTGGAGGACAAGAGACCAATTGTAGCAGCATCAGGGAAGCAGCGGGCGGTAAGTTAAAGTATATTATTTTTATTCCGGCAGCCCAGGCATCTAGGAGAAATAACAATTTTTGCTGGAGATTTCCTTTAACTACTCTACACACTGGTGCACTTCTTCCCATGTATAGATTCACCATTCATTTGTGACTGCTGTGAATATTAATATGCTATATAGATGTTCATGGATATAAACAGATATTCATAGATGTGTAAGCACATATGCAAATTCTAAATCTTTCAGTATTCTGTTCAACAATGTCTATGTTTTTTTTTTTTTTTTAATGATTCTGAATAAGAACATGAAAGATCAATTATATTTGTTTTATTGGATTAGAAAGGAACATATTTCTTTAATTACATCTTCAAAGAATTAAGGACTATTCCAGCACACGCGAGGACCTGCCATCATCCGTTGAACGCAATTCCTATTAATATACATCTTAGCTTTTTCATGGCTAATGTAATCTTGGTCAAATTAAAGTGTAATGGGGACAGGATATAATGTTTTGTATAGAGGAATAAAGGAAATTAAGAAGTTGCATTTATTTCAGAGAAATATAAAATGAAATGTCCTCCGGGGAAAATTATCTAATTGTTATAGAGGAATTTGCCAATAAATTGTATATTTAGTATAAGGAGGACATTTAACAAAACTCAATCTTTTCATTAAGGATATTTGCCAATCTGGAAAAGGTATAGACACGTAGAAATATTCAGGTGACAATGATGATTGCCATAGAAATTATATTTTTAAGGCCAAGCCATCTGATTTCTAAGGCAACTAACATCTAGGGGCCCGGTTGAAAAATTAAAGAAGAATATCTAGGGGCCCAGTAGACCGTCCTTGACATTCTCCAAAGAGGAGACACATTCTCCACAGAGGAGACACAATGATCTCCACAGACACAATGATCCATTGTGTAAAATGTAATCTCGTCTTATCATTTTTCCATGGAGATAAGATGCACAATAAGTATCTGGCCGGTTCTGATGACTCTGCTAAAATAAAGGGGTTATCCAGCTGTTAAAAACCCATACGATCTTTAGCATAAAGCCTGGCTCTCCCCATAGACCACTCTGGCCCAACTTTCTGAGACACAGCTTTTGATTGGTTGAGCGGTCACTGTCAAGACTAGTACATCTCAAAAGGCAGAGAGAGAAGGGCCCTGTTCTGGAGATTGCAGGGGGTCCCCCCTAGATCAAGCACTTATCCCTTATCCTGTCCATAGGGAATACATTTTTTTTTATATCTAGATAACTACTTTAAATCTATGTTTCTCAACTTCAGTCCTGTGAGGAGGTCATGACTCCATGCTCACCTTTACAGGGACTCCAATACTATGAAAATTGTCAAAACATTACCTGTAGGTGGTATCTGGGGGCTAAAATTTCCCTTGGTGTATTAAACAACCAACTGGAGCAAAAGGACAATTTTTTTCCATATTGCAAAAATGCTGAATAGTGCAGATATCCCTTATGTACAAGTCCTAATGGTTCTGCACTACAAAGATATAAGCATTGCATGCGCCATCATACTGTGCCTCAATTTTGCACCATATAGAGGTCTAACTTGAAAATGTTGTTTCAATGTAAAATCTGTAACAGGGCTGTCCACCCCCTCTGCCCCTTTTATGACTCTTCCTATGTAGTTAGAGGTTCCTTCAGGCCCCCCCAGGTCTCATGGCGTGTGTGACTGTTATCTTTACAACCCCATATAATTTTACTCCTTGTGACCTCTATCTTTACAATGTTATATTGCTGTACCCCTGGAGACTGCTATATTGATCACAACCCCATATAGCTGCACCCCTGGGGACTACTATCTTTACAACCCCATATCCTGTAGTTGTACCCCTGGGGACTGCTATCTTTACAACCCCATATACCTGCACCCCTGGGGACTACTATCTTTACAACCCCATATCCTGTAGTTGTACCCCTGGGGACTGCTATCTTTACAACCCCATATAGCTGTATCCCTGGGGACTACTATCTTTACAACTCCATATCCTGTAGTTGTACCCCTGGGGACTACTATCTTTACAACCCCACATACTGCAGTTGTACCCCTGGGGACTGCTATCCTTACAACCCCATATAGCTTTACCCCTGGTGACTGCTATCTTTAGAACACCATATAGCTTTACCCCTGGAGACTGCTATATTTAGAACCCCATATAGCTGCACCCCTGGGGACTACTATCTTTACAACCCCATATACTGTAGTTCTAACCCTGGGGACTACTATCTTTACAACCCCATATACTGTAGTTGTACCCCTGGGGACTGCTATCTTTACAAACCCATATAGCTTTACCCCTGGTGACTGCTATCTTTAGAACCCCATATAGCTTTACCCCTGGGGACTGCTATATTTAGAACCCCATATAGCTTTACCCCTGGGGACTGCTATCTTTAGAACCCCATATAGCTTTACCCCTGGTGACTGCTATCTTTAGAACCCCATATAGCTTTACCCCTGGTGACTGCTATCTTTAGAACCCCATATAGCTTTACCCCTGGTGACTGCTATCTTTAGAACACCATATAGCTTTACCCCTGGTGACTGCTATCTTTAGAACACCATATAGCTTTACCCCTGGTGACTGCTATCTTTAGAACCCCATATAGCTTTACCCCTGGTGACTACTATCTTTAGAACCCCATATAGCTTTACCCCTGGGGACTGCTATCTTTAGAATCCCATATAGCTTTACCCCTGGGGACTGCTATCTTTAGAACCCCATATAGCTTTACCCGTGGGGACTGCTATCTTTAGAACCCCATATAGCTTTACCCCTGGGGACTGCTATATTTAGAACCCCATATAGCTGTACCCTTGGCATCGTATTACAGTCATATTCTTCCCTGGAAGCAACGCAGCTCAGAACATGTAGACATTATTGTTGTGTTCATGAGACTTTTGCCTAATATGCAAAGTGTGAAACCAATGCATTAGGAGTAATATCTAAATTCTTGAACATATTCATGAACACAACAGCAACAACAAGTGTCTATTCCACAGGCAGATTGTAAGTAATGTTCTCCAATAAAGCAGCAAAAATGGCAAGAGGAAACTTTATATGGAACACATTTTAATATCTTGTTGTATGCTGCGCTAACAGGATCAATAAAGGCCTACAGAGAAGATTAAGATTAATCTCCAACACCAAATATATCCTAAAGCATCACTATCCACTACACTTTAAAGCTGAATTAACATTGAACACATATTACAGCTTTTTCTCAGAGCAAAGATGCAATGTTTTACTTCATCCATTAATATAGTATATAATAGGATGTAATCCACATACATGTAAAAACATAACACTGGAGTGGTTTTATGGACCTGTAATTTGGATGCAGATGCATTGTGGCAAGGCACCTTATCAGTATTAAGCCTTTTGAAGGGTTAGACTATACAGCACAGCAACAAAAATAACCCATTAAAGGTGACATTGCAGGGTTATGGTACATGTAGCAATTGGATCTGGCAAAATAGGATTACTCTTGGTCAAAGACTAATTTACAGTGCAAGTAAATAGCAACACAGCAAGTTTAGGAAAAGTCTATCCATTCCAAACAAGGGTCTGCTCAGAGTATAAATTTAAGTTTGTTTTTGTAAGAACATACAGAAAACAGTTTTAACCCCTTAAGGACTCAGGGTTTTTCCGTTTTTGCACTTTAGTTTTTTCCTCCTTACTTTTTAAAAATCATAACCCTTTCAATTTTTCACCTAAAAATCCATATTATGGCTTATTTTTTGCGTCACCAATTCTCCTTTGCAGTGCCATTAGTCATTTTACCCAAAAAATCACGGCAAAACGGAAAAAAAAAACATTGTGCGACAAAATCGAAGAAAAACGCCATTTTGTAACTTTTGGGGGCTTCCGTTTCTACGCAGTGCATATTTCGGTAAAAATGATACCTTATCATTATTCTGTAGGTCCATACGGTTAAAATGATACCCTACTTATATAGGTTTGATTTTGTCGTACTTCTGGAAAAAATCATAACTACATGCAGGAAAATGTATTCGTATAAAAATGTCCTCTTCTGACCCCTATAACTTTTTTATTTTTCCACGTACAGGGCGGTATGAGGACTCATTTTTTGCGACGTGATCTGAAGTTTTTATTGGTATGATTTTTGTTTTGATGGAACATTTTTATCACTTTTTATTCATTTTTTTAATGGTATAAAAAGTGACCAGAATACGCTTTTTTGGAATTTTTTTACATGTATGCCATTGACCGTGCGGTTTAATTAACAATATATTTTTATGGTTTGGAGATTTACGCACGCGGTGATACCACATATGTTTATTTTTATTTACACTGTTTTATTTTTTTTATGGGAAAAGGGGAGTGATTCAAACTTTTATTAAGGAAGGGGTTAAATGACCTTTATTAACACTTTTTTTTTTACTTTTCTTTTGCAGTGTTATAGGTCCCATAGGGACCTATAACACTGCACACACTGATCTCTTACACAGATCACTGGTGTGTATTAACACGCTTGTGATCAGTGTTATCGGCGCTTGACTGCTCCTGCCTGGATCTCAGGCACGGAGCAGTCATTCGTCGATCGGACACCGAGGAGGCAGGTAAGGGCCCTCTCGGTGTCCTGTAAGCTGTTCGGGACACCGCGATTTCACCGCGGTGGTCCCAAACAGCCCGACTGACTAGCCGGGATACTTTCACTTTAGAAGCGGCGGTCAGCTTTGACCACCGCTTCTAAAGGGTTAATACCGCACATTGCCGCGATCGGCGATGTGTGGTATTAGCCGCGGGTCCCGGGACCGACGCGATGTGATGCGGGGTCGTGTAGGGGTTAAAGTAATTTTTGACAGGAATTTTTTTTTGTGCCAACTGAACGCTCACATGACCAGTGACAATGAATATTCAAAGTGAGCGGGCAGGCCCCCCTCCAGGGCACAATTTACAGAAGAAGGAAGCAGATCATAGGAGGGACAGATCTCTGGAGTAAAGGTACGTATAGGAGTCAGTGACCCCTCATTGGTCTTCTGTTCACCCACACTATAACTCAGTGTATTGGATTTAGTGTGGGTAAAGAGGATGACCATTTCCCTTTAAAAATTTACTTGTTTTATAGTTTGTTGTCACCAATGAATATCTGAGGAAAGGACTTGTGTGCCCAAAAATGCATTACAGTGGGCACAAGTCCAAGAATGGAAGACATACAAGACTACTGATAATCTCCCACGATCTGGGGCTCCACGCAAGATCTCATCCCGTGGTGTCAAAATGATCACAAGAACGGTGAGCAAAAATCCCAGAACCACACGGGGAGACCTAGTGAATGACCTGCAGAGAGCTGTGACCAAAATAACAGAGGCTACCATCAGTAACACACTACGCCGCCAGGAACTCAAATCATGCAGTGCCAGACGTGTCCCCCTGCTTAAGCCACTACATTTCTGGGCTCATCTGAAGTTTGTGTGGTGGCCCAGTACAGGAGTTGTTACCCCGTACCCTTGATGCCCTGTGAGGCAGCCTCCCTGCAGTTTCCCCTGAGCCCCCCCCCCCCCCCTTGCATCTGTTCTACTGTAATTGTATATTACCCCCTATGTTATGTATATAAGAATGTTGTATCTTTAAGAAAGGTTAACATGTGATCATCAGTTGTCATGTGAGTTGTCATGCGATTGTTACCCAGGAGGTATCAGTGACCAGGTGACTTAAGGGTGACCAATTGGGACCCCACCAGAGTCTCCCCCATTAAAGCCCTGGGATGAGTCTCTTCTCTCTCTTAGTTCCTGAGTCTTTGCTGAGGTGCAGTCGAGCCTAAGAGTCTGGAGTCATAGGAGCCTCAAGTCAAGTCTGCAGCCACAAGCTACAAGTCTACAAGTAAGCTACAGTCACAGCTTAGTCTGTCTCCAGTCAAGTCAAGTCAGTCACTGTCATCTATTGTCAAGTCAACGTGGCCTGCACTAAATGGTCCAAAACCACTGCAAGTCCCAGCAAGCCCTTAAGGTCTCTGAAGTCACTGGTCACCTCCATGGGCCTGGCTACACTGTATAGACTGTACCATCTGTCACTCAGAAAAGCTACCGTTGTCCGTAACTTGGCGTTGGAGTCATTATTGCCCCCCGTGCCTAGCCCAGGATCCAGCAGTATACCTTCAGGTGGTATTGAGGATAAACCACGCCCTGGCGTCACGAATACAAGGGGTCAATGCCATCTGCCCCTAGGGTAATTCCATCTGCCCTGTATCACACCCCATACCACAACTTTTGGCATCCTACGAACAGGATACGGGTGTGCGCCTCATGTGACAAGTCCTCCCCCAGTCTGAACTGTGTCCAGTATTGTCAGAAAATCACATGCTGATGCAAATAAAATTTGCACCAGAAAGTGTACAGGACTCTGTCAGTGGAAAGTGTTTTACCCGAGGCACTTGTGAAATAGAGGGGGAGGTGAAGAAAGGACTGTTATTTGCCATTGTGAACTGCAGAGAGTTGCAGCGGTCGCAGCTCTGCCCCGTCAGTCCCCAGCAGTGATGCCTCTTCAGTACAGCGAGGAGGAACCAAAGAGCCGCCACTGTGTTGCACAGGGGAAGATTTTGTCGACCGGACCAAAACTGAAAATTCCCCGGGTGCAGCCATATTGAAAGCTCCGGTGCTGCACTCGTCTCTGCTGTTATCTGTCAAGCACCCGCTGCAGTGCAGACTCTGCAAACACCAACGATTGTCAGTATTAAGTGTCCGGTGCCAGCAGCTGCCAGTATTAACCCTTTAGTGCCCGCAAGTCTGGTCGCAAGACTATTCACAACCGGATGCCTGCAAAATAGAGGGGGAGCATCCATTACAGTATCCCCATTAGTCAAGTCAAAACCGCTGCAGTGCTTCAGCAAGCATCTTAAAGGGGAACGCACCTTGATTCTCTTAAAGTGACAGCACACTAAAAAATCAACAGGATGTCAGCTCTCCAGATCAACCAGGTGGCAGTGCCCCTTTATCTTCAGCAGCGAGGTCATCACATGCCCCAACAGTCAGGACCTTGCCAGCCCTGCCTGCAGTCAACATCAACAGTCCATGTGTTCCAGCATCTGCACCAGTATTCATGGGGAACCCTGTCCTCCCTACCTACAATGGAGACCCCTTCACCTTGAGGGATTTCAAAGAGAGGATCCAGAGTTTGTTTGTCTTTTACTCTTTCCCTCCTAACCAACAGGTGCAATTGCTCACAGGAAAACTACAGGGAGCAGCATTAGAGGAAGTTCGCACCTGGCCAGCCTCCGAGAAGGGGACTATAGAGCAGATCTTTGAAGGACTGTACCAGGTATTTGAGTCACATAATCTATCAGAGGTATGTCTCCGGCTGTATGAAAGGCGACAAAAGCCAGGTGAGACCTTGAGAGCATATGCCGTAGCCTTACAGAATGCCCTAGAGACCGTCCAAAATTTATATGGTATAACTCTCGAGCAGGGTAACAAGGTGGTAATGGACAGATTTATTGACAGGGCTCATAATATGTGGGACAAAGCCCAACTGAGAATGCTAGTGGTCCAAAACCCCAACATGTCATTCCCCGCTTTCAAAAGACTCGCTATCCAATTGATTGAGTCTGGGACTGAGTTAGAGGAAGTTTGTACACCCCTTACACCTGTTCAAGAGCCACTAGGGGCGGTAGCCAGACCTATACCACCACTGTCACCATCCCCTGCCCCAGTGTTCTCTACTTTGCCAGCCACCGCAGCCTCAGATTTACAGAGTGTTAGGCAGGACATTGAACAACTGACTAAGGCTGTGAAGGAGCTTGCCACCCGGGCCGCTCCACCTGACCATGAATCGCCCCTGCCTAGAAAACCTGCCCTTGCTCCTGCTCCCCACAATTTCAATTACCGCAATCCTCCACCCAATAGATCCTTGGGGACTCAAAGACCCTTTTGCACTTACTGTAATTAAATCAGGACATTGGAAAATGCTGTGCTTGGATATAAACGGATTTCCCCTGAGGTCGAGGACTGGTCCTTAGGTCATCAGGTCCAATCCCCATATGACCTAAGTCAGGACTCTTACTTTATGTCACCTCCTGCCCCTATGTAAAATTTGTTGTGGAAGGTGTACCATTGGAGGCATTGATAGATTCAGGGTCACTAGTGTCTACTATACCTAAAAGTGTTTTCCATTAGCATTGGGATGCTAGTTTATTATGTGAGCCTGATGATGTTAATTTCAGGGTAGTTGCAGGTAATGGGCAACCAGTCCCCAGACATGGATACTGGGAGCCAACTACTCAGATGGGAAAGCATGTACTTACCGTGCAGGGAATGATTGTAACTGTGACAGATAAGGGATCTGCCGAGTTTATATTGGGGATAACCATTATGAAAAATTGTTTTGCTGAACTATTAGATGCCTTGCATGCCTCTCTTCCCCATCGGTCCCCTTCAGGCCAGCAGGCTGCGCAGCACCACTTGAAAGTTCTACAGGCAGAGCAGAAGTTTGCCAACAAGCAAGGTGAAATCTGCAGAGTACGAGTTCAAGACATCAGGTCGGTGACCTTACAACCCAACATGGAGACCATCATCTGATGTCGTGCACGTCCCAGAGTAAAGAATAGGGACTATGAAGCCCTGCTGGAACCTATGCAATTGGAAGCTTTGTCACTGTCACCAATGGGAGAGTCCCAGTGCGGTTAGTAAACCTGTCTGATTCTGCTACTGTCTTGACAAAATACACTCCTGTAGCCCAGCTGTACCTCTGAGTCGAAGGACATTGTGACAGAACGTCTGGTGGCCTGACAGCGTGCAGCACAAGGGGCCGAAGGATCCAGTGTGAGCCCTCTAGAGCCCTGGTGGGCGAAACTTCAGGTTGGAGATGACACTACCCCAAGGGACTAAGTCAATGGAATAATCAATGTGGCTAAGAGGTACTATGAGGCTTTCAGCAAGCACCCGCAGACTTTGGGCATGCTTCAATGATCCAGCACATAATCCTCACAGGTGACAGCCCACCTATCAAGGAAAGACACCGTCCAGTCACGCCAGGCATGTATCAGACTGTCAAGATGATGCTGGCCAACATGAAAGAGGCAGACGTGATTCAAGAAAGTCAAAAACCCTGGGCGGCGCCAATTGTCCTGGTCAAGAGGAAAGACGGAACCATCCGCTTCTGTGTTGATTACAGGAAACTGAACAATGTCCCACATAAAAACACTTATCCTTTGCCAAGGATTAAGGAGTCACTCACAGCCCTTGGGTCAGCTGCTTACTTCTCCACCCTGGACTTAACCAGAAGATATTGGCAAGTGCACATGGCCGTGGAAGATCGGGAGAAGACTGCCTTCATGACACCCATGGGACTGTTTGAGTTTAATAGTATGCCGTTTGGGCTGTGCAATGCCCCTGCTACATTCCAGCGGCTGATGGAAAGGTGCCTGGCCTATCTGAATTCTTAATGTGTCCTATTGTACCTGGACAATGTCATTGTGTATTCCAAATCCTACCAGGAACACCTCAGTCATCTGTCAGACGTCTTCCAAATCTTAATCAAGCATGGATTAAAGATTAAACCATCCAAGTGTCACCTGCTTAAGCATCAGGTCCATTACTTGGGTCATGTTATCAGTGCAGAATGGGTCCAGCCCAATCCTGAAAAGATTGAAACTGTCAAGAACTGGCCTACCCCACGCACAGTGAAAAATGACAGGAGCTTCCTGGGCTTTGCCGGCTACTACCGTTGCTTCATTACCCACTTCGTCCAGATTGCAGAACCCCTCACAGCACTCTTACGGGGTATGGCGAAGGAGAACTACAATGGAAGACTACCTATTGAATGGGCCAAAGAGCAAGAAACTGCGTTCCGAGCTCTTAAATGTCTGCTGACAGAGCCACCAATCTTGGCGTATCCAGACTACAGTCAGCCATTCCGGGTCTGGGAGCTGTCCTGTCCCAAGTCCAGGAAGGACAAGAGCGAGTAATTGCCTATGCCAGTCACAATAGGAGCCGATTACAGCTCATTCAATTTGGAACTTCTCAGTGTGGGCCGTGACCGAAAAATTCAAAGACTATTTGTCTTCAAGTCTACCCAATTACAGTTTCACCATCAAGTACAGAAGCTGCAAGTCAAATGTCAATGCCGATGTACTGTCTCGGATGACCCCCGGCAAAGAACCACCTGTCAAAGACGTGTGTGAAGACATGGAGATGCCTCCTTTTTATCAGCCATTTGTGAACCAGAATGTTGTGACCACCCTCATGGATGGTGAACCCAGGTCCGAAAAGGTTAAAGAAGATCTATACACCTGGAAAACTCTTCAAGACAAAAGTTGAGTCATAGGGGATCTGTTGGACTACCTTCTGGCGAAAAAGGTGCAAATCCGTCTACACTGGGCCCAGTGTGACTACGAGTTGAAACGTCGGTGGCGACAGAGGAAACGACTGTTTATGCACAAAGGACTGTTGTACCGAAATTCTTTGTATCCGGTATCTGGTGATCGGCTTCATCAGGTTCTGGTTCCCCTAAGAGATGCGGCGATGGTCCTCAACGCATACCATGATCAGTCGGGACACATTGGAGTCCACAAGACCGAAGCTACTGTCAGGCAAAGATTCTATTGGATTGGAATGCGGAGCGACATTAAGTAATAGTGTAGTGAATGTGAAGTCTGTAATGTCACTAAGAATGTGTGCAAGGAAGCAAGAGCACCCCTCCATTCCATCCAGAGTGAAAGGCCCAACCAGTTGGTCGCGTTAGTCCACGTCAAATTGACTCCGGCTCGGTGCGGGTATACTTATGCTCTCACCATGGTGGATCATTACTCTAAATGGGTTGTCGTTGTACCTGTCAAAGATCACACAGCCAAGACAGAAGCCCAGATGTTCTACTCCAATTGGGTGCAAACCCTTGGATGTCCGGAGTCTGTCCTAACGGATTGAGGAACAGCCTTCAAGGCCCAACTCTTCCAAGAGTTATGTCAATTCCATGCCTGTAAGAAACTCCGGACTACAGCTTACCATCCCCAGAGGAACAGGCTCTGTGTGGGCATCAATCAAGTCTTTATCCACATGTTGCAAGCAGCCTCTGTGTCAAGACACGAAGAGTGGCCCCGACTGCTGCCCAAATAACTGGAGATATATAACAACACAGTTCATTGTTCTACGGGGTATACCCCTTTCTACTTGATGATGGGGCAACATGGGCAGCTGCCTAAAAAACGGACATTTGGGCTCCAGGCCCCGTTCAACAACTCTCCGCAAGCCTCCCTAGAATGGGTCTCTAACCACCAAAGAAGGATCCAGGAAGCCAAAGAAATTGTCACCAAAAATATGGGCAAGGCTCAACAGAGACAAGAGGACTATAACAGTCATGCCTCTGACAAACCACTTGAATTGGGCGATAAAGTCTGACTACGGAAGTTTCCAAGGACCAACAAGCTAGATTCTATCTGGGAGACAGAACCGTACACTGTGACAGCCATACCCTATCCTGAGTATAATGTCTACGAAGTGCAAAAACCTGGGTTTGAGCCACAAGTCGTTCACCGGATTCGAATCAAGTTATGTCTCAAAGAAGATCTGCCAATGCTCCCAGTACCACCTCCCCCAGCTGTCAAGCATGCAAAAGAGTATGTCCCGAGCTATGGAATCCACCCATCAATGGATTTCCCCATGTTTTCTCCAAATCAGCCTGCGATCTTCTGTGTCTCACCACCTTCGGGGCTGGTTCAACCCACATTGGTCTCCACACCAGTCCCAGTCTTGTCACCATTGGCTCCAGCCTATACACCAGTCTCCAGAGTGCCAAACCTGTCACCAGCCTCTCCAGCACAGCTGCCAGCGAATCTGAGTCCAGCCAGTCCAGAACTAATACCAGCTCCTGAGTTCGCTGAGGGATAGCTCCAGAAATTTCAAGAGTTCCAGATTCTCTAGAGGGGGTGCTGCACAGATCCCAAAGGTCGATGCGAGGACAACTACCAGCTAGGTATAAGGAATAATGGTAGTGCTGTGTACAAAGTTGTAAGTATAACACATAGTCTAATTCAGTCAGTTTACATAATGTGTTATAAAAGCTAGTCAAATGCCTAGTTAGGACTGTACATTTCCAGTCCATAATTCACGTGTCTAACATTTTTCCTGTCCACGTGTACGGGGTACTCTCCTGGCCAGAGGGTTTCCCTGAAAATATAAATAAAGCACATAGAGCGACATAGTTGCTGCATATAAAGGTAACACTGGTATTTTATATAAAACATGTATAGAGTTCTGGGGAGAAGTGGTTAGTGCCGAGGGTCCCCAGTAGCTAAGGCATCAGGTAGAGAGCCTCAATGATCCGACTCAAGGATATTAAATGTTAATATTAAAAGGATATTAAATATTAAATGTGATAAAAATGCAGTTGTAAGTGTAATTAATCCCACATGTTTATGTCCCGTTACTGAAAGGAACATGTTTGGACGTTTTCACAAAAATGCTACATGAACTGGTCTCAGTTCTTTTTATTCAGACCTGTGAAGGACATTCGACAATAATGCCCCAGGAACTGTCAGTCTAGGCCCCAGGGGCCACTTCCAGTCGTTTACCTTCCAGGACTGGGCACCGAGGACGGCTGTGTTTAAGAGAGGGAATTTGTGGTGGCCCAGTATGGGAGTTTTTACCCCGAATCCTTGCTGCCCTCTCAGGCAGCCTCCCTGTAGTGTCCCCTGGGCCCCCCTGCATCTTTTATTACTGTAAATGTATATTATCCCCTGTGTTATGTATATAAGAATGTTGTATCTTTAAAAAAGGTTAACATGTGATCCCGGGTTGTCATATGAGTTGTCATGTGATTGTTACCAAGGAGGTATCAATGACCAGGGGACCTAAGGGTGACCAATGGGACCCCACGAGAGTCTCCCCTACCATTGCCCGTAACTTGGCGTCGGAGTCATTATTGCCCCCGTGCCTAGCCCAGGATCCAGCGGTATTGAGGGTAAACGATGCCCTGGCGACACGAATACAAGGGGTTAATGTCATCTGCCCCTAGGGTAATTCCATCTGCCCTGCATTACACCCCATACCACATTTGTTAGAGAGCATTTGGATGATCCAAAATGTCATATGGTCAGATGAAACTAAAGAAGAACTTTTTGGTAAAAACTCAACTCATTGTGTTTGGAGGAGAAAGAATGCTGAGTTGCATCCAAAGAACACCTTACCTACTGTGAAGCATGGGGGTGGAAACATCATGCATTAGGGCTAATTGTCAGCAAAGGGACCAGGACGACAGATCCATTTACAGGAAAAAATGAATGGAGCCATGTATCGTGAGATTTTGAGTGACAACCTCCTGACATTGAAGATGAAACGTGGCTGGGTATTTCATTAGGACAATGATCCCAAACACAACGCCCGGGCAACAAAGGAGTGGCTTTGTAAGAAGCATTTCAAAGTCCTGGAGTGGCCTAGACAGTCTCCAGATCTCAACCCCATAAAAAACCTTTGGAGAGAGTTGAAAGTTTGTGTTGCCCAGTGACAGTCCCAAAACATCACTGCTCTAGAGGAGATCTGCATGGAGGAACAGGCCAAAATACCAGCAACAGTGTGTGAAAACCTTGTGAACACTTACAGAAAATGTTTGATTTCTGTCACTGCCAACAAAGGGTATATAACAAAGTATTGAGATGAACTTTTGTTATTGACCAAATACTTATTTTCCACCATAATTTGCAAATAAATTCTTTAAAAAATCAGACACTGTGATTTTTTTTTCTCATTACGTCTCTCATACTTGAGATATAGTGATGATAGCCTATAGCATAGGCTATGTTCAAATTTGCGATATTTCACAAATATATGGATGAATATTCGTAATATGTTCGCGAATTTCGCATATTCGTACACTTTTTTTTCCATGCAAAATTCTTAATGAAATTTGCAAAGTGCACATGCGCAATTATATCTTCCAACTAAATACTTTCCTATTGGTTGCTAGGGATGTATTTAACCTCTGACAACTGTATGTGCATCCTTCTCATTGGCCCACAAGCTAAAAGAAGGGAGGGATCAGTGTCCTCTGGAAGTGCCCATATTAGCAAATTTTCTTAATTCGCACATATGAAATATTCTCGATTCACACCGACTCACGCAGTAAATAATATTTGTCCTTCTTTTGGACCACAAGCTGGAAGCAGGGATGGATGATCACTTTTTATTTACACAGTACACATCATTGTGATGTGTACTGTGAAAAAAAAATTATTATTCGTCATAACAAATACATATCGCTCTATTCTAAATATTCGCAAAATCGCAAAGTGTTCGCTGTAAAAGTTTGCAATTCAATTTGAATATTTGCACTCAACACTATTGAGTTATACCAATGATGAAAATTATAGGCCTCTCTCGTCTTTTTAAGTGGGAGAACTTGCACAATTGGTGGCTGACTAAATACTTTTTTTGCCCCACTGTGTACAGTGTCAAAATAAAAAATTGGATTTTATCCATCATCCATTTATCAACCTTTTGTCCAGAAAAATTGGTCAGCACCGATGTACCCTGTTTTTTCTCTCTCCTTTCCACTGTTTGTTGCTATTGACCTAAGAAACTTGGCTGTTGCCCTGTCTATCGCTGTGCGGTGTCCCAGTACCGCATTTCATACGGTACTTATTTATCTATAGGTTCCCGTAGCCAGAGTCCCTAGGACTTAGTAATCTCTGTTAGTCAGTCCGCCCCTAGTCGCCTCTATTATAGTATATAGATTTCTAATTTGTCCATAGAATAATGTATATAGTATTATTTCTGTATATGAATGGTTAATTACCTGTTTCTATTAGCGTTGCAGGACCTGCGGGTCATGTGACAAGGTGAACTCTATGGTTTTAGCTTAAGGACCTTTGGAGGCCCTTTTACGTCAGTAATCCCATCACACCATGTACTGGTGAATGGCAGACGTTCGGACCAATCAGAATCGCCATGCCCCCTGCCCATATAAATGGAGCGGCGGCCATCTTCTCGCTCTTTTTCTCCTGGCTCTTGATGAGAGAAGACATATATCGCAGTAATCGCAGTGAGTTAGGCCTGAGCCTTGCGGCAACGGCTGAATGATCTAAATTAAAGAGTGTGTCATCCCCTAAGCACTCTGCAGTATCACCGGACCCAATATTTCCCCTAAATCTGGACGAATTTGCACATCACTCTCTAAATTCAGAGACTACAAGTTTAATGCAAGGTCTGCAACTTCTGCCAGTCGCTAAGCAACCTAAGAACTGTTATATATATAGTTACATAGTTAGTACGGTCGCAAAAAGACATATGTCCATCAAGTTCAACCAGGGAATTAAGGGGTAGGGGTGTGGCGCGATATTGGGGAAGGGATGGGATTTTATATTTCTTCATAAGCATTAATGTTATTTTGTTCCATGAATGTATCTAATCCTGTTTTAAAGCTGTTAATTGTTCCTGCTGTGACCAGTTCCTGAGGTAGACCGTTCCATAAATTCACAGTCCTTACGGTAAAGAAGGCGTGTCGCCCCTTGAGACTAAACTTTTTCTTCGCCAGACGGAGGGAGTGCCCCCTCGTCCTTTGGGGGGGTTTAACCTGGAACAGTTTTTCTCCATATTTTTTGTATGGGCCATTAATATGCTTATATACGTTTATCATATCCCCCCTTAAACGTCTCTTCTCAAGACTAAACAATTGTAACTCCTTTAATCGCTCCTCATAGCTAAGATGTTCCATGCCCCATATTAGTTTAGTCGCGCGTCTCTGCACCCTTTCCAGCTCCACAGTGTCCCTTTTATGGACAGGTGCCCAAAACTGAACAGCATATTCCAGGTGAGGCCGTACCAATGCTTTATAAAGGGGGAGTATCATGTCCCTGTCCCTTGAGTCCATGCCTCTTTTGATACATGACAATATCCTGCCGGCTTTGGAAGCAGCAGCCTGACATTGCATGCTATTCTGTAGTCTGTGATCTACAAGTACACCCAGATCCTTCTCTACCAGTGACTCTGACAGTTTAATCCCCCCTAAGACATACGATGCATGCAGGTTATTAGTACCCAGTTGCATAACTTTACATTTATCCACATTGAACCTCATTTGCCAAGTGGATGCCCAGACACTTAGTCTATCCAAGTCATCTTGTAACTTATGCACATTCTCTATAGACTGTACCATGCTACAAAGCTTGGTGTCATCTGCAAAGATAGAAACAGAGCTGTTAATACCATCCTCTATATCATTGATAAATAAATTAAACAACAGCGGGCCCAGTACTGAACCTTGGGGTACATCACTAATAACCGGGGACCAATCAGAGTACGAATCATTGACCACCACTCTCTAGGTACGATCCATGAGCCAGTGTTCAATCCAGTTACAAACTAAAATTTCCAAACCCAAAGACCTTAACTTACCTGTCAGACGTCTATGAGGGACAGTATCAAACGCTTTAGCAAAATCCAGAAACACTATATCCACAGCCATTCCTCTGTCAAGGCTTCTACTCGCCTCTTCATAAAAGCAAATTAGATTGGTTTGACAACTTCTATCCTTAGTAAACCCATGCTGGCTATCACTTATAATACAATTATCCCCTATGTATTCCTGTATGTAATCCCTTATAAGTCCTTCAAACAATTTACCCACAATGCACGTTAAACTTACCGGTCTATAGTTTCCTGGGGAAGACCTAGAGCCCTTTTTGAAGATTGGCACCACATTCGCCTTGCGCCAGTCCCTTGGCACAATACCAGACACCAGTGAATCTCTAAATATCATGAACAGGGGTACAGATATTACTGAACTTACCTCTCTAAGAACTCTTGGGTGTAGTCCATCCGGCCCAGGGGATTTGCTTACATTTATATCACTTAACTTACCTTGTACCATCTCTACATTAAGCCAGTTCAGTACATTACATGATGTGTTACCAGCACTGACCTGGCCAATGTCAGCTCCTTTTTCCATAGTGTATACAGAACTAAAGAACCCATTCAGTAGCTCCGCTTTCTCTTGATCGCCTGTGACAACCTCCCCATTATCATTATTAAGGGGTCCTACATGCTCTGTCCTTGTTTTTTTTGCATTTATATATCTAAAAAAATATTTAGGATTAGTTTTGCTTTCTTTGGCCACCTGTCTCTCGTTTTGAATTTTTGCTGTTTTTATTACATTTTTACAGATTTTATTAAGCTCTTTGTACTGTTTAAATGTTATCGCTGACCCATCAGATTTGTATTTTTTGAAGGCTATTTTTTTGTTGTTTATTGCTCTTTTAACATCATGTGTCAGCCATGTAGGATTTAGTTTTAATCATTTATATTTGTTCCCCTTTGGTATATATTTAGATGTATAGTTATTTAGAGTTGATTTAAAGATGTCCCATTTACCTTCTGTATCAGTATTTGACAACACCTCCCCCGAGTCTATGTCCTGTAGTGCAGCCCTCAGCCCAGGAAAGTTTGCCTTTATAAAGTTATATGTTTTTGCCTTCCCCGCCTGTCTTTGTTTTCTACATTTTAAGTTAAAAGTAACTATATTGTGGTCGCTATTACCAAGGTTTTCCCACACAGTTACATTGCCAACCAGCTCTGCGTTGTTGGAAATGATCAGATCCAACAAGGCATCACTTCTTGTTGGGTCCTCCACAAACTGGCCCATAAAATTATCCTGCAATAAATTTAGGAATTGTCGCCCCTTTGTAGTTTTAGCCAACCCCGGACCCCAATCTATATCTGGATAGTTAAAATCTCCCATTATTACCACTGTACCTGCCCGAGCGGCCCTCTCTATTTGTTTATGAAGCCGAACTTCCATCTCTTCAGTGATATTAGGGGGTCTGTAGATTACCCCAAATATTATTTTTTCAGTATTTCCCTCCTTTTGTAATTCTACCCACAGTGATTCCACCTCCTCAAAATCATCACACACTATGACATCGTTCACACTGACTTTCATACCACTTCTTACATACAGACAGACTCCACCACCTTTTCTGTTCATTCTATCCTTGCGAAACAATGTAAACCCCTGCAGATTGACAGCCCAGTCATGCGAGGAGTCCAGCCATGTCTCAGTGACCCCAACTATATCAATATGTTCCTCCAGTATCAAGGCCTCAAGCTCCCCCATTTTATTTGCTAGGCTTCTGGCATTTGTGAACATACACTTTACATTTCCATCCTTTATGTTATTGGGGTTAATGGGATTCAAGGGTGTAAGTTTTATTTTCCTATGAAGCCTATTCCTATTAACTATTCTAACCCCTCCCTCCGCTCCACCCCCAGGTACATTTATAATTCCCACCTCTCTATCTACACTATCTTCCCCCTCTTTGCTGTAGGTTCCCTCCCCCCAAGTCCCTAGTTTAAACACTCCTCCACCCTTCTAGCCATCTTCTCCCCAAGCAAAGCTGCACCCTCCCCATTGAGGTGCAGCCCGTCCCTACGGTAGAGCCGGTAACCGACAGCGAAGTCAGCCCAGTTCTCCATGAACCCAAACCCTTCCTTCCTACACCAGCTTCTGAGCCACTTGTTTACCTCCCTGATCTCCTGCTGCCTCTCTGGTGTGGCTCGTGGTACTGGTAGTATTTCAGAAAATACTACCTTGGAGGTCCTTGCCTTAAGCTTGCGGCCTAAGTCCCTGAAATCATTTTTAAGGACACTCCACCTACCTCTTACTTTGTCATTGGTGCCAATATGTACCATGACTGCTGGGTCCTCTCCAGCCCTGCCCAGCAACCTGTCAACCCGATCCGCGATGTGCCGAACTTGTGCGCCAGGCAGACAACACACTGTTCGGCGATCCCGGTCTTTGTGACAGATTGCGCTGTCTGTCCCCCTAATAATTGAGTCCCCCACCACTAATACCTGTCTGGCCTGCCCTGTACTCCTCCCTCCCTCCTTACTGGAGCAGACTCCCCCCTGGCGGTCAGAGGTGGTATCCTGCTGCAGTTCTGCTAGCTCTGTAATGGCAGTCTGTTATGTGAGACTGTTACTATGCATTGGATATTGCAAGCACTGCAGTAAAGTTATTCAAGTTCAAGTTAAATCTGCTTGTGGACCTTCAGTCAATTCATTGCACCTATCGCTTCTGGGAAGGGCGGCGATAGGCCAGAACATAGATTCAACATACCAGCCCTCACCCTGGCGTCACGAGTGGCAGGGTTAATATTAACCCCTCATATACCAACACCATACCATCCCTACCATACACCCCCCAAGGGCTACCACAGCTGTTTAGTCATTGTATAAATAAATACACTGCTACCCGGGTATGGTTTTAAACTGGCCACAGTTTTATTCAAATGGGCACTTTCAGATCCAAAAACTTATTTTGTGTCTTATATTGTTACTGATGAAAATGTATGATCTTTTGTAATATGGTTGTTTAAAAATGTATGAATGTTTAAAAAAGAAAACAACTCCTGAAAGTCCCACCACTAGGGGGTCCCCATACCTACTGGGACACTAACCAGTCCTGCAGCAGCATCAGATTGTCCATGAGTCAAAGACAAGAGATGACTCATAGACAAGGCTGCATGAGCAGACCCACCAATCACCTCCCACCACCACAAGGGAGGGCCATGCCCCCTTCCCGTGAAAGGACTTCTAACACTGTGACAATGAAAAGAGGGATTTTTATAACAAATACAGGTGAGAGAGGCCTAAAAATGAGATGTTCAGGATTAGGTAACATATACATTTTTTTGTGGGATCTGACAGATATGCTTTAAAATTTTGTAACCTGATATATACAACAAAAAATAATATGACTGATGCAGTGGCTGCAGACAAAAGGTACAAATCCCAAGCCTCTGACCAAGGATGAACATGTAGAGTACCGTCTAAAGGTCTAACTCCCCAATTCTGCAACAATCTCTAGCCTTGAAATACTGTCACCAGCTCGACAGCTCACCTAACTGCAGATAAATCAGAGTTTAATATGTTTAGACCAATTATGTTTTATGGTGTGACCCTGCTTTTTAACTCCCTATGATGTATTGCCATTCAACCAATTCTATGGACAAAGGCAGAAACTGACATTTTCAGTTTCTGACAGCATCTCTCAATGGCCTTATGATCATGTAGACCTAGCCATGTGTCCCTGGAAACCACTTCTGACAAGCAAAAGGTCTGTTTAATAAGACGCAGCACCTAGCCAAATCAGATATGATTATTACTATGTTAATTATTTTTTTAGTTATTTATTGATATTTTCTTATTTTCTTTCCTCATGCTACTATTATACTTTTACTATTTGACTTTGACTTTTGGCAAACCTACAATTATTATTAATTCAAGGTGTCCTGCTTTCAGACTGGGTCCTTCAGAACGCACAATGTCGATTCCTGATTTCTGTAATAGCCACATTCCATCTTGTTAGTAATTTTATTTTTCTTCCAAGAATATTTATTTTATATCTGCAGAATCTTATCATACTATGTTATTTTGGTCATTTATGCTTCAAATGGAAAAACATACTTGATCTTTTCAAGGGTCTACTTCTTTTCCTTGACATCCACTCATTTCCTGAAAATCTTTGTCAACAAAGGCATCTTTTCTTGTCCCGCTTCTTTATTGATCAGCTTTTACATCATGACACGACTACAGAAAATAGCATAGATTGGAAAATTCTAATCTTTCACAACATACATAGTTACATTCGACTATTTTTTTTAAATATTTAATCCTTGTCGTTTTTTATTAATATATATATATATATATATATATATATATGTACACACATACATATTTTTATTTTTTTAATTTTTTTAATTTGTCATTTAAAGAACTAAGGAGTCAATCCCCACAGCAAAAAAGCCAAGCAGACCTTTGAGGGGTCGGGGTTGTGGCGGGAGGTGTTGTTGGGGGATCATCTTCTCTCACTGGGAACATCTTCTCTCATGGACGGTTGTTCTCTCTCACAGAGGATGTCTTCTCTTACAAATCTTCTCTGATTGTCTTGCCATGAAGATTTCTCTTCTCCATGACTCGTCATAGAAAGGAGACAAACATCATAGTGTCCCCACTTTTCTTTTGTGGTGTCCCAGCACCAAAAGGCTGTCCTGTGGGCTTAAGATTGCCTCAGGCATCCCTGCTGTCTATATGTTGGACCCACTGCTCCATTGTCTCCATTGTAGGGAGGAATCAAGCAACTATAGGCCAGTAAGTCTTACATCAATAGTGGAGAAATTAATGGAAACCCTACGGATAGGATTGTGGAACATCTAAAATATCATGGATTGCAAGATGACTTATCAATAAACTACAGTCATTGAGATTGGACTCCCATATTGTTGAGTGGATTAGACAGTGGCTGAGTGACAGACAATAGAGGGTTGTAGTCAATGGAGAATATTGAGAGCAAGGTCTTGTTACCAGTGGGGTACCTCAGGGATCTGTACTGGGACCAATTTTGTTTAATATCTTCATTAGTGATATCCCAAAAGGTCTCGATGGTAAGGTGTGTCTTTTTGCTGATGACACAAAGATATGTAACAGGGTTGACGTTCCTGGAGGGATATGCCCAATGGAAAAGGATATAGGCAAACTAGAAGAATGGTCAGAACTCTGGCAACTTAAATGTGGATAAGTGCAAGATAATGCACCTGGGGCGTAAAAACCCTCGGGCAGAATATAGAATATTTGACACAGTCCTGAGGAAAGGGATTTTGGAGTAATTATTTCAGAAGACTTATACTGTAGATAGGAAGACAATGTAATAGAACAGCAGGAAACACTAGAAAAATGCTAGGATAGTATAGGGAGAGGTATAGGTATAGGGAGAGGTATAAGCAGTAGAAAGAGAGAAGTGCTCATGCCGCTGTACAGAACACTGGTGAGACCTCACCTGGAGTATTGTGCACAGTACTGGAGGCCGTATCTCCAGAAGGATATAGATACTCAAGATAGTTCAGAGAAGAGCTACTAAACTAGTACATGGATTGCAGGATGAAACTTACCAGGAAAGGTTAAAGGATCTTAACATGTATAGCTTGGAAGAAAGAAGAGACAGAGGGGATATGATAGAGACTTTTAAATACATAAAGGGAATCAACACGATAAAGGAGGAGAGCATATTTAAAAGAAGAAAAACTACCACAAGAGGACATAGTTTTAAATTAGAGAGGCAAAGGTTTAAAAGTAATATCAGGAAGTATTACTTTACTGAGAGAGTAGTGGATGCATGGAATAGCCTTCCTGCAAAGATGGTCGCTGCAAATACAGTGAAGGAGTTTAAACATGCATGGGATAAGCATAAGGCTATCCTTCATATAAGAAAGGACCAGGTACTATTGATAGGATTCAGATTATTGGGCAGACTAGATGGGCCAAATCGTTCTTATCTGCCGACACATTCTATGTTTCTGTTATAATGTGATTTACAGTATTGCTGTGTCCGGTTATGTGTTAATTTATACTCTGTACCTTTAAGGGATTGTGGCAGAGGGACCAGGTGACTCTGACACCCAATGGGAGACCCCAAACATAGCCCTTAATTTAGTGAAGGAGGGAAGAGTGTTCTCTTTTAGTTAGGAGTTCAGAGGAGAAAAAGAGTGTTTTCTAGCTAGCAAGCCCAAGCCCAAGGGAGAAGAATTCTATTAAATTCCACAGAATTCCAAGTCTCAGGAAAAGACCCTGGCACACAGGTGAATTGCCAAAGCCTGGCAGTAAGCAAAAGCTCTTGAGGAAAATCTCTACTTCAGTCAGTCAGTCAAGTTAAGTCTTGCAAGTCAGCGTGTGCTGCTACTAATCTTAAAGGTGTACTCCACTGGCCAGTGTTCGGAACTAAATGTTCCAAGCACTGTTTTGGTGCTGCAGGGGTCAGCCATGCTCCCTCGTGATGTCATGGCCACGCCCCATCAATCAGTGCAATATCCCTTTAAAGCTTCATTCAACAGCAACTATAACTCCCAGCAAGGTGACAGGCTCCTCGGGTTCCACTCTTCTCCTTCTTCTGCACAATAGACAGTATTGTTTGAATTCTGCTACCTCCAGCAAAGTAAAGAGACAATTATCTGTAACCTGGCATCGACGTATTTATCATCCTGTGCCCGGCCAGGAAGGAACTGTCATATCCTCGGACCTTGTAGGTGAACGGTGCCCTGGCATCACAAAGTGATACATCTAACCACCCAAAACATATACCCCAATCTGTCTAATTTCCCATGGCCACCAAACCTACTCTTTCTCACACCTCTATACAAAATCTCCATGTACTTAGACCAAGACATTAAAAGTGTCCCAAACTGCAATAGAAGTCCCACTTTGTGTGACACACAGTAATAGTAACCCCCCTTTTAAACTTGCTGCCCCCTCCATTTTCCAACTTAGTAATGTTGCCTTCTTCATCTCCCACCACATTTTACCCTTATGATCCCTTCTGTTCCAGATACATACCTCTGGACCCTTTACTAAGTAAATCTAACCCAAATGAAAACTGTTATGCATGCCTCTGTGTGCTGTAAATAAAAAAAACGAAAAACAGAACAACCTCAAACTCCCCTAGGACCATTCCCAGGATGCATTTTCCCATTGTCTTCTTTTTTCTTTTCTGATGTCTTCACACAGACTACAGGCGGGTTTATGCTTGCGACCTATGAAACAGTAGGAGCACACTGATGACTTCAGAGGTCTGACATAGAGGGCGCAATGAACTGATTGTATCATGCTACCACTGAGGTCATCAGTACGCTTCCGCTGTCTCATAGGTCAAAGGCATAAACTAGCCTATGCTCTGTGTTAGGCCGTAGCTTTGCCATAGCTGTGAACTATATCTGCATCCTGGGGATGCAGATAGAGTTGTACATGGCGGTCATCCTGCCCACTGGCTAAAGTATTCAAGTGTAACTTTTTTATTATTTATACAATACTTAGAGATGAGCAAATTTTTTAAAAATTTGATTCAGCCAGTTCGCCGAATTTTTAGAAAAAATTTGGTTTGGTCCGAATTTATTCACGGTGAATTGCTATAAAAAACGGCTATTTCTGGGCTACAGAAAGCCTCAATAGGGGTGTAGAACACTTTGCCTTGCCATAACACGCATAAAGAGTGTGCTGCGTTAGTGAAAAAATACTGTTATTCAGTATGACATGCAGATTACAGGCATCGTTATTAGAATCACTGTTGCAGAGCGGCACAATCACAAAGCCTGGAGGTGGCATCAGTATGAGGAGATCATATAGTGGCAGAATGAAGAGACCCTATATTGTCTGAATGACACAGCCTGGAGGCGGCAGATGAATAAGGAGACCATATAATGGCTGGATAACACAGCGTGGAGGTGGCTGCAGCATGAGGAGACCATATAGTGCCTGAATGACACAGCGTGGAGGTGGCGGCAGCATGAGGAGACCATATAGTGGCTGAAGGACCCAGCCTGAAGGTGGCAAAAGCCGGATGAGAGCATAGGGCTTCACAATTGTAAAGATTAAATATATTTTTTTAACATTCAAATTGAAGATTTCAAATATATGAACCTAAAAAGTTTTATATAATGTGCCAGCTGCATGAGGAGACCACATGGTGGCACAGTGACACAGCCTGGAGGTGGCAGCAGCATGAGGAGACCATAATCTGGCAGAATGACACAGCCTGGAGGTGGCGGCAGTAAGAGGAGATCATACAGTGGCTGAATGACACAGCCTGGAGTTGGCGGCAGCAAGAAGAGACCATATAGTTGCTGAATGACCCAGTCTGGAGTTGGCGGCAGCATGACAAGACCATAAAGTGGCTGAATTACACAGATTGGAGTTGGCGGCAGCAAGAGAAGACCATGTAGTGGCTGAATGACACAGCCTGGAGGTGGCGGCAGCAAGAGGAGACCATGCAGTGGTTGAATGACACAGCCTCGAGGTGGAGGCAGCATGAGGAGACCATATAGTGGCTGAATTACACAGTGTGGAGCTGGCATCAGCATAAGGAGAACATATGGTGGCAGAATGAGACAGTTTGGAAGTGGCGAAAGCATGAGTAGACGATATAGTGGCTGCATGACACAGCCTGGAGCTGGAATCAGCATGAGGAGAACATATGGTGGCAGAATGAGACAGCATGGAGGTGGCAACAGCATGAGGAGAACATAGGGTTACAGAATGAGATAGCTTGGAGGTGGCATCAGCATGAGGAGAACATATGGTGGCAGAATGAGACAGCCTGAAGCTGGCATCAGCATAAGGAGAACATATGGTGGCAGTATGAGACATCCTGGAGCTGGCATCAGCATGAGGAGAACATATGGTATCAGAATGAGCCAGCCTGGAGGTGGCATCAGCATGAGGAGAACATATGGTAGCAGAATGAGACAGCCTGGAGCTTGCATCAGCATGAGGAGAACATATGGTGGCAGTATGAGACAGCCTGGAGCTGGCATCAGCATGAGGAGAACATGTGGTGGCAGAATAAGACAGCCTAGAGGTGGCATCAGCATGAGGAGAACATATGGTGGCAGAATGAGGCAGCCTGGAGTTGGCATCAGCATGAGGAGAACATATGGGGGCAGAATGAGACAGCCTGGAGGTGGCATAAGCAGCATCAGGAGTGACCAGGTGACAAAGTGGTGTGGCTGGTGGCAATATCAGGACCCAGTGAAGAAGGTGGGTAAAACAAGGAGATCTTGGCATCAGATGTGTGGCATCAGGCGGGTAGCAGCATCAGAATAGTAGCTGAGCAAGGTAGGCAGAAGAAAATGGTCTTTTTTGTAAAAGTGTTAGGGTGCACAAGTAAGCATTGGGGATATGCATTACGTGAAACTTAACTTTTAATAATATTCTTAAGATAAAATATATGGCCCCAATTTTTTTAAATTTTATTTAACAAAAGGAAATGTGTGCAAAAAACACAATGTGCCACCTACACCACCAAGTATTGATGTGATGCAAAGACCTGTAAAAGGTGGAAGGGGACAACGTATGGTCCATTTTAACCAGTGGGGGTTGCACTATTAATTATTTCCCACCTTGGCAAGTGTTACTAGCCCTAAAAAGGGCGGCCTCGCACAGGAACCTCTCCCTATTTCCACCTACAAACACTGACATTTCCCAGGGTTTTTAGTTGGAAATAGGGAGAGGTTTCGGTGTGGGTCTGTCCTTTTTAAGACGAGTAACACTTTCCTCGAAAAGGTGGAAGGGAACAACGTATTGTCCATTGTAGCAAGTGGGGGTTAAAACTTCAGCTGTAAAACCCAACTCTCACCTTATTAATTCCCTTCTTCGCAAGTGTTACTTATCTTAAAAAGCTATTTCCACCTAAAAACCTTGGAAAATGGCAGTGTTTGTAGGTGGAAATCAGAAGAGGTTCCTGTGTGGGGTTGCCCTTTTTAGGGCGAGTAACACTTGCCAAGAAGGGAATTAATAATGGGAGAGTAGGGCCTTACAGGGGAAGTTTTTACCCCCACCGGTTACAATGGAGCATACGTTGTTCCCTTCCACCTTTTAGAGGTCTTTGCATCACATCAATACTTGGTGGTGTAGGTAACACATGGTGTTTTTGCAAACCTTTCCTTTTCTTAGATATAAAAAAATTGGGGTCTATATATTTTATCCTAAGAAAAGTTAAGTTTTAACTAATGCATATCCTCAATACCTACTTGTGGTCTGAAGCGGAAGAATTTCTGTAACTGGGGAGCAGCACCTTAAATATGTTTTGCACTATCCATATTTGTGAAGTGTTGGTGTGGCACCATGGTCAATCTACTCTGATGCATCAGGCATTGGTGGGTGGAAATCCTGGCTGATCCATGCCTGATTCATCTTCACAAAGGTCAGTCTCTCCACATTTTTCGTGGACAGACGAGTTCTTCTTGGGGTGACAATTGCCCCCGCCTCACTAATCACCCGCTCTGATGGCACACTACTGGCCGGGCAGGACAACTTTTCCAGGGCAAACTCTGTTAGTTGCAGCCACAAATCAAGTTTGGTTGCCCAGAAGTCCAGCGGATCTTCAAGGTGTGTTGGCATGGTCATGTCAAGGTATGCCACCACCTGATGCTACTGATGAGTTGCTTCACTATGCAGGTGAAGAAAGGTACTCATCAGTGACTGTAGACTCAGGCTGCTGCTGATGGAACTGGTACTGCTCCTGCCACCCCACCCCTCCCCAGCAGCCATGGCAGTGGAAGTTGAGCGCAGAGGGCCCCCCGAGTCAGACCTGCGAGAGGATGGATGATGGCACAGATTGGCTAGGTAGGATCTCTCTTTAACAGGTCAGTTTGTCCTCCCTCTCAGTGGGTATGAAAAATGCCCCCATTTTGTGCCAGTAGCGAGTGTCCAATAAGGTGAAGAGCCAGAAGTCATCCCGCTGCCGAATGGTGACAATTCGGTGGTCACTATGCAAGCAAGTGAGCATGCATCGTGCCATTTGTGCAAGTGACTCCTTGCCTCCATCACCACTGCATACTGCCACTGTGTGTCTGGGTCCTCTGTCTCATCTGCCTCATAACCCTCTAGCTCCTCTGGCTGCTCCTGCTCCTCCTCTTCTGTCAGATGACAATAATAACCACCCATTTGCAAAACCTAAACTGTGCTCCAGTGTCCCCCTACCTCTCCTCCTCCTCTTTTAGTTCAGCCCCCACAGGGCTCATATGGCCGTGAGATGTAGGCGCCACGTCTCCAGTGCCCTGACCAGCCATCGATTCCAACATGTGTTGTAGGAAATGAAGCAGTGGAATGACATTGTTCATCCTGTAATCCTGGCGACTGACTAATAATGTGGCTTCAAATTACCTGAGCAAACGGCAGGTGTCACATATGAGCTGCCACTGGTTGACATTGAAGTTACACATGGGAGTACCCCTATCCGCTTGGATCATCAAGAAATCAGTGATGGCTTTTCTCGGTCCAACATATGGAGGGTGGAATTCCAATGTGTGGAAATATTGCAAATCAGACTATGTTGGTGCATACCGTTCTAATGCTGCAGCTCAAGGAGGATGTGCTTTGCGGTGTACGAGTGGCTGAAGTGCATGTACAGTTTCCTTCCCATTGTTAGGATGTCTTGCAGATGGTGGGAACACTTCAGGAACTGCTTGACAACACTGCGACTGTACAGAATCGCTGTGTAGTAGAGCCCAGTACAGTATTATTAGGCACTAATAGAAGGTGACAATGGCTATTACTGCCCTGCCTGACTGGCTCCTTTAAGCTTTAGAGTTGCTGTACACCCCACTGCAGCAGTGGAGTCGCTGTGCATTACACCCAAAAGTGTACTTTCTCTCTCATTTCTATCAGTGCTTTTATGCAGTGATTTGGGCTTGTGGTGAATCGCTGCTGTCAAGCTGTTTTTCTGTGCAATGCACACTTTTTAGATGCCCTGGAGCCTGGATCGCACTAAATGGAGTTTAATGAAGCTATTTGTGCGATCGAATCGCGGCAATATTCGGATTGGTTGCGAAGCAATTTTTTTCTGAAACTCGTAACAAATTTGGATTTGTCAGATTCGATTCACTCATCCCTAAAAATTATAATAATAATAATAATAGTAATACAGATTCTTTACATTCTTTTTTTTAGCATTGCTCCCAACTAACAGGATACTATAAAAAGCTACATTTTTATTTAAATTATCTTAAAAATTCTACTACCTTTAACTGACACCTCTGTCCATTTTAGGAACTGTCCAGAGTAGTAGAAAATCCCCATAGCAAACATATGCTGCTCTAGACAGTTCCTAAAATGGACAGAGATGTCAGCAGAGACCACTGTGGTCATGATGTCAGCATAGAACACTGTGTTCCAAAAAGAAAAGAATTTCCTCTGTAGTATTCAGCAACTAATAAGTACCGGAAGGACTAAGATTTTTTAATAGAAGTAATTTACAAATCTGTTTAACTTTCTGGCACCAGTTGAAAAAGAAAAGTTTTCCACCGGAGTACCCCTTTAACCCCTTCCCGCTATTGGACGTATGCATACGTCCAGGCGAATTACACGTTCGCGCAAATGGACGTATGCATACGTCCAAGCGATCTCCTGCTCTGCCGCGGGCAGCGCAGGAGATCGCGGGTGGGACTCAGCTGTCAATCACAGCCGGAGTCCCACCGCAGCTGCCGGGGCCGCGATCGCGCCGGTCCCGGCAGCATTAACCCCATAGATGCCGTGATCAGTTCTGATCACGGCATCTATGGTGTTTGCAGGGGGAGCGCTCTCCCCCTGCCCATCAATCGCGGCGCCGTGATAAAATAAGGGGGATCGGGGGTGTCTAAGACACCCTCGACCCCCCTTGAAGAGATAGGAGTGAGGTGGCAGGGTTGCCACCCCTCCTATCCCTGCTATTGATCGGCGGAGCGGCCGACCAATAGCAGACTGGGGGCGGGGGGGTTAAAGTTCGGTTCCCCGCGCTGTGCCCGCCCATCGGTGTCCGGGCACAGCGGGGGGAACCGTGTAGTAGCGGCGGCGGCGGCAGCGGCGGTCACTTACCCGGCGGCGGAGCTCCAGATGACGGCGGCGGTGGAGGTAAGTATGACGCCGCGTGTCCAGAGTCTGTTGCCTAGCAACATCTGCAGGGCGACACTTTAGAGAGTGGTCTCTAAACTGTCGCCCTCCAGATGTTGCAAAACTACAACTCCCACCATGCCTTGACAGCTGTTTGCTGTGTTGGCATGCTGGGAGTTGTAGTTTTGCAAGATTTAGAGGGGTTCAGGCTAGAGATCACTGACAGTGGTCTCTAAACTGTAGCCCTCCAGATATTACAAAACTACAACTCCCAGCATGCCCAGACAGCAGTTTGCTGTCTTAGCATGCTGAGGTTTGTAGTTTTGCAACATCTGGAGGGCCACAGTTTAGAGACCACTGTCAGTGATCTCCAGCCTGAACCCCTCTAAATCTTGCAAAACTACAACTCCCAGCATTCAGAAACAGCAAATGGCTGTCTCGGCATGCTGGGAGTTGTACTTGCGTGCCTCCAGCTGTTGCATAACTACATCTCCCAGCATTCCCTTTGGGAATCAGTACATGCTGAGAGTTGTAGTTCTGCAACAGCTGGAGGCACACTGGTTGGGAAATACCGAGTTAGGTAATAGGTTCTATTACCTAACTCAGTATTTTCCAATCAGTGTGCCTCCAGCTGTTGCAAAACTACAACTCCCAGCATGCACGTTCTGTCAGTGCATGCTGGGAGTTGTAGTTTTGCCCCCCCCCTCCCATGTGAATGTACAGGTTACATTCACACTGGCGGCGGATTACAGTGAATTCCCTGCTTCAGGTTTGAGCTGCAGCAGCCGCAGCTCAAACTCCTAGCGGGAGACTCAGTGTAATCCGCCGTCAGTGTGAATGTAACCTAAAAACACTACACTAACATAAAATAAAGAGTAAAACACTACATATACACACGTTCACTGCCCCCCCCCACCACCACCCCTTCCCCCCCCAATAAAAATGAAAAACGTATCCTACAGCAGTGTTTCCAAAACGGAGCCTCCAGCTGTTGCAAAACAAAAACTCCCAGCATTTCCGGACAGCCATTGACTGTTCAAGCATGCTGGGAGTTTAGCAACAGCTGGAGGCACCCTGTTTGAGAATCACTGGTGTAAAATACCCCTATGTCCACCCCTATGTAAATCCCTAATTTAGGCCTCAAATGCGCATGGCGCTCTCACTTTGGAGCCCTGTCGTATTTCAAGGCAACAGTTTAGGGCCACATATGGGGTATCGCCGTACTCGGGAGAAATTGCCTAACAAATTTTGGGGGGCTTTTTCTCCTTTTACCCCTTATGAAAAGGTAAAGTTGGGGTCTACACCAGCATGTTAGTGTAAAAAAAAAAACATTTTTGTACACTAACATACTGGTGTTGCCCCATACTTTAAAATTTCACAAGCGGTAAAAAAAAAAAAGCCTCCAAAATTTGTAATGCAATTTCTCCTGAGGACGGAGATACCCCATTTGTGGGCGCAAAGTGTTCTGGGGGCGCACAACAAGGCTCAAAAGGGAGAGTGGACCATGTAAATTTGAGGTCTAAATTGGTGATTTGCACAGGGGTGGCTGATTTTACAGCGGTTCTGACATAAGTGCAAAACAATAAATACCCACATGTGACCTCATTTTGGAAACTACACCCCTCACGGAATGTAACAAGGGGTACAGTGAGCATTTACGCCCCACAGGTGTCTGACAGATCTTTGAAACAGGGGTCTGTGAAAATGAAAAATAAAATTTTTAATTTGCACAGCCCACTGTTTCAAAGATCCGTCAAATGCCAGTGGGGTGTAAATTCTCCCTGCACCCCTTATTACCTTCCGTGAGGGGTGTAGTTTTAAAAATGGGGTCACATGTGGGGGGTCCACTGTTCTGGCACCACGGGGGGCTTTGGAAATGCACATGGCCAAATTCTCTCTCCAAAAGCTCAATGATGCTCCTTCTCTTCTGAGCATTGTGGTTCGCCCCCAGTGCACTTCACGTCCACTTATTAGGTATTTCCATACTCAGAAGAGATGGGGTTACAAATTTTGGGGGTTATTTTCTGCTATTATCCCTTGTAAAAATGTAAAATTTGGGGGAAAACAAGCATTTTAGTGTAAAAAAAATATTTTTTTTTTTACATATGCAAAAGTCGTGAAACACCTGTGGGGTATTAAGGTTCACTTTACCCCTTGTTACGTTCCCCAAGGGGTCTAGTTTCCAAAATGGTATGCCATGTGTTTTTTTTTTTCTGTCCTGGCACCATAAGTGCTTCCTAAATGCGGCATGCCCCCAGAGCAAAATTTGCTTCCAAAAAGCCAAATGTGACTCCTTCTCTTCTGAGACCTGTAGTGCGCCAGCAGAGCACTTTTCATCCCCATATTGGGTGTCTTCTGAATCGGGAGAAATTGGGCTTCAAATGTTGGGGGGTATTTTCTGCTATTACCTTTTTTAAAAATGTAAAATTTTTGCTAAACCAAGCATTTTTGGTAAAAAAAAAATCTTTTTTTTTACATATGCAAAAGTCGTGAAACACCTGTGGGGTATTAAGGTTCACTTTATCCCTTGTTACGTTCCTCAAGGAGTCTAGTTTCCAAAATGGTATGCCATGTCGTTTTTTTTTGCTGTCCTGGCACCATAGGGGCTTCCTAAATGTGACATGCCCCCCGAGCAAAATTTGCTCTCAAAAAGCCAAATATGACTCCTTCTCTTCTGAGCATTGTAGTTCGCCCGTAATGCACTTCAGGTCAACTTATGGGGTACCTCCATACTCAGAAGAGATGGGGTTACAAATTTTGGGGGGTATTTTCTGCTATTAACCCTTGCAAAAATGTGAAATTTTGGGGGAAACACATTTTAGTGAAAATTTTTTTTTTTTTTTTTTACATATGCAAAAGTCATGAAACACCTGTGGAGTATTAAGGCTCACTTAATTCCTTTTTACGTTCCTCAAGGGGTCTAGTTTCCAAAATGGTATGCCATGTTTTTTTTATTTGCTGTTTTGGCACCATAGGGGCAACCTAAATGCAACATGCCCCCAAAAAACCATTTCAGAAAAACGTACTCTCCAAAATCCCCTTGTCGCTCCTTCGCTTCTGAGCCCTCTACTGCGCCCGCCGAACAATTTACATAGACATATGAGGTATGTGCTTACTCGAGAGAAATTGGGCTACAAATTCAAGTATAAATTTTATCCTTTTACCCCTTGTAAAAATTCAAAAATTGGGTCTACAAGAACATGCAAGTGTAAAAAATGAAGATTTTGAATTTTCTCCTTCACTTTGCTGCTTTTCCTGTGAAACACCTAAAGGGTTAAAACACTTACTGAATGTCATTTTGAATACTTTGGGGGGTGCAGTTTTTGTAATGGGGTCATTTATGGGGTATTTCTAATATGAAGACCCTTCAAATCCACTTCAAACCTGAACTGGTCCATGAAAAATAGCGAGTTTGAAAATTTTGTGAAAAATTGTAAAATTGCTGCTGAACTTTGAAGCCCTCTGGTGTCTTCCAAAAGTAAACACTTGTCAATTTTATGATGAAAATATAAAGTAGACATATTGTATATGTGAATCCCAAAAAAATAATATTTGGAATATCCATTTTCCTTACAAACAGAGAGCTTCAAAGTTAGAAAAATGCTAAATTTTCAATTTTTTCATCAAATTTTGGGATTTTTCACCAAGAAAGGATGCAAGTATCGACAAAAATTTACCACTATGTTAAAGTAGAATATGTCACGAAAAAACAATCTCGGAATCAGATTGATAAGTAAAAGCATTCCAGAGTTATTAATGTTTAAAGTGACAGTGGTCAGATGTGCAAAAAAGGGCTGCGTCCTAGAGGTGAAAATGGGCTGTGTCCTTAAGGGGTTAATAACCCCGAGTTCCATCTTAGCTAGCTGCATTTTGTAGTATACTGCAGCCACAGCTTAGTAGCTAAACACTATACCAAAACTTGTATTATACAGCAGCCATGTGACCATGTCACAGTCAATGCTAAAAAACCTATAGGCATATTCCTTTATTAAGAAGTGATAGGATATCGTCAGAATATGTCATCACTTTATGATCCAAAGGTGTCTGACCTCTATGATCTCTGCCAATCCTGAGAACTAAAGGAAAGAATCCCCTCAGCAGTTTCTCAGTAAAGCTTGGGTATTATCCAGCATTATTGCCGAAAGCGAAAATATATACCTGTACAAGTAAAAGGATCTTGCTTTAGTCCCTGCCAGAATTGTTGTGGTGCAACTTCCCTTTTGCTGCAATAGTAAATTGGTGGAGGTCCCAGCTGATCTGTGTTTCCCAACCAGAGTGCCTCCAGCTGTTGGAAAGCTACAATTCCCAGCATGTCCAGACAGCCAAAGGTACTTTAATTTTGCACAAGTGGGCGCGGTGTCGAATTTAGTCTAGTTAACAGGACATTTTTCAAAGGCTTGTACTCTGGTGCAAATTTTACACTCCCCTTTTAATTGTGCTTTTACACAATTATATATTATATTTTATATAATATATATTTAGCATTTTTAAACTTGACATTGAAAAACACTACTATAAGTATTTTCAAACTTTATTTATTTACTTTTACATGGGGTCCGAATTACTCTAGTAGTACCATGCCCAGTTTTGACATTTTTTTTTATCAGAAAATTACCAAAATCAGTAAAAATTTTGTGTTTTACCATGATTAAATTTGCTAAATGTTTACAGCAATTTTGGAAAATTATAGTAAATCACCAAAAAAATTTAGAACCCGTAGATCAACTAATATTGTGAGCTACCAAGCAAACTGCAACAGGACTGATGATAATCACCCCCAAAAAATTGCAATGCCAAACATATTTTACAAAAATTGGAACATAGTTCTTTATTGAAAATGTAAATAATCACAGAATAGCCACATAAAAGATAATGATATACGTAATCGCATGGAGATGGTGGACTAAGTCAACACCTTAAAAAGTTTGGGCTGTGCAGGAACACAGAAAAGATGACAATCCATATAAATAAAAGTATATACATGCATAAGTATATGTCTGTATACAGCATAAACAACACCTGAAAGAATAAAAAAAAAAACAGTCAGCCATATGTTATTTACCATCCACAGAGGTGTGTGGCCCCTATGATCGTTTCGCTCACATTGAGCTTCGTCAGTGGGCTTGGACACACAGCCCATACTTTTTGAGGTGTTGACTTAGTCCACCATCTTCATGCGATTACGTATATCCGCTTTGGCGTGTTTTATCATGTGTGGGGAGGGCGGGTGCTCATTATCTTTTTATGTGTTTTTTTATGTGTTTATTTACATTTTCAATCAAGAACTATGTTCCAATTTTTCTAAAATATGTTTGGCATTGCAATTTTTTTGGTGATTAAAATGATAGTAAAAATAAAACGGCACCGTAACAGTACTGCAAGTAAAACACAGCCTGCAAATAGGCAAGTATTTCACTTGTTTAGACAGCAGCAGGGCCCCCCTTAGACAGCAGCTGGGCCCGCCTTTAGACAGCAGCAGGGCCCCCCTTTAGACAGCAGCAGGGCCCCCCCTATTAGACAGCAGCAGGGCCCCCCCTTTAGACAGCATCAGGGCCCCCCCTTTAGACAGCAGCAGGGCCACTCCCTTTAGACAGCAGCAGCCCCCCCTATTAGATAGCAGCAGGGCCCCCCCCCTTAGACAGCAGCAGCCCCCCCCCTTAGACAGCAGCAGGGCCCCCCTTAGACAGCAGCAGGGCCCCCTTTAGACAGCAGCAGCCCCCCATATTAGACAGCAGCAGGGCCACCCTTTAGACAGCAGCAGGGCCCCCCCTTTAGACAGCAGCAGGGCCCCCCTTTAGACAGCATCAGAGTCCCCCCTTTATACAGCAGCAGGGCCACCCCCTTTAGACAGCAGCAGCCCCCCCCCCTTAGACAGCAGCAGCCCCCCCTTTAGACAGCAGCAGGCCCCCCCTTTAGACAACAGCAACCCCCCTTTAGACAGCATCAGCCCCCCCCATTTAGACAGCATCAGGGCCCCCCTTTAGACAGCATCAGCCCCCCTTTAGACAGCATCAGCCCCCCCCCCTTTAGACAGCAGCAGGGCCCCTCTATTAAACAGCAGCAGGCCCCCCCCCCCCCCCTTAGACAGCAGCAGGGCCTCCCCCCCTTAGACAGCAGCAGGGCCCCCCTTTAGAAAGCAGAAGGCCCCCCCTTATTAGACAGCAGCAGGGCCCCCCTTTAAACAGCAGCAGCCCCCCCCCTTTAGAAAGCATCAGGGCCCCCCCTTTAGACAGCAGCAGGGCCACCCCCTTTAAACTGCAGCAGCCCCCCCCCCTTAGACAGGAGCAGCAGCAGGGCCCCCCTTTAGACAGCAGCAGGGCCCCCCTTCAGACAGCAGCAGGCCCCCCCTTTAGACAGCAGCAGGCCCCCCCTTTAGACAGCAGCAGAGCCCCCCATTTAGACAGCAGCAGCCCCCCCCCCCCCCCCGTTTAGACCTTAGTAGCAGCCCCCTCCTTGCAGGCAGCTCACCTCCTCGGGTCAGGTGCTGGTGCTGCCGCTCTGCTGCCCCGTTCTCCCATCCTCCGGTCCAGATCGTGTCGTCCTATGGAGGAGCATGTGACATACACGTCACTCTGCTTCCTGCGTAGTGTTACACTGGACGCAGGGGAGGAGGTGGAGTGACGTGTGTGTCACATGCTCCTCCATGGAACACTATGCTGCGGACGGGAGGATGGAAGAACGGGGCAGCAGAGTGGCACCAGAACGGCACCAGGTATTGGGCCTGGTATCGGGGACATTAAACGAGTCCCCGATACCATGCAGATGGCTAGTATCGGCCCTGATACCAGTATCGATATTGGGACATCCCTACTTTTTGCATACATTTTTCAAGCATTCCTGCCATATGAGCATTAAAGGGGTACTCTGCCCCTAGTCATCTTCTCCCCTATCTAAAGGATAGAAGATGTATGATCACGGGGGTCCCAGCAGCTGTACGGGCACCCCAGCATTTTGAAATTATGTTCAGAATGCTGGGTTTGAGCAGCCGTGGTCGTGACGTCGCACCACGCCCCCCTCATGACATTACAACACATTCATGTATATAGGAGGGTGTGTGACAGCTATAATGTCCAGAATGCCGGGGTGCTGGCACAGATATCACAGAGGGGCCCAGCGGCCAGACCCCCACGATCAGACATCCTACCCCCTATCCTCTGAATAGGGGATAAGACGTCTAGGGGTGGAGTACCCCATAAACTACAAGTTTTTCTCATATCACCTCCATGTTACATTTGACACAAAATGGAAAAAAAAGTCCGTAAGCTCACATATTTTTGAAGCAGCACAAGTGAGCTATGAAAATTTGGTGAGAAGAAAGGTGTGAATAATATTACTGTCACATAAATGACACAGGTTTTTGAATATGTTTATAGATGGATTCCCCTTAATGTACTTTGGAATGTGTCTATGGCCATACAACAGTATAATGTTATAATAAAACATACAGCAACTGCTACAGAATTAATGTATGAAGGTGAAAGGGGAAGCTCATGTCAAACAATCATTGATTACCTTGTAGTTCTACTTGGACAAAGATGTTTTGCAGCAAAACCTAATCTTGCTGCCCCTTGACCCCGCCCATTGGCTCCTCCTGACGTATGGAGGCGCACGCGATGTCAGGATGTGGGACGGACCTGACCTTAGTGATTGCCCCTGTCTGCCTCGGAGATGGCGCTGCTCTCCTCCAGCAGGCTAAAAAAAAGCTGATTATTATAGTATGGGTGAGTGGGGGTAGTATGGCGGGATTTTGCTTAATGGGTAGGTGCTTTGGATGGGCGGGCGCTTTGGATGCTGGCTAACTTTATTGCAGCAGAGTGGTGCCCCCCATCAAGAGTGTGCTCTAGGCAGCTGCCTATTTTGCTTATAGGCAGAGCAGGCCCTTGCTGGGCATGTGTCATGTCAGACATTACTTCTAGAGATGAGCGAACATACAGTAAATTCGATTTGTCACAAACTTCTTGGCTCGGCGGTTGCTGACTTTTCCTGCATAAATTAGTTCAGCTTTCCGGTGCTCCGGTGGGCTGTAAAAGGTGGATACAGTCCTAGGAAAGAGTCTCCTAGGACTGTATCCACCTTTTCCAGTCCACTGGAGCACCGGAAAGCTGAACTAATTTATGCAGGAAAAGTCATCAACTGCCGAGCCGAGAAGTTCGTGACGAATCGAATTTACTGTAAGTTCGCTCATCTCTAATTACTTCTACTAGATACAATAAAACCATTTTTATCTCTGATTCAGATACCTAGTGTCTACCTATCACAATTTAACAAGATGTTCTCTAGCTAGGATTACATTTCTAATCATTTCGCTATATTGTATTAGATGCATTTTTATGTTGTAGAATGAATCCGCTGCAGAGCTCATTAGCTACTTGGACATAATTCCTTTGAGTATTTGTTATAGAGGATGTCAGCTATCCGAGATCTTAGCATGAGAAGTCCTGTTAGATCAATGAGACATGATTACACCATGCTGTGCTGCAACTGCGCAACCTAGCCATCACATAGAATGTATAATGCTCACTGTAGATTTCCAGTAGGGGGTCAGCTATTTATAAGGGTCAGATATATGGTCTTTTATTGCGTGCAAAAGCAACAGATTCTGCAAATGAGGACTTGCTTCCAGAAGCGGAGCCATCAGTATACACAGGGCTGTTTCTTTTGATTAATAAATCTGATGTTTTGTCAACTAAACATACATTTCTTATAAACCTCAGAAAATATATAAAGCTTTCTGTGCTCCCATCTAGATTAATTTTTATGATCATTTACCAAAAGTTTCTGCATGCACAATAACTGCAAGAGTGACATCTGCAGGGAGAAAGATGCAACTGATATAGCAACAGGACTATAAAAGCTATTACATTGAAGGGGTTATCCATTAAAAATTGTAAAAAAAAAAAAAAAACACAACAAAACAACCCCTTACTTACTTACCTTGCGCCTCTGTTATCGCCTGCACTGCACTTCCTTGTGCTGGGGGTCACAATGTCACATTGTCACTAAACAAATCACTGGAAGGCGGGACACTTCTGCGGCCAGTGATTGGCTGAGCGGCAATGTGAGGCGTTGACCAGCACCAGGACGTGCAGTGCGGCGGCCACCAGACACCGCGATAAACAGGCTGCAAGGAGCAAGGCAGGTGAGTACTTTTTGTTTGTTTTGCTTAAGCAGGCAGAAACAAACACTTTTTGCAAGACAACCCCTTTAACCTAATATCAAATGAGTAGTCAACATTTGGGTTTAGACTGGTTTGTTTGTGAAATCACTTAAGACTGATATAATATAGAGATGGTCATAGAACTGCAGGTAGTTCAGCCAGCCATATATTTAATAAGAATTTCTGATTTTGGACAATCCTTTCTATTAAAAGGGTTCTTCAAATATTGGTTGATCACAGGGTGACCAGCAACGAGCACTTAAAGGGGTATTCCGGGCAAAAACATTTTATCCCCTAGATAAGATGTCTGATCACGGGGGGCCCGCTGCTGAGACCCCTGTGATCTCCCTGCAGCACCCGCTTTCTATGCGGGTGCTGAATCTCCAGTTTCGGAACCCTCCTGGTTTCCGGGGCTGGGGACATGACGTCACGCCACCCCCCCCCCCTCTATTCATGTCTATGGGAGGGGGCGTGACGGCCGTCACGCCCCCTTCCATAGACATGAATGGAGGTGGCGTGGCGTGGCATCACGTCCCCAGTCCAGGAAACCCGGAGGTTTCCAAAACTGGAGATTTAGCACCTGCATTGAAAGCGGGTGCTGCAGGGAAAAAGTTTTTGCCCGGAATACCCCTTTAAATCAGATGTAATCTGCAGGAAACCTTGCACAATTGTTCAATTTCTCCACAGCCCCACAACAGGTAAAATGAACCATAAGGCCAGGTTCATGCAATGGAATTCTGCTTGGAAATTCTGGTGCAGAGGTGTCTCATTGATGTCAAGGGGATTTTGCTTCACAGTGCACTGAATTTCATCTGCTGAAAGAATGATCCTTTTGGTGGAATACCGCACAGAATAAATTGCCATCTATAGGGATCGCTAGTGTTCACACATCTGACTAAATCAGTTGGCGTCTGTTGCCTTTGGAATCTTCAGCCGGAATATTTCCGGCTGGTGTTCCACAGTATGGTGCCAGCCTTACAATTTGTCTACTAAAATCAATATAGTGTCCATGTGATGTGAAGATGTGCTTGGCCTTTCATTCATTTAGACTTTTTCCACTCTGGCTTAAATAGAACTAAGGAGATCTGTCACACTGATAATGTAGCCCAATTTACAGGTATCATGTTATAGAGCAAAAGCAGCTGATCAGAATGATATATAGATTTGCGGGAAAAGTTCCAGGATAACTTATTATTATTGGTAACATCCGCTTAATGTGAGCTAAGTCAAGTTGGCAGTTTTAATCTGTGATTGACAGCTAGTAGTCAATTACAAGAGCTGCCCACTTCATCACTTAGCCTAGAATGTGCAGAAAATTACAGGAATAAATGACAAGGTATTCTGGAACTTTTCCCACAAATCGCTATGTGGTGAGCTTGTGGGGATGTAGGGTAATTAGGCAGTAGCTGTGCAATGATGAAAGGGTGTTGGATTAACCCTTAACTGTCGTGACGCCAGGGTGCAGGTTCTTCCTCTCTCTCTCTCTCTCTATATATATATATATATATATATATATATATATGCAGATGTGCACCATGTCTGTTTTTCTACCCGAATTCATATATATATATATATATATATATATATATATATATCTCCTACTGCCACCCGTCCCAGGAACGATAGGGAGGAATAAAGGACTGTCCACAACCGCAGGTTTAGTAAACTTGAAATAACTTTACTGCAACTTTTATGCAGGTTAACAGTAGTAACAGTCTTAACAGAGGACCGGACTTTAAGTTCCTCACAGTTGGTTGGGACCTTGTAGGGAATAATCTCTGAGGCTTGCGGTACGCTGTTCTACTGAATTTAGGGTTTGGTTTTATGTTCAGTAGTCACATAGATTTAGGATTGAGTTTAGATGAACTCACGGTTTTGTATTCGGCTAAGGTTAGCAGGCTTCAGGCCTAGATTTGTCTTGCAGGTATACACGGAACTCCTCTCTATCTGATAGTCCGGAACCCAAGAGAGATGTTACTGTTTTGCAGTACAGGAACCAAGAGTGTGATGATTGGGTAACAGCCCCCTTATATGGCAAGGGGCAGGCTCATAGCTTATTGGTTCCCACCAACTGTCAGTCCTTTCACAAAGCATTGTGGTACATCATGTGACCCACTCACGTGACCTGGAAGGTCCTTAAGCTTAACCTAACAGTAGGCTTAGTAGTCATGTGACCTAAGGTCCTGGAAGTACTAAATATATCTAGATTATAAATAATATTTCTATGACTGTTGCCAAAATTTGTCCTTTTATTTTTCAGTCAAGTGTATAGGAGGTGGGCAGAAGCACTAAAGTGTCACAGTCTGGAATGCCTCCTTATTTGCCCTCACCTCCCAGTCCCTCTTTGATTGACATGCAGGGATCTGTATATTGGTCAAGGAGGGGCTGGGAGGTGAGGGTGAGTGAGGAGGTGTGCTAGGCTATGGCACTTAAGCAGCTTGGTTTTTCCTCCTTGAAAGTGCCAAGAAAAGAATGGAGATTTTATGAAGTTTGGAAATCTGACCCGATGTTGTAATGTCTAACTTAATAAACAAGTCCAAGAGGGGCCTGGATGTTTTTTTTGGAAGAATATAACATTACAGGTTATGGATGCTAGATTTATATGGATAGAACATTGATCCAGAGATTTATTCTGATGCCATATTGCAGTCGGGATTACATTTTTCCTCTGTCATGGGGCAATTGAATCAGCCTTATGGTTTTTTTTTTTTGCATTTCTCTGGATCAACACAGTAGGGTTCTAGGTTTGACTCGATGGACTCTTGTCTTTTTTCAACCTTACAAACTATGTAACTATGTAACCATCAGCTCCAGGAAAGGTGCAGATTACAATAAACCCTAACAGATATATAATGGTGTCTGCAGCTCTTAGCAGTAAATACAGCTGACAGATTCACTTTAAGATCGCAATACAGATTCATTTTTGTGTCCATATCATAACCTTACCACCCGTCCACAGATGTAATGATGCTAGTTATGGTTCTGACATTGGCATATATGATGGGAGTTTTTTCATATATATATATATATATACATATATATATATATATATATATATATATATATATATATACTTGGAGTGAACTTTTACAGTTACCTACACCATGCAGTTTTTTGTCTGGAATAACATTTTGTAGGAGGATATATAAAAGTCACCTTGAGAAGCTTTCATCTGTTTACAATATCTAAACAACAAATGGATACTGTAATTGGTACAGCTGGCATGCCCATTCCTCCGGTAATAACACTCTTCATTGCTAGGTACATTGAACACATAGTCTGAGAATGTCGCGCTATAGAGAAGAATTTTGCTGAGATTCTCTTCTTCCTAATTACTTTGGTAATTAGAACCAGCAAAAGTATCCAACCTCCAGCAACAAAGTGTCCAAAAGATCGGAAGAGGGACAAGTTCACCTATAGGATGGCAGGAAGGCTTTGGGCTATGGTTCTTACAGCTGTAATCATTAATAATCTACATTGTCCAACAAAACTGGAAAGTTTAGGACATATTGACGCATTTCTGGTTTACTGCATTTTTTTGTCTTCTACTTCAGTTGTGTCCATCACAGAATGCAACAGTTTCCTTAGAATGCTAGAAGACTATTCCATATCTAGTTTCAAAAACTTTTGAATTTATACTGAGGTCATGCATTCATAGCAATTCCTCTATGTATGGTTATGTTCACACTGCATTAACCTGGTACGTTGTAGCTATATGTCTGCAACTTCTCAAAAGGGATGGGTATAACAAAAGCCACACATACAAGAGAGGTATCAGCTCACCCCTTATCGCCCTTATACGACACGGACCGGGATGGACCGAGGTCCCACAGAAAGATCCAGAGAAAGGGAAGGAGGTCCAGTGCTTTGCTCAGGTGAATGAATTTACTAGATCAACTAGACATGACTGTGGTGTCCCGGTACCGTATTTCATATGTGGTGAGGTCCCCAAAGACAGAGTCCCTAGGAACAGTGGGGGTCCTCTACCTTAGCTAGCCCCTCATCACCCCTTAGTTAGTTCATGTTTATGTAAATAAATATGTAAATATGTCTATTAAAGATTCCTACCTTGTTTGCGTCACAGGACCTGCGGGTCATGTGACTTGGTTCAGAACTCTATGGTTTGCTGAAGGACCTTTGGTGTTTCTCATGACATGTGATCACCCACAATGCAATGTAACGGTGAGTGACAGCTGATTGGACCAATCCAAACCGGCCAGCCCCTGCCCATATAAGGGAGCTGCGCCATCTTGATCGCTCTCTTGGGTTGCTGACTCTGGATGAGGTAGGACCTCCGCAGCTTACAAGACAAATTACTAGGCCTAAGCCTTGCGGCCTAAGCCTGCGCTAGAGACGGATAGTTCATACAATTCCCCACTATCTCCGCAAGATCTCCGGACCTAATCAACCCCTAAATCCGGCGGATCAATGCAAATACAATCCTCTAAAGCTAAAGCGAACTTTCTGGTCCTAAGCAACTGTCAATCACTGCTGTGCTGTTTCAATAGACTCTGTTATCTGGACTGTTACTGTTATTGCAACTACAGAAAATCTTCAGTAAAGATTCCGCAAGTTTTAAGTTCAGCACTGCTGTGGACAATCTATTTATTTCACACTCACCTATCGCTCTTGGGAAGGGTGGCGATAGGCCCAGCATCACCCTGGTGTCACGAGTGACAAGGGTTAACAGCGCCCTTTCAGTATCTAGAACAGCAACACCCCAACTAACCTACACCCCACAAGGCTTTCCACACAGTTCCTCACCACATGACGATTGCACAAAACTGACACGTTTCGGTCGTGTGCTGCGATCTTAGTCATACAAGAATTGTAAGAAAACAGATCTCTAAAATAGAGAGATGAGGAGGGAATAAAAAAAACACCTGTTCCACCCAAAATTAACCCCTCTTAGTATCTCTGGACATGGTTAGTCATGTGAAATAAAAGACCATGAGAGTAAAAAACACAAAGAATTCTAATTTAGGTCACTTATATATATAGAGAGAATTTACTGTATAAATAAATACTATGTTTTTCTATATCATATACCTGTGATGACAGTACTATTGTTTTCCATATTAATATCAACATAAAATCCAAAGTAGAGCAGATGTCCAGCTCGCCATTTGTGGCCCAGAGCGTCTTGGACCGGAATAGGCCAATTCCATGCAATCTTGAAAGAACAAATGGAATGTTCCAGCGCAGGTTCAGTGAAATAGCGAGGATTTTATTAAACAGAAACAATCATGGTGACGCCTTTTGGTACAATCATGGTGACGCGTTTCGACTGCTAGTTCACAGCCTTAGTCATGCAAAAATTAAAACACACTGACGATTTTTAAATAGTGAAGGAAGAGGAGGAGTCACCAATCAGGTAATACATCACACCTGAGATAGACTGCCTACCTCTATCACTCCCCTACTATCTGTGTGATACACTTTGTACATTCCATCTTTCTAGTTGCTACTAGTTATGGCAGTGTTTCCCAACCTTTTTCGGGTCGGGGCACACCTCGGAAATTTTTTTTTCCTCGGGGCACCGCTACCGAGGTTGACAAGCAAGAAAAAAGAAAAGGAAAAACGGTAAAAAACGCAATGCACTATATCTATTTATGTAGTTTAAAGTGCTGCTTTATACAGCAACTCACCAATGACGTCTTCTCTAATTTGCATCGTTGCCTTCTCTTCTCCATCTGGTCTGGGCCATCATCATGATTTCTTCCACACACAATTCTTCACCTTTAAACCTGCAAAACAAACCTATTAGGCGCCAAACTTTTTTTCTTTTTTTTTACATGGGTGACAGAGGGGTGTAGAAGAGTGGACATGGGTGACAGAGGGGTGGACATGGGTGACAGAGGGTTTTAGATGGGTGTAGAGGAGTGTACAGAGGGGTGTAGAGGAGTGTACATGGGTGACAGGGGTGTAGAGGAGTGTACATGGGTGACAGAGGGGTGTAGAGGAGCGTTCAGAGGGGTGTAGAGGAGTGTACATGGGTGACAGGGGTATAGAGGAGCGTACATGGGTGACAGGGGTGTAGAGGAGCGTACAAGGGTGACAGATGGGTGTAGAGGAGTGTACATGGGTGACAGAGGGGTGTAGAGGAGTGTACATGGGTGACAGGGGGGTATAGAGGAGTGTACATGAGTGACAGGGGTGTAGAGGAGTGTACATGGGTGACAGATGGGTGTACATGGGTGACAGGGGTGTAGAGGAGTGTGCATGGGTGACAGATGGGTGTAGAGGAGTGTACATGGATGACAGAGGGGTATAGAGGACTGTACATGAGTGACAGATGGGTATAGAGGAGTGTACATGGGTGACAGATGGGTGTACATGGGTGACAGAGGGGTGTAGAGGAGTGTACATGGGTAACAGATGGGTGTACATGGGTGACAGAGGGGTGTAGAGGAGTGTACATGGGTGACAGATGGGTGTACATGGGTGACAGAGGGGTGTAGAGGAGTGTACATGGGTGACAGATGGGTGTACATGGGTAACAGGGGTGTAGAGGAGCGTACATGGGTAACAGGGGTGTAGAGGAGCATACATGGGTGAAAGGGGTGTAGAGGAATGTACAAAGGGGTGTATAGGAGCGTACATGGGTGACAGGGGTGTAGAGGAGTGGACAGATGGGTGTAGAGGAGTGTACATGAGTGAAAGAGGGGTGTAGAGGAGTGTACATGAGTGACAGAGGGGTATAGAGGAGTGTACATGGGTGACAGGGGTGTAGAGGAGCATACATGGGTGAAAGGGGTGTAGAGGAATGTACAAAGGGGTGTATAGGAGCGTACATGGGTGACAGGGGTGTAGAGGAGTGGACAGATGGGTGTAGAGGAGTGTACATGAGTGACAGAGGGGTATAGAGGAGTGTACATGGGTGACAGAGGGGTGTAGAGGAGTGTACATGGATGACAGATGGGTGTACATGGGTGACAGAGGGGTGTAGAGGAGTTTACATGGTTGACACAGGGGTGTAGAGGAGTGTACATAGATGACAGAGGGGTGTAGAGGAGTGTACATGGGTGACAAAGGGGTGTAGAGGAGTGTACATGGGTGACAGAGGGGTGTAGAGGAGTGTACAGAGGGGTGTAGAGGAGTGTACATGGGTGACAGAGGGGTACAGAGGAGTGTACATGTGTGACAGAGGGGTATAGAGGAGCGTACATGGGTGACAGATGGGTGTACATGGGTGATAGAGGGGTGTAAAGGAGTGTACATGGATGACAGAGGGGTGTAGAGGAGTGTACATGGGTGACAGAGGGGTGTAGAGGAGTGTACATGGGTGACAGAGGGGTATAGAGGGGTGTACATGGGTGACAGATGCATGTACATGGGTGACAGAGGGGTGTAGCGGAGTGTACATGGGTGACAGAGGGGTATAGAGGGGTGTACATGGGTGACAGAGGGGTGTAGAGGAGTGTACATGGGTGACAGATAGGTGTACATGGGTGAAAGAGGGGTGTAGCGGAGTGTACATGGGTGACAGATGGGTGTAGAGGAGTGTACATGGGTGACAGAGGGGTGTAGAGGTGTGTACATGGGTGACAGATGGGTGTAGAGGAGTGTACATGGGTGACAGAGGGGTGTAGAGAAGTGTACATGGGTGACAGAGGGGTGTAGAGGAGTGTACATGGGTGACAGAGGGGTGTAGAGAAGTGTATATGGGTGACAGAGGGGTGTAGAGGAGTGTACATGGGTGACAGAGGGGTGTAGAGAAGTGTACATGGGTGACAGTGGGGTGTAGAGAAGTGTACATGGATGACAGAGGGTTGTAGAGAAGTGTACATGGATGACAGAGGGTTGTAGAGAAGTGTACATGGGTGACAGAGGGGTGTAGAGGAGTGTACAGAGGGGTGTAGGGAGGTGTACAAGGGTGATAGATGGGTGTAGAAGAGTGAACATGGGTGACGGGGGCATAGGGGTGACAGAGGGGTGGACAGGGGGTGGACATGCGTGACAGGAGGGTGGACAGGGGAGACAGGGGGTCAGAGGGGTGGACAAGGGGGTAAAAGAGGGACAGGAGTGACAGAGGGGTGGACTGGGGTAACAAAGGAACAGATGGGTGAACAGGAGGGTGGACATGGGTGACAGAGTAGACTACGGGGGTAGACAGGGGGTAAACATGAGTGACAGGGATGGACAGGGGAGTGCACAAGGCAGACGTGGATGACAGGAGGGTGGACATGGGTGAGAGGGGGGGTGGACATGGGTGACGGGGATGATAGGTGGGGGACATGTGTTAGTGCGGGTGGACATGAGTGATGGGGGTGGACATTGGTGACAGGAAGATGAACATGGGTGACATGGGTGACTGGGGGGGGTGGACATGGGTGACAGGGAAGGGTGGACATGGGTGACAGGTAAGGGTGGACATGGGTGACAAGGGGGGTGGACATGGGTGACGGGGGGGGTGGACATGGGTGACAGGGGGGGTTGACATGGGTGACAGGGGGGGGAATAGGGGGTGGACATGGGTGACAAGGATGTGGTCAGAGGGGTGGACAATGGAGGGTGAACATGGGTGACAGGGATGGGCAGGGGTGACAGAGGGTTGGATGGGGGTGGACATGGATGACAGGAGAGTGGACATGGGAGACAGGGGGTCAGAGGAGTGTACAGAGGGGTGTAGAGGAGTGTACATGGGTGACAGGGGTGTAGAGGAGTGTACATGGGTGACAGAGGGGTGTAGAGGAGCGTTCAGAGGGGTGTAGAGGAGTGTACATGGGTGACAGGGGTATAGAGGAGCGTACATGGGTGACAGGGGTGTAGAGGAGCGTACAAGGGTGACAGATGGGTGTAGAGGAGTGTACATGGGTGACAGAGGGGTGTAGAGGAGTGTACATGGGTGACAGGGGGGTATAGAGGAGTGTACATGAGTGACAGGGGTGTAGAGGAGTGTACATGGGTGACAGATGGGTGTACATGGGTGACAGGGGTGTAGAGGAGTGTGCATGGGTGACAGATGGGTGTAGAGGAGTGTACATGGATGACAGAGGGGTATAGAGGACTGTACATGAGTGACAGATGGGTATAGAGGAGTGTACATGGGTGACAGATGGGTGTACATGGGTGACAGAGGGGTGTAGAGGAGTGTACATGGGTAACAGATGGGTGTACATGGGTGACAGAGGGGTGTAGAGGAGTGTACATGGGTGACAGATGGGTGTACATGGGTGACAGAGGGGTGTAGAGGAGTGTACATGGGTGACAGATGGGTGTACATGGGTAACAGGGGTGTAGAGGAGCGTACATGGGTAACAGGGGTGTAGAGGAGCATACATGGGTGAAAGGGGTGTAGAGGAATGTACAAAGGGGTGTATAGGAGCGTACATGGGTGACAGGGGTGTAGAGGAGTGGACAGATGGGTGTAGAGGAGTGTACATGAGTGAAAGAGGGGTGTAGAGGAGTGTACATGAGTGACAGAGGGGTATAGAGGAGTGTACATGGGTGACAGGGGTGTAGAGGAGCATACATGGGTGAAAGGGGTGTAGAGGAATGTACAAAGGGGTGTATAGGAGCGTACATGGGTGACAGGGGTGTAGAGGAGTGGACAGATGGGTGTAGAGGAGTGTACATGAGTGACAGAGGGGTATAGAGGAGTGTACATGAGTGACAGAGGGGTGTAGAGGAGTGTACATGGATGACAGATGGGTGTACATGGGTGACAGAGGGGTGTAGAGGAGTTTACATGGTTGACACAGGGGTGTAGAGGAGTGTACATGGATGACAGAGGGGTGTAGAGGAGTGTACATGGGTGACAAAGGGGTGTAGAGGAGTGTACATGGGTGACAGAGGGGTGTAGAGGAGTGTACAGAGGGGTGTAGAGGAGTGTACATGGGTGACAGAGGGGTACAGAGGAGTGTACATGTGTGACAGAGGGGTATAGAGGAGCGTACATGGGTGACAGATGGGTGTACATGGGTGATAGAGGGGTGTAAAGGAGTGTACATGGATGACAGAGGGGTGTAGAGGAGTGTACATGGGTGACAGAGGGGTGTAGAGGAGTGTACATGGGTGACAGAGGGGTATAGAGGGGTGTACATGGGTGACAGATGCATGTACATGGGTGACAGAGGGGTGTAGCGGAGTGTACATGGGTGACAGAGGGGTATAGAGGGGTGTACATGGGTGACAGAGGGGTGTAGAGGAGTGTACATGGGTGACAGATAGGTGTACATGGGTGAAAGAGGGGTGTAGCGGAGTGTACATGGGTGACAGATGGGTGTAGAGGAGTGTACATGGGTGACAGAGGGGTGTAGAGGTGTGTACATGGGTGACAGATGGGTGTAGAGGAGTGTACATGGGTGACAGAGGGGTGTAGAGAAGTGTACATGGGTGACAGAGGGGTGTAGAGGAGTGTACATGGGTGACAGAGGGGTGTAGAGAAGTGTATATGGGTGACAGAGGGGTGTAGAGGAGTGTACATGGGTGACAGAGGGGTGTAGAGAAGTGTACATGGGTGACAGTGGGGTGTAGAGAAGTGTACATGGATGACAGAGGGTTGTAGAGAAGTGTACATGGATGACAGAGGGTTGTAGAGAAGTGTACATGGGTGACAGAGGGGTGTAGAGGAGTGTACAGAGGGGTGTAGGGAGGTGTACAAGGGTGATAGATGGGTGTAGAAGAGTGAACATGGGTGACGGGGGCATAGGGGTGACAGAGGGGTGGACAGGGGGTGGACATGCGTGACAGGAGGGTGGACAGGGGAGACAGGGGGTCAGAGGGGTGGACAAGGGGGTAAAAGAGGGACAGGAGTGACAGAGGGGTGGACTGGGGTAACAAAGGAACAGATGGGTGAACAGGAGGGTGGACATGGGTGACAGAGTAGACTACGGGGGTAGACAGGGGGTAAACATGAGTGACAGGGATGGACAGGGGAGTGCACAAGGCAGACGTGGATGACAGGAGGGTGGACATGGGTGAGAGGGGGGTGGACATGGGTGACGGGGATGATAGGTGGGGGACATGTGTTAGTGCGGGTGGACATGAGTGATGGGGGTGGACATTGGTGACAGGAAGATGAACATGGGTGACATGGGTGACTGGGGGGGGGTGGACATGGGTGACAGGGAAGGGTGGACATGGGTGACAGGTAAGGGTGGACATGGGTGACAAGGGGGGTGGACATGGGTGACGGGGGGGTGGACATGGGTGACAGGGGGGGTTGACATGGGTGACAGGGGGGGGAATAGGGGGTGGACATGGGTGACAAGGATGTGGTCAGAGGGGTGGACAATGGAGGGTGAACATGGGTGACAGGGATGGGCAGGGGTGACAGAGGGTTGGATGGGGGTGGACATGGATGACAGGAGAGTGGACATGGGAGACAGGGGGTCAGAGGGGTGGACAAGGGTGACAAAGGGACAGATGGGTGAACAGGAGGGTGGACATGGGTGACAGGGTAGACTACGGGGGTAGACGGGGGGGGGGTAAACATGAGTGACAGGGATGGACAGGGGAGTGAACAAGGCAGACATGGATGACAGGAGGGTGGACATGGGTGAGAGGGGAGGTGGACATGGGTGACGGGGATGATAGGTGGGGGGACATGTGTGAGAGGGGGTGGAGATGAGTGACGGGGGGGTGGACTTGGGTGACAGGAAGGTGGACATGGGTGACAGGGAAGGTGGACATGGGTGACAGGGAGGGTGGACATGGGTGACAGGGAGGGTGGACATGGGTGACAGGGGGGGTGGACATGGGTGACAGGGGGGGTGGACATGGGTGACAGAGGGGTGGACATGGGTGACAGGGGGGTGGACATGGGTGACAGGGGGGGTGGACATGGGTGACAGGGGGGTGGACATGGGTGACAGGGGGGGTGGACATGGGTGACAGGGGTCAGAGGGGTGGACAAGTGGGTAAAAGAGGGACAGGAGTGACAGAGAGGGGTGGACTGGGGTGACAAAGGGACAGATGGGTGAACAGGAGGGTGGACATGGGTGACAGGGTAGACTACGGGGGTAGACAGGGGGGTAAACATGAGTGACAGGGATGGACAGGGGGTGGACAAGGCAGATGTGGATGACAGGAGGGTGGACATGGGTGAGAGCGGAGGTGGACATGGGTGACTGGGATGATAGGTGGGGGGACATGTGTGAGAGGGGGTGGACATGGGTGAGATGAAGGTGGACATGGGTGACAGGGAGGGTGGACATGGGTGACTGGGGGGGTGGACATGGGTGACTGGGGGGGTGGACATGGGTGACAGGGTAGACTGGGGAGTGGACAAGGCAGACAGGGATGACAGGAGGGTGGACATGGGTGACGGGGATGATAGGTGGGGGGGACATGTGTGAGAGGGGGTGGACATGAGTGACGGGGGGGGTGGACATGGGTGACAGGAAGGTGACATGGGTGACAGGGGGGTGTGGACATGAGTGACAGGGAGGGTGGACATGGGTGACAGGGGAGGGTGGACATGGGTGACGGGGGTGGTGGAAATGGGGGACAGGGGGGGGTAGACATGGGTGACAGGGGGGTGGACATGGGTGACAGGGTGGGTGGACATGGGTGAAAGGGAGGGATTACATGGGTGACAGGGGGGGGGTGGACATGGGTGATAGAGATGGACAGGGAGGTGGACAAGGCGGACATGGCTGACAGGGGGGGGGGAGTGGATATGAGTGACGGGGGGGGGGGGGGGTAGAGGGTGGACCTGGGTGACGGTGGGGGGTTTAGACAGGGTTGAGAAGGTGAACAGAGGGGTGGAAAGGGTACGGTACCTTAAGCAAGCCGGCCCGCGCAGCTTGCAGTTACACAGCAGGCACGGGAGTCCGGCGCAGGTGCAGCTCGTTCCGCCCCAGGCAGGGACCCATTTTCGGCTCACTGCGCGTTAAGGGAGAGGGGGACGGAGGGAGATGCAGGAGACGGAGGGTGAAGGAGGGGGACGCGGGGGACACAGGGAACAGAGGAGGAAGGAGGAGGAACACGGGGGATGCGGGAGACGCAGGGGACGGAGGGGAACACAGGAGATGCAGGAGATGCAGGGGGACGCTGTGCGCGCACTGCGCACGCAGACTTCCCTTCCCCCCTGCGCCGTCAGGCCGGGACGGGACATTTAAAAAAATAATAATAATAAAAGATAAAAAAAATCACGGCAAAATCCTGCGGCACCGCGGTTGGGAATCACTGAGTTATGGTCATCTCTGTTTTGCGAATTTTATAGCCATTTGTGGCACAGAACACAGAAAAGCTGCATAACTGCATTTCATAAAATCCCCCTTCTTAAGTTGGGCAATGTTATCCACATTTTACAGTTTATTTTGGTCTGCATTCAGTGTCCGATGCCACATCACAAGAATAATGACAACTCTTCTTATTTTAATGGATATGTTACCATTAGTTATTAGTGTTGAGCGGCATAGGCCATATTCGAATTCGCGAATATTCGCGAATATATGGACGAATATTCGCGAATATTCGCATATTCGTTATACCCTCGTTTTATTTTCGCACATGCGAATATTCGCGTATGCGAAAATTAACATATGTGAAAATTAGCATATACTAAATTAGCATACACTAAAATTCGCATATGCGAAAATTAGCATATGCTAATTTTCGCATATGCGAATGTTCGCACGCCAGTCTCACACAGTAGTATTACAGCCTTCTTTTCACCACACAAGCTGGAAGCAGAGAGGGATGATCACTGTGATGTGTACTGTGAAAAAAAAAACGAATATTCGTAATTACGAATATATAGCGCTATATTCGCGAAATTCGCGAATTCGCGAATATGCGATATTCGCGAATAATATTCGAATTGCGAATATTCGCGAGCAACACTATTAGTTATATGAGTTTTTATTTATGTGTGTGAACTATGTTTGATTCTATTAAATTTGCATGTTTTTCTACTTTGTATTTTTAGAAGTATCATACAGATATTAGGGGAGTGATAGAGGTAGGCGGTCTATCTCAGGTGTGATGTATTACCTGATTGAAGACTCCTCCTCTTCCTTCCCTATTTAAGAATTGTCAGTGTTTTTTTATCTTTGTATGACTAAGGCTGTGAACTAGCATCCGAAATGCGTCACCATGAATGTACCTGTTTCTGTTTAATAAAATCCTCGCTATTTTGCTGAACCTGTGCTGGACCATTCCATTTGTAATATCAACATAATATCATGCAAAATATTGCAGTTATCATGGAGAACAAAAATCGATGTATAAAAAGTGACATATGATGGAAAGAAAGAGAAATCCGGAGTTGGACATGACAATATCATAGGCTAGTTAAACATAATTTTGATAATAATGAATAAACAATATATATGTATTGTATAGTGCGTATTGCCATATATTCGTGTAATTTTAGTAATAAAGGATAATGTCCTGTCTGCGATTGAGTCTATGTGGGTATCTGATTGAACCAGATACCCACATAGACTCAATCACAGAGACAGAGCAGAAAATACAGAGCAATATGAAGGTAGAAAACAAAAAAAAATTATAAAAATGAAGGCAGGAGGTGGTTTATCATGATGGGGGCAGTGAACTGGGAGGATTATAAAATTTGACACGATCATCAGAGGTACTTTTTAAAGTCCTGATTTGAACCCCATTTATGAGTAATGAAAGAACCTTAAAAAAGAACCTGCCTGAACCAGTCATTGGGATGGTCCCCAATGGCTTCTCCCCACTACACTAACCTTGACTGATAGTTATCTCTGTTTGACTATAGGGGGAGATCTATCAATCAAGACTGGTGGGGTGGGAAGAAACCACCAGGGACCACCACAATAACTCGTGATTTGGGCAGCATGCAAGTAATGCCAGGTTCTAATTAAACATCCAATTCATGAACGGCTTTTAGCGAGTCTGAGTCCTTAGTTCTGCAAAGGATGGCCAGACAGTACTATTCAATTACAGCTGTAGTTGCTAAAGATGGCACAACCAATTATTCACTTTTTATTACAGGGTCAATTGGTGTAAATCACAAAACAGGGTAAATACTACCTCATGGTAATACATTTGTTACCAGCTAGAAAACATTGGTAACTAATAGATTAGCACCATGCTTAAAATACGCAAGCATATTAGAGCTATTGTAATTGGTAAACGCTATTCCCTTCTCAGTAGCATCATAAAGAGAGCAGAGGTAGCAGTTGCACATTTGCCATTATACCTGAGGGGCAGTGATGAACATGGAAGAAAGGGGAGCCTATACCAAATAATAATATGGGCCTCCAATAGTGGTGTCTGATTTTGCCACAGGAAAGAAAAGTCTGGTGTTTATTTCCCTCTTACTTTTCATCCATACCCCCTCCGTTAATGTGCTGACAATGCAGTTCTCTGGAGAGAGGAGTACTGCGCAGTTTCTTGCTAGTAGAAAAAGTTATGGAACCTACTAGGATGGGGCATCCTCTCTGCAATGGCCCCATAGAAGCCACATGGTCTACCACTACAGGTTTCTCTGCCACATAAGAAGACATGAGTCATATAAAAAACATAGGTTAGGTGGGTTCCCTGTTATATGGGCAGTATCAGATCCAAAAACTTTTTATATGTTTCACTGATGAAAATGTAAGACCTTTTGTATTATGGTTATTTAAAAAATTATGAATATTTAATAAAGAAAACAGCTCCTGAAAATTTCACCATTAGGGGTCCTCATACCTACTAGGATACTAACCAGTCCTGCATAAGCATCAGGCTTGTACATGAGTCATAGACAAAAGAGTGATTTTAATAATAAATATAGGTGAAAGAGGCATAAAATAGATGTAAATGGTCAGCATTAGGTACTGAGTAACATTGTTATTATTATATTTTTTTTGGGGGGGGATCTGACAGGTACACGTTAACATCTTGGGGACGCAGGGCGTATGCATATGCACTGCATCCCTTTTCCTTAAGGACCCAGGGCGTACCTGTGCGCCCGTGGGAATTTCCGGTCCCTGCAGCTCGCTGGGCGGGGACAGGACCGGGATGCTTGCTGAAATCATTCAGCAGGCATCCCCGTGACAATGTCTGGGGGGGTCCTGAGACGCCCCAAGTCGGCGATCACAGCAAATCGCCGATCAATTCAGATTGTCGATTTGCGGCAATTCCGGATCAATCGGGTCCCCAGTGTCCCAGAAGAAAAGGGTGATATGGGCCGGCACCTATCACCCTTCAGCAGCAGAAGTGAGGTGGCACTGATGCCACCTCACGATCGTCCTGAATCAGGTCTCCTGCTGTGGGGGTGTCCCTAACGGCACCCACTCTACCCCTATTCCGGAGGGCGAGAGTGGGTGTCGGGAGTTGGCACCTGAGGCTGGGGCCCCCGATCCCTGGCATCGGCCGTAGGATCGGGGCCCCAGGAGCGGAGACAGCGGCGGTGGCTGGCAGGAGGAGGAGGTAAGGCTGACCTCCTGCTGTTGCTTAGCAACAACTTTCAGCATGCACAAAAGGGCATGCTGGGAGTTGTTGTTATGCAACAGCAGGAGGCACTACTACAACTCCCAGCATGCCCTTTGGTAGTTTGTGCATGCTAGGAGTTGTAGTTATGCAACAGCTGGAGGCACATTTTTTCTTTGACAGCCAAAGGGCATGCTGGAAGTTGATGTAGTGTGCCTCCGGCTGTTGCATATCTACAAGTCCCAGCATGCACTGATAGACCGTACATGCTGGGAGTTCTAGTTTTGCAACAGCTGGAGGCACACTGGTTGCAAATTGCTGAGTTAGGTAACAAACTAACAGTGTTTTGCAATGTGTGCCTCCAGCTGTTGCATAACTACAATCCCCAGCATGCACGGAAAGCCAAACGACATGCTGGGAGTTATAGTCTTGCAACAACTGGAGGTTTGCCCCCCCATGTGAATGTACAGGGTACATTCACATGGGTGGGGGTTTACAGTGAGTTTCTTGGTGCAAGTTTGAGATGCAGCAAATTTTCCACCGCAGCTCAAATTTTCAGCAGCAAACTCGCTGTAAACCCCCGCCGTGTGAATGTACCTTAAAAAACACATTACACTACACAAAATAGAAAGTAAAACACTACATATAACCCCCCCCCCCCTCCACAATATAAATGAAAAATGTCTGGTACGGCACTGTTTCCAAAATTGAGCCATTGACTGTCCAGGCATGCTGGGATTTTTGCAACATCTGGAGGGTAATTCTTGCAGTCCCTATGCAAATCCCTAATTTAGGCCTCAAATGTGCATGGCACTCTCTCATTTCGGAGCCCTGTCATTTTTCAAGGCAACAGTTTAGTGCCACATATGGGGTATTTCCTTACTCAGGAGAAATTGCTTAACACATTTTGGTGGGCTTTTACCCCTTATGAAAAGGTAAAGTTGGGGTTTATACCAGCATGGTATTGTAAAATAATTGACACTAACACTTTTCATTTTCACAAGAGTTAAAATAAAAAAAAGACCCGCAAAATTTGTAATGCAATTTCTCCTGAGTACGAAAATACTCATTATGCGGGCGCACAACAGAGCTCAGGAATGAGAGCGCACCATTTTCATTTGAGGCCTAAATTGGTGATTTGCACAGGGGTGGCTAATTTTACAGCGGTTTTGACATAAACGCAAAAAAATAAATACCCACATGTGACCTCATTTTGGAAACTAAACCCCTCACGGAACGTAATTAGGGGTATAGTGAGCCTTAACACCCCACAGGTGTTTGACGAATTTTCGTTAAAGTTGGATGGGAAAATGAAAAAAATAAATGTTTTCACCAAAATGCTGGTGTTACCCTAAATATTTCCTTTTCACAAGGGAAAATAGGAAAAAAGCCCCCCAAAATGTGTAACCCCATTTCTTCTGAGTAAGAACTACAATGCTCAGAAGAGAAGGAGCGTCATTGGGCTTTTGGAGAGAAAATTTGTTCAGAATTGAAGGCCATGTGTGTTTACAAAGACCCATGGTGCCAGAACAATGGACCCTCCCCCACATGTGACCCCATTTTGGAAACTACTACCCTCACATAATGTAATAAGGGGTACAGTGAGCATTTACCCCCCACAGGTGTCTGACAGATTTTTGAAACAATGGTCAATGAAAATGAAAAATTTTATTTTTCATTTGCTCAGCCCACTGTTCCAAAAATCTGTCAAACGCAAGTGGGGTGTAAATGCTCACTGCACCCCTTATTAAATTCTGTGAGGGGTGTAGTTTCCAAAATGAGGTCACATGTGGGGGGATCCACTGTTCTGGCACCAGGGGGGCATTGTAAATGCACATGGCCCCTGACTTCCATTCCAAACAAATTCTCTCTAAAAGCTCAATGGCACTCCTTCTCTTATGAGCATTGTAGTGTGCCAGCAGAGCACTTGATGTCCACACATGAGGTATTTCCATAATTAGAAGAAATGGGGTCAAAAACTATGGGGGTCATTTTCACCTATTACCCCTTGTAAAAATTTACATTTTTGTTTAAAAAATGCTTTTATGTGAAAATAAAATCTCATTTACACATTCAATTTTAAGGAAAAGTCGTGAAACACCTGTGGGGTGTTAAGGCTCACTGTACCCCTTGTTACGTTCATTGAGGGGTGAAGTGTCCAAAATAGTATGCCATGTGTTTTTTTTTTGCTGTTCTGGCACCATAGGGGCTTCCTAAATGTGACATGCCCACAAAAACCATTTCAGCAAAATTTGCTTTCCAAAAGCCAAATGTGACTCCTTCACTTCCGAGCATTGTAGTGCGCCCACAGAGCACTTGACATCCACACATGGGGTATTTCCATACTCAGAAGGGGGGCATTTTCTCCTATTACCCCTTGTAAAAATGTAAAATTTGGGGAAAAAACAGCATTTTAGGGAAAAAAAATTCATTTACATATCCAACTTTAACGAAAAGTCGTCAAACACCTGTGGGGTGTTAAGGCTCAGCGGACCCCTTGTTACATTTCATGAGGGGTGTAGTTTCCAAAATAGTATGCCATGTGTTGTTTTTTTTTTTTTTTGCTCTTCTGGCACCATAGGACCATAGGGGCTTCCTAAATTTGACATGCCCACCAAAAAACATTTCAGCAAAATTCACTCTCCAAAATCCCATTGTCGCTCCTTCCCTTCTGAGCCCTCTACTGCACCGGCAGAACCTTTTCCATCACATGTGAGGTATTTCCTTACTCAAGAAAAATTAGGTTACAAATTTTGTTGAGATTCATCTCCTTTTACCCCTTGTAAAAAAAAGAAAAAAAAATTGCTCTACAAGAACATGCAAGTGTAAAAAATGAAGATTTTGAATTTTCTCCTTGACTTTGCTGCTATTCCTGTGAAACCCCTAAAGGGTTAACAAACTTTCTGAATGTCATTTTGAATACTTTGAGGGGTGCAGTTTCTAAAATTGGGTCAATTATGGTGTATTTCTCACAAAAAGGCCCCTCAAATACACTTCAAACTTAACTGGTCCCGGAAAATTTCAGATTTGGAATTTTTCGTGAAAATTTTGAAAATTGTTGCTATACTTTGAAGCCCTCTAATGTCTTCAAAAAGTAAAAACATTTCAACATTGTGACGCCAACATAAAGTAGACATATTGTATTTGGGAATCAATATATAATTTATTTGGAATATCCATTTTCCTTACAAGCAGAAGTTTCAAAGTTAGAAAAATGCTACATTTTCAAATTTTCATGAAGTATTGGGATTTTTTACCAAGAAAGGATGCAAGTTACGACAAAAATTTACCACCATGTTAAAGTAGAATATGTCACGAAAAAACAACCTCAGAATCAGAATAAAAGGTAAAAGCATCTCAGAGTTATTAATGCATAAATTGACAGTGGTCAGAATTGCAAAAAAGGGCTGAGGTGAAAAACTATATATATTTTTTTTTTTTTTTTTTAAATCAACTGGTGCCAGAAAGTTAAACAGATTTGTAAATTACTTCTATTAAAAAAATCTTAATCCTTCCTGTACTTATTAGCTGCTGAATACTACAGCGGAAATTCTTTTCTTTTTGAACCACAGAGCTGTCTGCTGACATCATAAGCACAGTGCTCTCTGCTGACATCTCTGTCCATTTTATGAACTGTCCAGAACAGCATATGTTTGTTATGGGGATTTCCTTTTACCCTGGACAGTTCCTAAAATGGACAGAGATGTCAGCAGAGAGCACTGTGCTTATGATGTCAGCAGACAGCTCTGTGTTTCAAACAGAAAAGAATTTACACTTTAGTATTCAGCAGCTAATAAGTACAGGAAGGATTAAGATTTTTTTAATAGAAGTAATTTACAAATCTGTTTAACTTTCTGGCACCAGCTGATTTAAAAAAAAAAAAAAAGTTTTTCACCGGAGTACCACTTTAAGGTGAAAATGGTCCGAGTCCCTAAAGGGTTAAAGCTTTTGCACTGGGGCATAGAGGCTGCAAGTTACGCATCTGATTAAAATCTCTCCCATATAAAATGATCTGCCTTGGAAGCCGTCTTATAAAACTATGGACTTATTAAAACATAGCCCTGATTTCACAACATTATTGGGAAACACATTTTTCTTCTACAGAGATGTTTTCCAGCCATGATTTATAGATGTAATTTAGCAGCAAATGTTCTGTGGATTCGGCAAATTATAGGGTTCGGCAAATTATAGGGTTAATGGTCACACGTTGTCCGGGTTATTGAGTAAATGTTTGATAAATATGCAGGTATTGAACAAGCCTCCAGCAGTTTTCATTATCTCACTATATTTTTGAACAGTAAACTCCAATATACAGTGGTACAGAGCCTGCTATGACCCAGCTCATTATACTCTACTGGTTAACTATGGCGCAGAGGGAGACAGATGATACAAATTGGAACACTGTTTGAAGCCTTATATTTCATTGTCATTCTGTGCTGCATAAAAGACCTAATAATAAGGATCAGGGGAGAAACGTGAAGGACTTGAAGAGCATTCATCCTACAATGTGACATTTAGAACATTGCTGTTTTCTATGTGGCAGAGGAGTATTTGGGCCCCTTTAAGGGTGCATTCCCACAGGGCATATACGCAGCGTATTTGACGCTGCGCAAAATTTATGGCAGCAGCGGGAAATACGCTGCGTATCCCTTGCTCACTATACACACTGGGCTTTCCGGCGGCAGCCCTATGTGTGTAGTGAGTTTTGGAGGCGGAGCCATATGCCGGCGTGTCTGTGACACGCGGCTCCGCCTCCAAAACTCACTACACACATAGGGCTGCCGCCGGAAAGCCCTGTGTGTATAGTGAGCAAGGGATACACAGCGTATTTCCCGCTGCTGCCATAAATTTTGCGCAGCGTCAAATACGCTGCGTATACGCCCTATGGGAACGCACCCTAAAGGAGATCTGCAGTGTCAGACACTTATCCCCGAGCTCAGGGGCGGATCCAGAGTGGAGTCTCGGGAGGGGCACTATTAGAGTATTTTGTGTTGGCAGACAGAAAATAAGATGTTGCTCACGGAACTTACAATATTATTAAATGTATCATACAGTCCTAACCTTGTTTAAGACTCTTAGGCCGTGTTCACATGTCAGAATAATTATCAAATATACCAATTGCCACAGAATGGGAAAGTGCTAAAGAAGTTTTTACCATTTTAAAACTACAGCTCCCAGTATGACCTAAGCAGTGGTAAGGGGATGCTGGGAGTTGTTGTTTCACCCATCATTACTGCAGAACTTACAAGTGACTCCAGCTCTGATGGGACACACACAGGAGGATACAGAATGATGTCAGTGACTACAGGTGACGTCTTCTCTATAGTCTTTCCTTATCTAATTCAGATGTACATACCACCGGGACTTGTTCCAGCTAAATCTTCTCTGCAGAACTTGACGCCCAGATGGTTTCTATGTCAGCGGATTCTGATCCTCTATATGAAAACAATAATTATTATAATACTGCCAAACACTGTATTGTTCTAATACAATACCGCCACACACCCTCTGAATATAATTCTGACACACGGTACCTCCTGAATATACAACACACTGTACCCTCTGAATATAATGCCGCCACACACCGTACCCTCTGAATATAATACTACCACACACTGTGCCCTCTAAATATAATGCTATAACACACTGCGCTCTCTGAATATAATACTATCACACACTGCACTCTCTGAATATAATACTACCACACACCGTACCCTCTGTATATAATACTATCACACACTGCACTCTCTGACTATAATACTACCACACACCGTCCCCTCTCTATATAATACTATCACACACTGCACTCTCTGAATATAATACTACCACACACCGTACCCTCTGTATATAATACTATCACACACTGCACTCTCTGAATATAATACTACCACACACCGTACCCTCTGTATATAATACTATCACACACTGGACTCTCTGAATATAATACTACCACACACCGTACCCTCTGTATATAATACTATCACACACTGCACTCTCTGAATATAATACTACCACACACCGTACCCTCTGTATATAATACTATCACACACTGCACTCTCTGAATATAATACTACCACACACCTTACCCTCTGTATATAATACTATCACACACTGCACTCTCTGAATATACTACCACACACCGTACCCTCTGTATATAATACTATCACACACTGCACCCTCTGAATAGAATACTACCACACACTGTGCTCTCTAAATTTAATACTACCACACACTGCTCTCTCTGAATAGAATACTACCACACACTGTGCTCTCTAAATTTAATACTAGCACACACTGCTCTCTCTGAATATAACTTGCTGTGCAGTGCACCCTCTGAATAAAATACCCAAATGTTTTGTGGCCCATAAAAAATGGACCACCGCAGAAATTCCTCATAATATACACTATACTTCTGAAATGCAGAACACTCTGTGCCTTCACATATAGTAATAATGCCCCATCTTGTGCCCCTACATATAATAATTATGACCCGTCCTGTTCCCTACACATAATAATAATGCCCTCTGTCCTGTGCCCCTAACATATATTGCCCCCAGTGCTGTGCCCTTCACATAAAATGCCCCCGTTCTTTGCCCCTCACATATAATGCCCCATCATGCGCCCCTCACATATAATGCTCCGTGCTGTGCATTTCACATATAATGCCCCCGTTTTTTGCCCCTCACATATAATGCCACAATCATGCGTCACTCACATATAATGCCCGGTGCTGTGCCCTTCACATATAATGCCCCCGTTTTTTGCCCTTTACAAATAATGCCCCCATCATGCGCCCCTCACATATAATGCCCCCTGTGCTGTGCCCCTCACATATAATGCCCCCTGTGCTGTGCCCCTCACATATAATGCCCCCATCCTGTCCCCTCAGGGGGCATTATATGTGAGGGGCACAGCACAGGGGGAATTTTATTTTTGGGGCACGTGACAGGAGCATTATTTGTGAGGGGCACAGCACAGGGGGCATTATAAGTGAGGGGTGCATGACGGGGGCATTATATGTGAAGGGCGCATGATGGGGGCATTATATGTGAGGGGTGCATGATGGGGGCATTATATATGAGGGGTGCATGATGGGGGCATTGTATGTGATGGGCACAGCACAGGGCACATTATATGTGAGGGGCACAGCACAGGGGACATTATATGTGTGGGGCAAAGCACGGAGCATTATATGTGTGGGGCACAGCACAGGCGGCATTATATGTGTGGAGTACAGCACAGGGGGCATTATATGAAATAATGCCTTCTGTGCTGTGCCCCTCACATATAATTCCCCCAGTCCAGCCCCACAGGGGGGCATTATACGTAAGGGGCACAATATATGGTAGGGGCACAGAACAGGGGGCATTATATGTCAGAGACACATGACAGGGGTCAGTGCTCTTAACATATAATGCCCCCTGTCATAGGCCACTCACATTAATTTCTCCTTTCCTGTGCCACATAATTGCCACCTGACCCCAGTGCCATATAGTTGACTCTTTTAAACAGAAAAAAAAAATGTACACTTAGATTTTGTTCCCCCGTCGAAAATCTTCTTCTTACTTGCAGTGTCACACAGGTAGCTCAGTGTGCACTGCAGACGAGCCGAGCGACGAGCCGCGAGGACGGGATCTTCCGGCGCCGGCGCGATGACGTGATGTGATGTCATCGCGCGGGCCTGTGAGCACTTGGTATAGAGTCCCCGCAGCCGCGCCGAGCCGGCAAAAAGGTAAATAAACAGTGAATGAGGGAGCGGGAGCTGACAGCTCCCACTCCGCTATGCTATTTTAGTAGTATTATACGGGGGGGGGGGGGCAATTGCCCCGTTGCCCCCCCCCTGGATCCGCCACTGGCCGAGCTGGAGGCGTGTCGGATGCAGCATGACGCCGCAGCCTACACGCCCCTCCATGTATCTCTATGGGAGAGGTGGAGATGCAGCGTTCGTGCATCCCCGCCTCTTTCATGGAGGGGACACGTATTAGCCGTGAAGAAACGCAGCATTTCCCGGGTCCCCATACGGGAGAATGCCGGGGGGGTTCTAGCGGTCGGACCCCCCTGCAATCAGACACTCATCCGCAGGATAGGGGATAAGTGTCTAACACTGCAGTACTCTTTTAAGATGCAGACCTGGTGTCTCTGCTACCTCTGAACCCACTATAGCTATTTAATTTCTAAGGGTTGTCTAATAATAACGTCTGTAGGTCCATTAGGACATATGAATGTCATACAGGGAAGTTCCCTGTGTAGGACTCCTATCAGCCAAAAAGAAGTCCACCAAGCCTGGTAGACTTGACCTTTCCTTGTATTACATTTATTATTCAATTGGCTGCCATGTATTGCTATTGCAAATACATTTAAACTTAAAAAAGAGGAAGATTCATCAAGACCTGTGCTGAGGAAAAGTTGACCAGTTGCCCATAGCAACCAGATTGCTTCTTTCATTTTTGAAAAGGCCTCTGAAAAATTAGAGATCTGATTGGTTGCTATGGTCAACTCGTCAACATTTCCACACAGGTCTTGACAAATCTCCCCCTAAAATGACTAAAACGAGATAATTATTCTAAGTAACAGTAAAAATACACCTAAATAAGAGTGTAATACAATCACCAATAAAATGCTCCTAATAAAACTACTCCACAATCATTGGATAATGGAGTAGGCTAGTAACAGCACATGGTTTAGATATTCTTACACATACGGAATGATATGGCCATATATTAATTAGACCTTGTCCAGTACCAATCATAAATGCCAAGACCTCATGCACAATAGCTCCCTCCCTCCCAACGCCTTTCTGTCAATGCTAAATGTGAAAAAGCAGCATTGACATCATCAGGGGAGAAAATGGCTGGGGAGCATGAGGGAAGTTGACAAAGTCCCCAAAATTATCACGGGAACGCTGTGCATCAATCTAATAACCACCAATCAAAACATCAGCCAGTGCCAAGTAATTGTAATCACTGGGTAGATACTTAAATCATGAGAGGTCTAATAAAGAAGCTGGCTGCAGTGGCGGCCACTCACTATTCATTAGTAAGGAGCAGGTACCTCATGCTCCCCCATCGTTTTCTCCCCTGATGACTAGTGTTGGGCACGAATATTTGCATTTCGAAATTGAAAATATTTACTTTTTTTCTGCATTGGGGCATATGTGAATATTCGCATATTCCTTCTTTTCACTTGTGGGCCAATTAGAATGATGCAAATACACTTGTCAGAGGTTATCAACAACATCCCTAGCAACCAATAGTAAAGTTGCCCACCCCTTCACGGTTTTCTTCCTCGAATACGCGAATATGCGAATATACACAAATGCAAATATAAAGAATACGGTAAATTCGCGAATATAGGACGAATATTCATCTATATATTCGTGAAATATCGCAAATTCGAGTATGGACAATGCGCTCATCACTATTGATGACGTCAATGCTGCTTTTTCACATTTTGCACTGACAGAAACATGTTGGGAGAGATTTATTGTACATGAGGTCTTGGCATTTAAAATTAAGGTCTACTTAATACAGTATATGGCCATATCATTCCATATATATAAGAATATCTAAACCTTGTACTGTTACTTACCTACTCCATTATCATTGATTGTGGAGTAATTTTATCAGGAGCATTTTATTGGTGATTGTATAACACTCTTATTTAGGTGTGTTTTTATGGTAACTTAGAATAAAGATATAGTTTTAGGCACTTTAAAGGAAAACTGCAAGCTTGCTCCCCCCGCACTAACCAGAATTACTGGTTGATGTGCGGGGGACGCTGATCAGTTTGATGCTTACTGTGCCCGGATCTGCCCGTTATCTTCATTTTTCCCTAAATGCTAATTAAGTGCTAACTGGCACAGGCGGCGTTAACTGGCACTCTGACATCACCGCTGACATCATCGCCCAGCTCTACAATATTCCTCTCCTCCCTCCACCTCTCCCTCTTCTCCCCGCTCTGTAATGAAGAGGGAGAGGCGGAGGGAGGGGAGGAATATTGATGAGCTGGGTGATGCTGCGGCCGGCAGTGGTGACGTCAGAGTGCCAGTTAACGGCGCCTGTGCCAGTTAGCACTTAATTAGCATATAGGGAAAAACGAAGATATCGGCCGGGTGGATCCGGGCACAGTAAGCATCCCCCAGTACTGCTGGTTTGTGCGGGGAGAGCAATCTGACAGTTTTCCTTTAAGTTTAAATATATTTGTAATTTAAGACCTTAAAGTTAATTTCACCGGGTAATGAGAATACCCTAGTACACCTTCTCTAGTGTTGGTAATGTAATGCTATTGGTCAGTGAGAAGGAAATGTTGCGCTGTTCACTGCTACCAGTCGTGCCTGATCACCACTGATTTTACATTGTGAAAGGGGTTATTCCGTAAAAATGGCTTTTTTCTTACTTTTATGACCAGTCATATTAACTGAAATCAGAAGGGTCACAAAAGTATGTTACATGGGAACCCACATGCTCACCCTGTTTATGACCAGAAATAGGGATTTCTGGACCCTCATTCTCAGCAACCTGAGAATTTAAGGGGTTAAAGAGATCAGATTCGAACCTAACTTATTTTTTTAATTTTTTTATTATAGGTTATAAAAGGAAAAATAAAGAAAAAAGAGAACAAGCTCTATAATCACAATTTCTAATCAAAACTTTCCAAACTTTCTGAATCAAAACTTTCAGAAACAATCGATAAAAGTCTCTTACTTTGGAGAAATGATCTTAGGAAGACAATGCTTTGGTCCAATGTTCTCACCAGTCAGCAATGGAGACATTAATGGACACCAAAGAATAGGGGATAAGTGTTTGATCGCGGGGGGTCCAACCGCTGGGACCCCCCACGATCTCCCAAACGGGCCCCGCCATTGCCACTCTGTGCAAGCGGCTAATGCGCGTAGCGTTGACCTCAGTAGCTCTATGGGAGAGGCGGGGAGGCACCAACGCTGCATCCCTGCCTCTCCCATAGAGATACATGGAGGAGGCATGCTGCCAGTGTCATCATGCTCGGGGAGAGCCAGGGCCCCATGCAGATGATCGCAGGGGGTCCCAGCGGTCAGACCCCCAGCAATCAGACACTTATCCCCTATCCTGTGGATAGGGGATAAGTTATTATGTCTGCATATTTCCTTTTAGTAGATCAAAACTATAATTCACATCAATGTTCATATCTTAACTACTTAATATAAATATGAACATATTGATATGAACATTGATGTTGATATTCACCTTTTTAGTGCCTTTACGACAACACTGACTTTTGGAAGCACAGCACTGGAAACATTCTGATTATGTTTAGAAGAGGAGATGACTTTCACAAGGCTTTCCACATCTTTTTTGGCATTATGCCATGGGTCAAAAACAATGAAATGTGTACTGTTTAAGAATATGCTAGGGTCATGTGAGCAGTTTATTCATGTGTTCTTCTTTAAAGGGGAAGATTTTTCAAATCAACTGATGCCAGTTAAACAGATTTATAAATTGCTTCTATTTAAAAATCTTAACCCTTCCAGTTCTTATCAGCTGCTGAATACTACAGATAAACTATGGAGAAATTTGTGACGTTCTTTCCAGTCTGACCAGAGTGCTTTCTGCTGACACCTCTGTCCATGTCAGGAATTGTCCAGAGCAGGAGAGGTTTTCTATGGGGATATGCTTCTAATCTGGACAGTTCCTGGCATGGACAGAGTTGTCAGCAGAGAACACTGTTGTCAGACTGGAAAGAACTTCACAATTTTTTCAGTAGTATGCAACAGCTGTGTAACAGGTCACGGCAGGTGGTGGATCCTCTGGACCTGTGTGTATGATGACGTGAGCCGTGGCAGGGAGCGGAGTCTAAGGTGTCGCTGGTTTTCACCAGAGCCCAACGCAAAGCGGGATGGTCTTGCTGCGGCAGACGGCACCCAGGTCGCTACCCCTGGCACGACTTGTCCACACAGGTAGCTGGGAGGTGGCGTGGCACAGAAGGAGACTGGCAGGACATGGCAAGATGGCAGAAGGTCAGGGCAGGTAACACAGGTGCTGGGTAGGTAAGGTAGCAAGGAACAGGTACACGGTAACAGGGACACAGGACTTTTACTATAGCACTAGGCAACCAAAGATCCGGCAGGGAAACAAGGGAGGAGCTGATATTTAACCCCTTAAGGACCGGGTTTTTTTCCGTTTTTGCATTTTCGTTTTTTGCTCCTTGCCTTAAAAAATCATAACTCTTTCAATTTTGCACCTAAAAATCCATATGATGGCTTATTTTTTGCGCCACCAATTCTACTTTGTAATGATGTCATTCATTTTGCCCAAAAATCTACGGTGAAACGGAAAAAAAAATCATTGTGCGACAAAATTGGAAAAAAAAACGCCGTTTTGTAACTTTTGGTGGCTTCCGTTTCTACTTAGTACATTTTTCGGTAAAAATGACACCTTAACTTTATTCTGTAGGTCCATACAATTAAAATGATACCCTACTTATATAGGTTTGATTTTGTCGGACTTCTGGAAAAAATCATAACTACATGCAGGAAAATTAATACGTTTAAAATTGTCATCTTCTGACCCCTATAACTTTTTTATTTTTCCGTATATGGGACAGTATGAGGGCTAATTTTTTGCGCCGTGATCTGAAGTTTTTAACGGTACAATTTTTGCATTGATAAGTCTTATTGATCGCTTTTTATTCATTTTAAAATGATATAAAAAGTGACCACAAATGCACTATTTTGGACTTTGGAATTTTTTTGCGTGCACGCCATTGAACGAGCGGTTTAATTAATTATATATTTTTATAATTCGGACATTTCCGCACGCGGTGATACCATATATGTTTATTTTTATTTTTATTTACACTGTGTTTTTTTTTATTGGAAAAGGGGGGTGATTCAAACTTTTAATAGGGGAGGAGTTAAATTATCTTTATTCACTTTTTTTTCATTTTTTTGTCCGTGTTATAGGTCACATAGGGACCTACAACACTGCACACACTGATCTTCATCATTGATCACTGGTTTCTCATAAGAAACCAGTGATCAACGATTCTGCCGCATGACTGCTCATGGCTGGATCTCAGGCACTGAGCAGTCATTCGGCGATCAGACAGCGAGGAGGCAGGTAGGGGCCCTCCCGCTGTCCTGTAAGCTGTTCGGGATAGCCGCGGCTAAGCCGCGACTGAGCTAGCCGGCAACTTTCACTTTCGCTTTTAGCCTCGCGGCTCAGCTCTGAGCGCGCGGCTAAAGGGTTAATAGCGTGCGGTGCCGCGATCGGCGCTGCGCGCTATTAGAGGCGGGTCCCGGCTTCACTATGACACCGGGCCCGCCGTGATATGACGCAGGGTTACTGTGTAACCCAGCGTTATATCAGGAGAGCAGAACCAAGGGCGTACCGGTACGTCCTTGGTCCTTAACCCCTTGGGGACGGAGCCCATTATGACCCTAAGGACGGGAGCATTTTTTTCAAATCTGACCACTGTCACTTTAAACATTAATAACTCTGGGATGCTTTTACTTATAAATTTGATTCCGAGATTGTTTTTTCATGACATATTCTACTTTATGTTAGTGGTAAATTTTCGGCGATACTTGCATCCTTTCATGAAAAATTTGAAAATTTTGCATTTTTCTAACTTCGAAGCTCTCTACTTATAAGGAATATGGATATTCCAAATAAATTATGTATTGATTCACATATACAATTTGTCTACTTTATGTTTGCATCATAAAATTGACGAGTTTTTACTTTTGGAAGACATCAGGGGGCTTCAAAGTTCAGCAGCAATTTTCCAATTTTTCGCAAAATTTTCAAAATCGGAATTTTTCAGGGACCAGTTCAGGTTTGAAGTGGATTTGAAGGGTCTTCTGGTTAGAAATACCCGATAAATGACCCCATTATAAAAACTGCACCCCTCAAAGTATTCAAAATGACAATCAGTAAGTGTGTTAACCCTTTAGGTGTTTCACAGGAATAGCAGCAAAGTGAAGGAGAAAATTCAAAATCTTCATTTTTTACACTGGCATGTTCTTGTAAACCCAGTTTTTGAATTTTTACAAAGGGTAAAAGGAAAAAAATCCTCTCAAAATTTGTAACCCAATTTCTCTCGAGTAAGGAAATACCTCATATGTGTATGTCAAGTGTTCGGCGGGTGCACTAGAGGGCTCAGAAGCGAAGGAGCAACAATGGGATTTAGGAGAGCGAGTTTTTCTGAAATGGTTTTTGGGGGGCATGTCCCATTTAGGAAGCCCCTATGGTGCCAGGACAGCAAAAAACCCCACATCGCACACTATTAGGGAAACGACACCCCTCAAGGAACGTAACAAGGGGTACGGTGAGCCTTAACACCCCACAGGTGTTTGACAACTTTTTGTTAAAGTAGGATGTGTAAATGAAAAAAAAATATTTTTCCACTAAAATGCTGGCTTTTCCCCAAATTTTATTTTTTTACAAAGGGTAATAGGAGAAAATGCCCCCCAAAATTTGTAACCCCATTTCTTCTGAGTATGGAAATACCCCATATGTGGACGTCAAGTGCACTGCGAGCGAACTACAATGCTCAGAAGAGAAGGAGCGCCATTGAGCTTGTAGAGAGATCATTTGTTTGGAATGGAAGTCGGGGACCATGTGCATTTACAAAGCCCCCCGTGATGCCAGAACAGTGGACCCCCCCACATGTGACCCAATTTTGGAAACTACACCCCTCACGGAATGTAATAAGGGGTGCAGTGAGCATTTACACCCCACTGGCGTTTGACAGATCTTTGGAACAGTGGGCTGTGCAAACAAAAAAATTACATTTTTCATTTTCACAGACCACTGTTCCAAAAATCTGTCAGACCCCTGTGGGGTGTAAATGCTCACTGTACCCCTTATTACATTCCGTGAGGGGTGTAGTTTCCAAAATGGGGTCACATGTGGGTATTTATTATTTTGCATTTATGTCAGAACCGCTGTAAAGTCAGCCACCCCTGTGCAAATCACCAATTTCGGCCTCAAATGTACATGGTGCACTCTCACTCCTGAGCCTTGTTGTGCGCCCGCAGAGCATTTTACGCCCACATCTGGGGTATTTCCGTACTCAGGAGAAATTGTGTTACAAATTTTGTTTTTGTTTTTTCCTTTTACCTCTTGTGAAAATAAAAAGTAAAGGGCAACACCAGCATGTTAGTGTAAACATTTTTTTTTTTTACACTAACAGGCTGGTGTAGACCCCAACTTTTCCTTTTCATAAGGGGTAAAAGGAGAAAAAGCCCCCCAAAATTTGTAGTGTAATTTCTCCCGAGTACAGAGATACCCCATATGTGGCCCTAAACTGTTTCCTTGAAATACGACAGGGCTCCAAAGTGAGAGAGCGCCATGCGCATTTGAGGACTAAATTAGGGATTGCACAGGGGTGGACATAGGGGTATTCTACGCCAGTGATTCCCAAACAGAGTGCCTCCAGCTGTTTCTAAACTCCCAGCATGCCTGGACAATCAGTGGCTGTCCGGAAATGCTGGGAGTTGTTGTTTTGCAACAGCTGGAGGCTCCGTTTTGGAAACACAGCTGTACAATACGTTTTTTATTTTTATTGGGGGGGACAGTGTAAGGGGGTGTATATGTAGTGTTTTACTCTTTATTAGGTGGTAGTGTAGTGTAGTGTTTTTAGGGTACATTCACACTGGCGGGTTACGGTAAGTTTCCCGCTAGGAATTTGCGCTGCGGCGAAAAATTTGCCGCAGCTCCTACTTGAAGCAGGAAACTTGCTGTAAACCCGCCCGTGTGAATGTACCCTGTACGTTCACATGGCGGGGGGGGGGGACCTCCAGCTGTTTCAAAACTACAACTCCCAGCATGCACGGTCTGTCAGTACATGCTGGGAGTTGTAGTTTTGCAACAGCTGGAGGCACACTGGTTGGAAAACCTTCAGTTAGTTTCAGTTACCTAACTCAGTATTTTCCAACCAGTGAGCCTCCAGCTGTTGCAAAACTACAACTCCCAGCATGCACGGTCTGTCAGTACATGCTGGGAGTTGTAGTTTTGAAACAGCTGGAGGCACACTGGTTGGAAAATACTGAGTTGGGTTCTGTTACCTAACTCAGTATTTTCCAACCAGTGTGCCTCCAGCTGTTGCAAAACTACAATTCCCAGCATGTCTGATCAGAAGGGCATGCTGGGAGATGTAGTTATGCAACAGCTGGAGGTACGCAACTACAACTCCCAGCATGCCAAGACAGCTGTTTGCTGTGTGGGCATGCTGGAATTTGTAGTTTTGCAACATCTGGAGTGCTACAATTTAGAGACCACTGAACAGTGATCTCGAAACTGTGGACCTCCAGATGTTGCAAAACTACAACTCCCAGCATGCCCAGAAAGCAAACAACTGTGTGGGCATGCTGGGAGTTGTAGTTTTGCAAGATCTAGAGGGCAGTATAGAGATCACTGTGCAGTGATCTTTAAACTGCAGACCTCCAGCTGTTGCAAAACTACAAATTCCAGCATGCCCACACAGCAAACAGCTGTCTGGGCATGCTGGGAGTTGTAGTTTTGCAACATCTGGAGGGCTACAGTCTAGAGACCACTATAGTGGTCTCAGACTGTAGCCCTCTAGATGTTGCTATGCAACTACTCACCGGCTTCCGTCGCATCCGGGAGCCGTCCTCTTCTGCCGCACGCCGCCGCAGATCTACGTCGCCGCCACCGATCCCCGACGCTCCGCAGCCTCCGGAGGGGTAAGTGGACTCCGGCGCCGCTCCTCTTCGTTTTCCCCGTTCTGCCCCGCCTATTGTGGGTGGGCAGGACGGGGAAAACGAAAGTAAACCCCTCCGCCCCAGATCTGCTATTGGTGGTCGCATCTAGACCACCAATAGCAGAGATAGGAGGGGTGGCAACTCTGCCACCTCACTCCTATCGCTTTAGGGGGATCGTAGGTGTCATGGACACCCGCGATCCCCCTTCTATTCCGGGTCACCGCGTCACCATAGACCCGTAATGACCCGGAATTGGCGCAAATCGCAAGTGTGAATTCACTTGCGATTTGCGCCGATCGCCGACATGGGGGGGTCTAATGACCCCCCTGGGCATTTGCACGGGGTGCCTGCTGATAGATATCAGCAGTCACCCCGGCCCGGTCCCCGCCCGGCGCGCGGCGGGGGCCGAAATTCCCACGGGCGTATGGATACGCCCTTCTTCCTTAAGTACCAGGACGCAAGGGCGTATGCATACGCCCTTCGTCCCCAACAGGTTAAGGGGTTAAGGACAGGGGACAGGTGTAGACACTTGATTAAGAGAGCACTGGCCCTTTAAGTGTAAGAGGTTCGGAGCGCGCACCCTAGGAGGCAGGGGCACGCGCATCGAGGCTGCGAAGACACAGAGAGGCGGAAGATGAGGGAGGTGAGTGGCGGGCTTGGATTTGCATGCGAGCGCGTCCCGCCATGCGAATCCCAGCCCTGCCATCAGCAGGGACATAAGCAGAGAGCACTCACTGCCAATGTGTCCTGCCAGAGCGCATTTGTTTCAGTAACCACCCCCCCCCCCTTTGGTCTCCCCCTCTTCTTTAGAATTCAGAGAGTTCCCCACTACATGAGACTAGGGTTTTTTTTGGAATGGACAAAGGCTGTAAGGAACTTGCAGGCTTCTGTTGTGGAGTCTTCTGTCTTCTAAGTTGACCAACTGGCAAGGAAGAATGTCCCCAATTCAAGACTTTACATCTGAGTTTAACAGACACAAAAGATATCACAGGGAGAACTAGACAGTGATCTTTGCAATATTGTCCCCAACAAGTGATTACACCAGATTTCCAGTCAAGTTGTGGAGAATGACGTTGACGCCAAGGAAGACCAAGAAGAAGCTCCGAAGTACAATGTGGTAGCGCACAGAAGAAAATTTTTTCCTTATGCAAATTTCCTACTTGCATGACTGGGGGGTTCTGTGTGAATTTGCACCATACAGTTCAGATTTTGTCCAAGAGATGTAGAAGGGCTTGGCAAGACAAGACACTGGAAGACGGTGTTTATGGACCTGGGAGGCACCAATTAAGTTACCAGCGGAACCGGAGTCCAAAAGAGCAGAAGCGATGAAAGACGTCTTGGCAGAGGAAAATACTTGAACCAGGGTAGTCAAGCGAGGGGAGGTAATATTAACATCTAGGGGAGCCACTTCTACTTGTCCAAGTTGAGAGCTTTCTACTGGGTGCGGAGGACATATAGAACAGTCTTTGAGAAAGTGCTCTGGACTGGCACAATATAGGCACAAAGTCTCATTGCGTCGACAGGATTTTTCCTGCTGCGGTAAGTGAAAACGGTTCCCTTCCATAGCTTCTTTGGTAAGAGGCAAAGTGGAGAGTAGGGATGGATGTTGGAACACGGGGGCCAGACGAGGTAAACGCCATGTTTGGGCAGGTTATTTTTCCAAAGGAAGTTCCTCCTGCCTCTCGGCAAAATGCACATCAATTCAAGTGGCTAAATGGATACGTTCGCTTAGGTTAGTGGGAAAATCTCGTGCAGTGAGAGCATCCTTGATTCTATAGGAAAGTCCTTTTTTAAAGGTAGCATTCCAAGAAAGTTTAAGATGGATAGAACACTGTGTCACAAAGCCTCTACACAGCTTGGGATCTCCTTCATACTTTGAAGGCAAGGACAAATGAAGCTTGGTCCTTGAGGAAGCTGTAGACACAGGAAGGAGGCTCAGGAACAGGTGGCTGTTGCTGTTGTCGCTGCTGAGCGGCAAGGAGCTGTTGCACGATGGCTGAAAGTTGATTCAGTTGTTGCGCCTGACAGGCTAACTGCTGCAACTGCTGAGTCACGACGGTGGAAAGATCCGAGACATCTGGCAAAGGCACCCCAGCGGGATCCATGGCCGGATTTTACTGTAACGGGTCACAGCAGGTGGTGGATCCTCTGGGCCTGTGTGGATGATGATGTGAGCCGTGCCAGGGAGCGGAGTCGAAGGCCAGGGAGCGGAGTCGAAGGTGCCGCTGATTTTCACCAGAGCCCGCCGCAAAGCGGGATGGTCTTGCTGTGGCAGGCGGCACCCAGGTCACTTCCCCTGGCACGACTCGTCCACACAGGTAGCTGGGAGGTGGCGTGGCACAGAAGGAGACTGGCAGAACGTGGCAAGATGGCAGAAGGTCAGGGCAGGTAACACAGGTGCAGGGTAGGTAAGGAAGCAAGGAACAGGTACATGGTAATAGGGACACAGGACTCTTCACTATGGCACTAAGCAACCAAAGATCCAGCAGGGAAACAAGGGAGGAGCTGATATTTAAGGACAGGGGACAGGTGTAGACACTTGATTAAGAGAGCACTGGCCATTTAAGTGAAAGAGCTCCAACGCGCGCTGGGACTGCGAGGACATAGAGTGGCAGAAGATGAGGGAGGTGAGTGACGGGCTGGGATTTGCATGCTAGCACGTCCCGCGATGCGAATCCCAGCCCCGCAAGCAGCTGGGACATAAACAGAGATCGCTCACGGCCGGCGTGTCCAGCCGGAGTACAGTTGTTACAAGCTGTTTAGTACTGGAAGGATTAAGATTTTTAAATAGAAGTCAATTACAAATCTGTTTAACTTTCTGGCATCAGTTGATTTGAAAATATTTGTTTTTCACTTGTTTCCACCAGAGTTTTCCTTTAGGCTTTAAAGGGGCACTGCTGTGGGGAAAAAAAATTCAAATCAACTGGTGCCAGAAAGTTATACAGATTTATAAATTATTTCTATTTAAAAATCTTAATAATTCCAGTACTAATCAGCTGCTGAATGCTCCAGAGGAATTTGTGTAGTTATTTTCAGTCTGACCACAGTGCTCTCTGCTGCCACCTTTGTCCATGTCAGGAACTGTCCAGAGCAGGAGAGGTTTGCTATGGGGATATGTTCCTACTCTGGACAGTTCCTGACATGGATAGAGTTGGTAGCAGAGAGCACTGTGATCAGACTAGAAAGAACTATACAACTTCCTCTGGAGCATTCAGCAGCTGATAAGTACTGAAATTGTTAAGATTTTTAAATATAATTAATTTACCAATCTGTAAAACTATCTGGCACTAGTTGATTTGAAAAAAATATATTGTTTTCCTCCGAAGTACCCATTTAAGCTCTGTTCTTTAAATTCCTTAAGTGAAACAACTAAATGGAACATGCCAAAGGACATTTGCCGTGTTTCCCAAAGGAATTGGATTTATTTCACATGCTTGCATGTACATCATTACAATGTTCATTGGATAGAATAACAAATCTGACATGTTCATTTGATGTATAATTGCCTGGATTAGATGTACTCTTATTCCGAAAACAGTAAGAAATAAAAAGGACATGATAAGGCAGAAAGGAAAGTTTTCCATTCAACACTGCAGAGTACACAAAGTAATCACATTTTATAGAATCAAACGGCCGCGATTACTATCTCAGAGAATGAATGTAACTGTGTTTAGGACCTTCAGGACTGACTATTATCTTTTAGATTGGGTCACAGCATCAAAGAATGGTTTCCCTACTGAGTTGTCTGAAGGCCATGGAGATAGATGTTCTATAAATCCATATAACTGGCATACAACATCATTTCATTTCTAAGACAAACCCAAAAAATATACATAAAAGAATCCATCTTAAACAATATAGGGCACATCTACGTAATCACTTTAGTTTTTCTGTTTTATTTCTAGGAGCGAGAAAACAAAAATGATGGAGTACTAGATTCAAGGCATGAAAGAAACCATTGAGAACCGATCACCCCACCATCTTATAATGAACAGGTTCCTTATGGATAGGGTCACACATGCTGTATTTTGCTGCGTATTTGCTGCTGTGTTTTTTCCTTCCCATTGAAGTCAATGGATAGCAAAATTAGCTGTGTATTTTGCTACCCATTGACTTCAATGGGTAGGAAAATATGAGGCAGCAAAATACAGCATGTATGAACCTACCCTAAATGGAATAAACTGTCCTCTGGCCCCATCCATCTTTAGAGGCCTGGGTAGGGTTGTGACTAATTATAATTATGGCTAATTATAATTATACAGCCAGGCCTGACATGATCTTCTTGATCGGTGCTCGTTTATTAAGCCTATTACATGGCTCGGTATCAGAAAGGCAGGGCCTCCCGAAGATCACTAAGGAGATGTGTGGCTGACGAACAAATATTTTTTTACAGGTTAAAACCAAGCGATCGGCTGAAAAAATGAGCATCTGCTCATTCATTGGCTGATGGTTGGACATGTCAAAAAGGTCAATTACTGGCCAATTCAGCTGATAATCATCCCGTGTGAAAGGGCCCATTCATGCATTGTCTTACTACAGAAAGACAGCTGTGCAAAGTTCTCACCCAACAAGAGACCAGTGGCATAAGCTCCACTCACTCCTATTATCAAGAGTACTCTTCCAGATAAAAGGGGTACTCTGGTGCTCTTAATCCTTCCAGTACTTATCAGCTGCTGTATACTACAGAGGAAGTTGTGTAGTTCTTCTATGTCTGACAACTGTGCTCTCTGCTGACACCTCTGTCCATGTCAGGAACTGTCTAGAAGAGGACAGATTTGCTATAGGGATTTGCTCCTGTTCTGGACAGTTCCTGACATGGACAGAGGTGTCAGCAAAGAGCACTTGGTCAGACAGGAAAGAGATTAAAAAGAGAAAAGAACATCCTCTGGAGCATACAGCAGCTGATAAGTACTGGAGGATTTTTTTATGTTTACAAATCTGTTTAACTTTCTGGCACCAGTTGATTTAAAAAACAATAATAATAATTTCCACCAGAGAAACCCTTTAACTAACATTGGCGGGGAAAAGGAGGTTGAGACAAAATAGATGGCTCTTGAAAGACATTGATTACACTATTTTGGAGGTTGTTTTTTGTTTCCTCATATTTTCTTCAGTTTCTATGGATTTTGATACGAGAGAGAAAGATGATAAATATCAAATAGAAGTCTCATGAAAACAAGGAAAAGTGAATCCATCAGATACAATTGTAAAACATTCAAATTTTATTTAGAGACTTTCAAAATAGAATATTGCTTTGTGGCCAGTCACAACCGACGTGTTTCAGATTTACATACATAAAATACAAAGATATTCTGTCACTTGGAAAGATTTAAATGGTACCATGGTATACATACATTTTATGCAGTGAAAAAGATGAAAAAATTACATCATAACTAGAAAAAAAATAGAAAAAGCATTTAAAAATTACAAAACTTAGAATAATGTAACATTAATACACATTTCATATTTAATCCATTTGGGTTTATAGACCCAAATTTATCAAACTGTGTGAGAGAAAAAGTGGAGAGATTTTCTCACAGCAACCAATCACAGCTCAGCTTTCACTTTACCAGAGATCATTGGTCGCTGTGGGAAAATCTCTCCACTTTTTCTGTCACACAGTTTGATAAATCTGAGCTATAGTATTTTTAAATGAAGCATGGGAGGGCTAGCCTCCATACCCAGGGAGGAGACCACTTTATAATTAACATTAAGTACTAAACTAAAATAAAGATGACCACACACTAAATTGGATAAACAGGCCGCGGTCCTCGTTTATTAAGAAAACCAATAACATAACATAATAAAAAACTCAATAATAAATATTAAACCAATGTGAATTTTACCACCTGTCTGCCCAGCCTAGCTGGGTGACACCCTGCTTAACAAACTCCGACCGCGACAAAAGGAACATTAAGAAAACAAGGGAGGGTGGGCGGGGGGTTCTTCTTTGCTTGACTCGCCGGCATCTGACTGGAACCAGGGGCAGCATCCTTATTTATAAACACAGCGAGTTCCCGCCGTTGCCCAGCGACCAATCCCATGCCAGCTGAACATCTGGCCAGGAACATCTGCCCAGCTACAGGTGAGCAACCAATCAGCACCCGCTGCATGTAAAACAAACATTTGATATCTATCATTTTTTTTTTTTTTTTATTAACCCCTATTCCAACAACTCCCCGGGCTGGAGGCGCCTCCCATGTGGCCCTTCACTTAAGGCTCCAGGCCCTTAGCATGGGAGGGCTAGCCTCCATACCCAGGGAGGAGACCACTTTATAATTAACATTAAGTACTAAACTAAAATAAAGATGACCACACACTAAATTGGATAAACAGGCCGCGGTCCTCGTTTATTAAGAAAACCAATAACATAACATAATAAAAAACTCAATAATAAATATTAAACCAATGTGAATTTTACCACCTGTCCGCCCAGCCTAGCTGGGTGACACCCCACAAACATGGATAGCCTACTATCCATGTACCACCAGACCCGCGGCCATTTCAATCAGGGTCTGAAGACCCGTATTGAAAATATCATTTCCAACATCTGACAGGTGCGTAAAGTCATCACGATACAAACCAGGGATGAAACCCTCAAGCTCCACATGCCTAAAGGAAAAACCACCCACCCGTCTCATGAAGCGGGCCATACCTCTATTGACCCTTCTTCTGATGCGCTCCAAAAATATAAGTTCTTTGGACGCCCATAATAAGCGAGGGACAATTTCTGAGAACCCCACTGAGCAAGAAGGCCAGACCAACTGGAGCTCCAGAAATAAAGCCTTTAACTCGGAAAAAAGGACTGCCGTATTTACCTTCCCAATATCATTACCCCCAATATGTAGGATAAATATATCCGGGTATGGCCAGATAGCAGCACGCTTCAGAATAACGTCCCAAATATGACAAAGCTGCAACCCGCTTACACCGCACCAGAAGATGTTGAAGTTCTCCTCCTGAAAACCAAGATTCAACGTATACACTCGTGAAGCTGCTCTTTTAGCCGCCCACCGGATAAAAGAATGGCCTAAAATCCAAACCACTTTTGCAGAAGGACCTAAAAATTAAATCAAGACCAGGTTAGGGCGAACATAACTCAGATATCTATCCGACGACCACCTACCAATTGATTTAATAGCCCGCGGATCTAAACCCCATAAAGAGGCCTCGGTGGCAGCACCAATTCTAAAAGAATGCGAACTGAAATGAAAATTACCCAAACCCAAAAAACAAAGGCATTTCTTCAAGACCCCATTAAACTGACTTCTTGTCAATGGCGAACCATCCAAGTGAATGAAAAAATTTTCAAAACCAACAGGACGAATGGATAAAAACTTGGAAATAGTCCCCCATGGACAAAAGGAAATGCCTTCTACTTTGTTCAAACGTATAAAACATCCGTTACCTGCTATGTCAGTTTTTGAACGAGAAACATAAATAGAGACAAGACAATCATACAAAAACACATCAGTATACAGCAAAGGGGACAAACTAACCTTGTTGGGAGAAACCAGCTCGCTAATCCGAAAAGCCCCAAAGAATGCAGTCACAAAAGCAGTCGAAAACAAATGCGCCTCAAACTCGGAAAAACAAACCTGAAAACAAGCAGCACATAACTTCTCTAAAAGACCATAATTAATAGGTCGTCGAACATCCCTCCTATATTTGGCCAACTTTAACCCCTTCAAAACCTGCTTAACCTGAAAAAACGACAAAATAGACTTAACCCCAAACCATTTCTGAAAAAAGGAAATACCCGACAATTGTTTATGGATGTGGCTATGCGACACGTCTTCAGCTAACAAACCTGACACGAAACTGATAGCCAAATCCCCATCCGATCTAAGGTAATCATGACCGTGGTCGACACAAAATTGCAACCAAGACTTCCACGCCTTACTATAGTCCGACCATGTCTTAGGAGCAATAGACTGATGTAGATAATGCTCAGCTAGTCCCAAACCAGCTCCCAAAGATGGTCCGGACAAGCTACCCCTTCTGGATCCGCATCCGGCACCAACTCCCGGAACCTGGAGAACTGAGAACGAGACAATGCATCAGCTATTACATTGGACACTCCTTTAACATACTTGGCTTTTAACCATATATTTAACTTTAAACAAATCAAAACCAAATGCCTAAGAATTTTGATAACTGGGTCGGAAGCTGAAGACAAACAGTTGACTGCAAAAACGACACCTTTATTATCAGAATGAACAACTATCCTATGGTCCCTAAAGTGCTCACCCCAAATCACTAGTGAAACCAAAACCGGAAATAATTCTAACAAAACAATATTACTAACTAAACCAGCCCTAACCCAAGAATCATGCCAAGGCTCAGCGCACCAATGTCCTGAGAAAAAAGCTCCGAAGCCGAGAGACCCAGCTGCATCCGTGAAAACCCCAAGAGATCCATATTCAACAAACTCGTGCTGCCACACCGAAGCACCATTAAAGACCTGAAGGAATTCTGACCACAACAATAAGTCCTCTCTCAGACTTCTAGACAGACGGATATGCGCTCTAGGTGACTTAAGGCCCCTAGTAGCTAAAAACAATCTCCTACAAAACACTCTACCCATAGGAACCACCTTAGAAGCAAATACCAACAAGCCAAGCAAACTCTGAAGTGCTCTAAGGGTAGTCTTTTTTCTGCACAACATAAAATTAATCAACTGTAACATTCTTTGAATCTTTTCACCCGGTAAATAAAAAACCATGTCAACAGTATCAATTACGATACCCAAAAATTCTAACCTGCTACAAGGGAGAACGGTTTTCTCTGACGCCAAAGGTATGCCAAAATGCTGAGAAATGCGCAGGAAACAAGAAAAAATGTCTAGACAATCATTAGTGCCCTGTCTACCAAAAAACAAAAAATCATCTAAATAATTTAGCAAACCGCCCCCTTTAAATGAAGAAGAAACCACCCATTCTAAAAACGTCGAAAAACTCTCAAAATAAAAACAAGATAAAGAAAAACCCATAGGCAAAGCCTTGTTAAAATAAAAACAACCGTTAAACTGAAAACCCAACGAATTAAAACCCTTAGGACAATCCGGTAGTAGCCGGAAAGCTGATTTAATATCTGCTTTGGCAAGCAAAGCGCCCTGACCAAATTGTCTTAACAAAATTAAAGCAGAATCAAAGGACGCATACTCAACCGAGTATGCCCCGGGGTCAACAGAATCATTCAGCGAACCCTTTAGAGGGTAAGAAAGATGGTGAATCAATCTAAAAGAGTTGGGCTCCTTCTTTGGAACAAGCCCCAAAGGGGATAACCTAAAATTAGGAAAAGGAGGGGACCGAAACGGCCCCTCCACTCTACCTTCCTTGACCTCCTTGTCAATCTTCTCCTGCACTACTAACGGGTTCAGATTAACTGAACGCAAATTATCCACCCAGCAGCAGCCCCGACCAGTGAACTCCGGCACCTCAAAACCAACTGTAAAACCATTAAATAGCAATTCAGCTTTCGCTTTGTCTGGGTAAAGCTCTAGCCAAGGACGCATGTTTTGTACCTTCACTGGCGTCCAAGCTCTTTGAAAGAGATTCTCTGACTGAGGGCTGCTGCTGGGAAGACAACGCGTTCTTCTTGAAACATCTGGAGAGTGAATGGGTACCCCCACAATGAGAGCACTCGTGCTTGTACTTACAGTTGGACTGCTACTTGCACTGTGACTCGTTGAAGGCAAAACACACAAAACACACTCGTTGAAGGAGGCGTGCTGCCCGGCACCTGTCTACTTCTTTGTGGGATCATCAAATTAATCCATAACCCCACATCCTTCTGACCCCATTTAACTGATGGGTGCACCGACAGCTTCTGCCTGAACATTTCGTCATAGATGTGCCATGCAGAACCACCGAAATTGCGGTACGCTTCTAAAATTATATCTAAGTGCTGGAACAGCAATGCACATCTATGTGGAAATTTTTCACCCATGACCGCAGAAAAAATACAAAATGCTTGCACCCAATTATTGAATGTCTTCATTGCCGCCATCCTTCTTCTATCCTCCTCCTTTTCCTTCTCCCCTTTATCTTTGACTGGCTCCTTGAAGGATGGAAGCAATGAAAACATATCAACAAAATCACCTTTCCAAATTTTTTCTTTTACAGATAACGCTAAATGGTACCCTAGCGGCGACACCTCACATGTAATCGCTTCTTTCAAACAAATCTCCGGGACAGATTGGGACATCACAGGAATATTAGAAACAGACGAGACTGACGCAACATCCTGTTTGGAAACAGAAGGATTAGTAACCGTGGCAACCACACTAACAGGGCTCTCATTAGTAACAGACACGACTGAGTTAGCAACATCCAAGACAGATGCACTAGACAGCTGAGCGGAAACGGAACTAGACCTCGCAGGATCCCCCCCAGTAGCTGTGGGTGGATTAACCCAAGCTGCGGCTCATGACTGCCCAGCACTAGCCTTTACAGCCCCGGTATTATTACCCGGAATGGCAGCCAACATATTAAATAAAGCCGCCATCCCAGATAACAATTGACTACCTGGCAAGTTTTTTAAAGCATCCATCCCAGCCTGAGCACTGTTACCCGCATTGTACGGCGTCTGCTGGATTAGTGGCCGAGCTGGGTCCGGGCTGACTGAAATCCATTTTCTCCATCCTTCAGGCCGCGGACAAGGGTTCTTCTTTGCTTGACTCGCCGGCATCTGACTGGAACCAGGGGCAGCATCCTTATTTATAAACACAGCGAGTTCCCGCCGTTGCCCAGCGACCAATCCCATGCCAGCTGAACATCTGGCCAGGAACATCTGCCCAGCTACAGGTGAGCAACCAATCAGCACCCGCTGCATGTAAAACAAACATTTGATATCTATCATTTTTTTTTTTTTTATTAACCCCTATTCCAACAACTCCCCGGGCTGGAGGCGCCTCCCATGTGGCCCTTCACTTAAGGCTCCAGGCCCTTAGCATCCAATATGCCTCTTGTTCTGGTAGTTTTATTTTCGTGTCCCCACCTCTTCTATGGTCTATTATCTTCTGTATTGCATAAGCTTTAATGTTTGCTGTAGTACGTTGGTTGTTCGCCTAACCTTCTTATGTCATTGATGTGTTCGAAAAGCAGATTATTAGCAGATTACCGTATTTTTCGCCGTATAAGACGCACTTTTTCTTCCCCAAAACTGGGGTGAAAAATTCGGTGCGTCTTATACGGCGAATACACCCCTATCGCGGCGGTCCCTGCGGCCATCAACGACCGGGACCCGCGGCTAATACAGGACATCACCGATCGCGGTGATGCCCTGTATTAACCCTTCAGACGCGGCAATCAAAGCTGACCGCCGCGTCTGAAGGGAAAGTGACACTAACCCGGCTGTTCAGTCGGGCTGTTCGGGACCGCCGCGATTTCACCATGGCGGTCCCGAACAGCCCGACTGAATAGCCGGGTTAGTGCTTACAGGACACCGGGAGGGACCTTACCTGCCTCCTCGGTGTCTTCTCTGTTCAGGGATCCCCTGTATGCCGGCGCTCTCCTTCCTCGTCATCACGTCGTCGCGTACGAGCGTCGGCGTGCATAACGACGTGATGGCGGCGACGGAGAGCGAGGATACCCGGCCGGCAGCAGAGACGTTCCGGAGCGACGGGGACACGGCGACAGCGATGGAGCGACATCCAGGGCAGCGGTGACGGGTCTGGAGCGGCGGGGACACGTGAGTATTACCTCCTATGCAGTGGTCTTCAATCTGCAGACCTCCAGATGTTGCAAAACTACAACTCCCAGCATGCCCGGACAGCCAACGGCTGTCCTGGCATGCTGGGAGTTGTAGTTTTGCAACATCTGGAGGTCCGCAGGTTGAAGACCACTATTGGGTTCAAAATCTTTATTTTTTTTAGATTTTGCACCTATAAATTGGGTGCATCTTATACGCCGGTGCATTCTATAGGGCGAAAAATATGGTAGGTGAACGCAATATTCCGAGTGCACCGCTGGTTGGCATACTAAGGCCCTTATTTACTAAGAGTGTTGTGTAGATTTCTTTGTGGGTTTTAATTCCCTACAATTTATTTTCCAACATTTTCCCCTTTCCCTACATTTTGCTTTTCTTACACATGCTCTGATCTGTAGGGTTTTCCACCACATTTTCTGTGGAAATCTTAGTAAATATTTTGGGATTTTGTGAAAATGTCGGGAACACGCCCCTTTTCGGTGACCTCGCCTAGTCAGCTCTGCTGCATCTGACTCTGTTGCTGCACTTACTCCATCTAAGGCATCAGCCCACCCCCCAAACTGCTTGTATCCCTAGTGCTTGGCACTGGAGCGCTCTGGCCTGCTAGGTCAGCTGCCAATAAAAGGGGAACTCAGCTGCCAATTAAAAGGAAAAATGTTAATCAACTGGTGCCAGAAAGATAAACAGATTTGCAAATTACTTCTATTTAAAAATCTTAATCCTTCCAGTACATAACAGCTGTTGTATGCTCTATAGGAAGTTATTTTCTTTTTGAATTTCTTTTCTGTTTGACCACAGTGCTCTCTGCTGACACCTCTGTCCATGTCAGGAGCTGTCCAGAGCAGGAGCAAATCCCCATAGCAAACCTATCCTGCTCTGGACAGTTCCTCATATGTACAGAGGTGTCAGCAGAGAGCACTGTGGTCAGACAGAAAATAAATTCAAATAGAAAAGAACTTCCTGTGGAGCATACAACAGCTGTTATGTACTGGAAAGATTAAGATTTTTAAATAGAAGTAATTTACAAATCTGTTTAACTTTCTGGCACCCTTTAACTGGGACCACTCTACATGTAAATGAATATGTGCAGGAAAGGGTTGCTTTGTGTTATTGTATAATCCAAGGATGTATTTAGCTTCCATTGTTTTTTATTTTTGTTATACCATCATTAAAGATGCATGAAACACATGAAAAGCGTTGAAATTCTGGACACTGAGTGGGCTTTAGTCAATATGGGTGAGCTGGAAAAAACACTCCCTGTGTGCCTTCTCCACAATACAAGTTTCAGCTCTTTCCACAGATGCTCAATCGTTTTCAGATCATGGCTCATAAAAGGCCATGGGTTCAGGGCTCAGTCGCAGGTCATGAGTCCTCCAACAGGATAATGACTTAAAACACACATCTAAAATCACCAAAAAACATTGAGCTATTCTGAATTGGCCTTCTATAATCCATGATCTGGATCCTATTGAACATCTGTGGAAGGAGCTTAACACCTTATGGACTCAGGGTTTTTCAGTTTTTGCACTTTCGTTTTTTCCTCTTTAACTTTTAAAAATCATAACCTTTTTTAATTTTTCACCTAAAATTTAATATTATGCCACCAATTCTTCTTTGCAGTGACATTAGTCATTTTACCCCCAAAAAAACAGAAAAAATAAATTGTGAAACAAAATTTTAGAAAAAATTCAATTTTGTAACTTTTGGGGGCTTCCGTTTCTATGCAGTGCATTTTTCAGTAAAAATGACACCTTTTCTTTATTCTGTAGGTCCATACGATGATACATTTTACCCTACGTATATAGGTTTGATTTTGTTGTACTTCTGGAAAAAATCATAACTACATGCATAAAAATGAATACGTTTAAAATTGTCATATTTTGACCACTATAACTTTTTTATTCTTCTGCGTATGGGGCGGTATGAGGGCTCATTTTTTGTGCCGTGATCTGAAGTTTTTAGCGGTACCATTTTTGTATTGATCAGACCTTTTGATCGCTTTTTATTCATTTTTTCATGATATGAAAAGTGACCAAAAATACGCTATTTTGCACTTAGGAATTTTTTTGTAAGTACGCCATTGACTGTGCAGTTTAATGAACGATATATTTTTATAGTCTGGACATTTCTGCACGCGGCGATACCACATATGTTCATTTTTATTTTTATTTACAGGTTTTTTTTTAAATGGGGAAAGGGGGGTGATTCTTACTTTTATTAGGGATAATAATAATAAAAATAAATGATCTTTATTAACTTTTTTTCACCCTTTTTTTTTGCAATATTATTGCCCCCTCTAGTGGCTATAACATTGCACACACTGATCTTCTACACAGATCATTGCCATGCATTAACATGGCAATGATCAGTGTTATTGGCGGTCGATTGCTCAAGCCTTAATTGCAGGCTTGGAGGAATCAATTGCTGATCGGACACATCGGAGGCAGGTAACGGACCGTCCGCTCGCATTCTAGCTGATAGGGACATCGCAATTTCACCGCGATGGTCCCGATCAGCCAGACTGAGCTGCCGGGAGTGCACTTTTGTTACTTTAGATGCGGCGATCAACTTTCAATGCCGCATCTAAAGGGTTAATAGCATGTGGCGCAACGATCGGTGCCGCACGCTATTAGCCCAGGGTCCCGGCTTTCATTTGCTGCTAGGACCGACTCGCTATGACGTTGGGTCATGGCTTGACCCCGCGTTATAGACCGGGACCGGGGTGCAGGGCATACAGGTACTCCCTGATGCCTTAAGAGGTTAAAAGGGTACTCCGCCCCTTTACATCTTATCCCCTACCCAAAGGATAGGGGATAAGATGTCTGTTCGTGGGGCTCCCGCCGCTGGGGACCCCCGCTATCTTCCTTCTGCTTCTGGCGTGTTGGGTGCAGCTCCGGAGGCTTGTGACATCATGGTCACGCCCACTCGTGATATCACGGCCACGCGTCCTCAATAAAAGTCTATAAGAGGGGGAGTGACACCCCCTCTCATAGACTTGCATTGAGGGGGCGTGGTCGTGATGTCACGAGCAGGCACGTGACCGTGACATTTGCTCTGTGCACCAGATATCTGGGGTGCTGCAGCCGAGATAGGGGATAAGATGTCTAGGGGCAGAGTACCCCTTTAAACCTGCAGTCTTAAGAAGGCACCATCACACCTGAGACAGCTGGAGAAGGGTCTTATAAAGAGTGGGCCAATATACCTGGACACAAGAACAGAAGTCTCATTGAGAGTTGCAGAAATCGTGTGATAGCAGTGACTGCCTTAAAAGGTTGTGCAACAAAATATGAACTTCAGGGGACAATGATTTGTGTCCAGGACAGTTTGATTATTTTGTTCTTCAAAATGATTATGTTAACCCACAATTCAGAACAAATGTCTGATTTCAGCAGTACATTTTTAGCAAATTTAAATCCATTGTTACTTTTGTCAGTTTCAAGTTATTTCAGGAAGCATTGTTGGTTTTTCTGTCTTTAATGGAAAGGTACCAACAATTTTGTCCACATCTGTAAATAAATATATATGAGATGGATAGATAGATAAATAGATGATAGATAGTTGATAGATAGATAGACAGAAAACAGCAAATAACAAAGCAAATATTGAGTTGAAATTTATGTTTAACCCCTTAAGGACACGACGTACTGGAACGTCATGTGTCCGCTCCCGATCTATAACGCAGGGCCACGGCGCGTCATAGCGTGTCGGGCCAGGCCTCTAACAACGGCCGAGACCCGTAGCTAATAGCACACGGCATTAATTGCGGCGCCGCACGCTATTAACCCTTTAGACGCGGCGTTCAAAGTTGAAAGTGAAACCATGCCGATTAGCTCAGTGGGCTGTTCGGGATAGCCGCGGCGAAATCCCGCCATCCCGAACAGCTTACAGAACAGCCGGAGGGTCCCTACCTGCCTCCTCGCTGTCCGATCGCCGAATGACTGCTCAGTGCCTGAGATCCAGGCATGAGCAGTCAAGCGGCAGATTCATCGATCACTGGTTTCCTATGAGAAACCAGAGATCAATGTAATAGATCAGTGTGTGCAGTGTTATAGGTCCCTATGGGAGCTATAACACTGCAAAGAAAAAGTGAATAAAGATAATTTAACCCTTCCCCTATTAAAAGTTTGAATCACCCCACTTTTCCCATAAAAAAAAAAACACAGTGTAAATAAAAATAAACATATATGGTATCGCCGCGTGCGGAAATGTCCGAATTATAAAAATATATTGTTAATTAAACCGCACGGTCAATGGCGTATGCGCAAAAAAAATCCAAAGTCCAAAATAGTGCATTTTTGGTCACTTTTTATATCATGAAAAAATGATCAATAAAAATGAAAAAATTATCAATAAGTCCTATCAATGCAAATATGGTACCATTAAAAACTTCAGATCCCGGCGCAAAAAATGAGCCCTCATACCGCCCCATACGCGGAAAAATAAAAAAGCTATAGGGGTCAGGAGATGACAATTTTAAACGTATACAATTTTTCTGCATGTAGTTATGATTTTTTCCAGAAGTCCGACAAAATCAAACCTATATAAGTAGGATATCACTTTAATCATATGAACCTGCAGAATAAAGATAATGTGTAATTTTTACCGAAAAATTTACTATGTAGAAATGGAAGCCCCCAAAAGTTACAAAACGGCATTTTTTTTTCAATTTTGTCTCACAATGTTTTTTTTTCCGTTTCACTGTAGATTTTTGGGCAAAATGACTGACGTCATTACAAAGTAGAATTGGTGGCGCAAAAAATAAGCAATCATATGGATTTTTAGGTGCAAAATTTAAAGAGTTATGATTTTTTAAAGGCAAGGAGCAAAAAATGAAAATGCAGAAACGGAAAAACCCCCGGTCCTTAAGGGGTTAATATTAACATATCCTGCAAAAATATGGAAGACAGATGGATACACTCCAAGACACCAAGTTCATCCCCTTATCCTTCCGTAACTCACCCTTAACCTCCACAGTTGCCAAGTAATTCCAGCAGCGCACAATGGCATGATGGTGTGTCACCCCTTTACCGCTGATAGGCACTTTACTGTAATGATGATCATGCCTTGAATGTAATTAAATAAGAAAATGTATCATCTTAAAATGCCAGATGTATTAGTCTTTGCGGGGATTAACTACCATAAATTTTCTTATGGAAACAAACTGTGAAAGTTTAATTACTGTGGGCTCTGAGTCAAATATGATTGTCTAGAAGATCAGTTATAAGCAGAAAATACACCCTACAATATGTTTTAATGAATATATACTGGCAGCAAGAAACTACATATTGATTCTGTAGAAAATTATTTGAAGTTGGCAAAAGTAGAGTTACAATAAGCCCTCCAGTATACCTCTGATTTACTATTGAATATTTATATAAATTGTGAGATAAAAGTATAGGGAAATGCATTTTACTCTACTTGTTAACATTATGTGTTAAAGAAGTGCCAAAGATTATTATTTTGGTTTTTAGAAAGTCATTACTTTTAGTAATTTATCCGACATGTGGGCATAGCTTTCTACTCAATCTGAGTCATTTATTACATTTTCCTCTCTGTTTTTGGTATATTTTTCTCCTATTGTTAAAGGAGTACTCTGTCGGAAAAAATGTACCTCCTATCCACAGGATAGGGGATAAGTAGCTGATCGTGGGGGGTCCGACGGACAGGGGGTCCAACCGACGGGACCCCGGCGCTCTCAGTCAGAAGCGTGTATCGTCTACCTGTAGATGGCACACACTCCATTCATTCCTATGGTAGCGCCGATGACTCCCACGCTCCCATAAGAATGAATGGAGCGTGTGTCGGCTGCAGCGCAAGCTTCTCACTGAGCACCGGGGTCCCGTCCCGGTGATCGCAGGGGGCCCCAGTGGTCAGATCCCCTCGCAATCAGCTATCCTGTGAGTAGGGGGATCTGTTTTTTTTCTGGTGGAGATCTACTTTAAGAGAGGTTTAATAAAAATAAAAAAAACTCTCCGTCTGGTCATTTGGGCGCACTTTGGTGCCGGTCCAATGCTCCAAAAGTTCCAGACGTCTGAATGTTCAAGAATTTGAAGGGAAAACACACTATACATTTAATATGGTAATATGATTGATAAATAAGGGTCTATGTATACCGTATATATAAACCAAAACAATTTGCAAATGTGATCTAGAGCCTGGAAGAGGGGAGCAACTTGGCAGCTTCATATTGAAGAAAATATTAGTTTATGGGATGACATATGATTTTGTGGATAGACCATGTTCCTTTTTTTTGTTCAGTATTAATACAACTGCCTATTACTGTTAAAAACACCATTGAATCATCAGCGACATATCGGCAACTTGTCATCAAAAATGACAAGGACTTTGGCTGAAGAAAAAATACAGACACAACAGTCCTAGTGTATTGTCACAGAAGCGGGTGTATTACCAGTGCTCTTCTACGAGGGGTGGTTGTGTTGTTGGAGATACAACACTCGGAGGTTTGGAATGTTGGTTACATCTGACAAAGAAACTGTCCTTCCTATATGTAGGCTCCAGTAAAATTAATAATTGCAAAATTATAAGTTAGAGGTTCACAAAAACCAACACTTAAATATAGAACCTATAGGTGTGTGGAACACACCAGTATGTGACAACCCCAAGAACCAAACCGAATACGGTGTATGGTTAAAAATATTTTATTAAATAATTAATAGGGTATGCATACAAAATCAATCTATACATATAAATATTATATATATATATATATATATATATATATATATATATATAGATTAAAAAGAGGGGATACTGGGGTGGAGAGTCCTGTCTAGGAGAACAGGTAAGTAATTAGATCTAGTATAAAAATGATGGTATAGAGACCTGGCTATACTGTATAAAGTGCTGGTGCTGTGGGAGTGCAAACACTTCACACTTAAACTGAGTGCAATGCTAAATCAATTCATAAATAAATAAAATACACTCATGTGATACATCCATATAGCAGAAGAAACAAGTGACAGTGCAAATAGCATCAGATAGCAGTAAAAATAGCAGCAAATACCATGAAAGTAGCAGCAAAAAAAGCAGGAATAGGTAGTTGTGGAAATAGCAACAGTGCTAGTGAAGGTAGCAGCCAGTATACAGAAGGACAGCTCGTCCTGTCTTCTTTGCACGAGCTGTCTATCTGTATACTGGCTGATGCCTTCACTAGCACTGTTGCTATTTCCACAACTACCTTTTCCTGCTTTTATGCTGCTACTTTCATGGTATTTGCTACTTTTATTTATTTATGAATTGATTTAGCACCCTTCTCTTGCACTCAGTTTAACTGCACAGTGTTTGCACTCCCACAGCACCAGCACTTTATACTGTATAGCCGTCTGCTGGCACTATACGCTGCTAATAGAAATATTTTTCATTCATAGCGCTGCAGGGGTATATGTACATAAATGCACTGGGGGGGGGGCAGACATGTAGCGTTATCTGCCCCCCACAGCGCATCTATATACATACGCCGCCGCTGCACAATGTATGAAAAGTATTTCTGTACTGCTGGCACTATACGCTGCTAATAGAAATACTCTTCATTCATAGTGCTGCAGCGGTATATGTACATAAATGCACTGGGGGGGCAGACATGTAGCGTTATCTGCCCCCCACAGCGCATCTATATACATATGCCGCCGCAGCACTATGTATGAAAAGTATTTCTATACTGCTAGCACTATGCGCTCCTGATAGAAATACTTTTCATTTATAGCGCTGCAGGGGTATATGTACATAAATGCACTGGGGGGGGCAGACATGTAGCGTTATCTGCCCCCCACAGCGCATCTATATACATACGCCGCCGCAGCACAATGTATGAAAAGTATTTCTGTACTGCTGGCACTATACGCTGCTAATAGAAATACTCTTCATTCATAGTGCTGCAGCGGTATATGTACATAAATGCACTGGGGGGGGGCAGACATGTAGCGTTATCTGCCCCCCACAGCGCATCTATATACACATGCCGCCGCAGCACTATGTATGAAAAGTATTTCTATACTGCTAGCATTATGCGCTCCTGATAGAAATACTTTTCATTTATAGCGCTGCAGTGGCATATTATGAAAAATGCGCTGTGGGGGGTATATATAAATGCGCTGGCGGGGGTATATATATAAATGCCCTAGTGGGGGTCATATGTTTATTAATGCGCTGCGGGGGGTATATATAAATGCGCTGGCGGGGGGTATATACATAAATGCGCTGACGGGGGTCATTTCTTTATTAATGCGCTGCGGGGGGCATATTATAAATGCGCTGGGGGGATAGATATATAGGCTATATGTCTGGCCCCCCGCAGTGCTATATATCTTGCCCCCCACACGCTTTTAATATACATATGGCCCCAGCTGCCACTTACAATGTTCATCGGAGAGCCCTGAATGGCTCCTCAGTACTGGCCATTCAGGGTTCCTTACAGGGGCAATAAAAAATGAAAGTTAAAACACACCATACATCGCAGGGTTGCGAACCATGCCGCCCGCTCCCCCCCTTAATAACTTCAGATCGCATCGGGTCTCAGAAGTGAAACCCGGTGCAATCAATCCCTCAGCCCCTGTACTATAACCCTCATGATGGAACAGTCTGTTCCATGATGGGGGTTGTAGTACAAATACTAATGTAGCCTCCCCAGCCACCGGCAGACCCTGCAGTCTGTTCCATGATGGGAGTAGTAGTAGTGCCGGCTGTGGGAGTCTGTAGGCAGAGGTGTTATGGCCATACATGAGGGATGTTATAATGGGGCTTAACGGATGAATATTTATTCAGCAATTAGTACCCGTTATTTCATCCGTTATTATATATCCGTTTTTACACAGAAAACAGATGTTTAATAACTGATGAATATTCATAGTGTGAAAGGAGCCTAAGATGCTACAAAACAAAGCAGGCACGTGGAAGATAAGTATGTGTATATCTTCCAAACAGTACATTTACAATGGAAATATTTCTAGTTTTACATAATTCATCAGAATAGACCTATTTATCTGTGGTAAGCCTTGGGGGGTGTAGGGTAGTTGGGATGTTGTAGTAGATAAGGGGTTAATGTTAACCCTATAGTTCGTGATGCCAGGCTGAGGGCTAGAATGCTGTGGTAATTCTCCGGCCTATCGCCACCCTTCGCCAGAAACGATAGGTGCATGTAATAAAGTGACTGAAGGTCCACAAGGTACTTGAACTTGAACAAACTTTACTTAAGTACTTGCAGTACATTAAATGAACAATGACAGTCTCAGGCAAACAGTCTCTATATATCTCAATGACTGACAATTGTTGCGGACCTTGAATGATATTAAAAGTCTCTGAATTTAGGGTAGTTATTGCAGATCCATCAGGATTTAGGGGATAGATAAGGTCCGGTGATCCTGCAGAGTGATTAGGGATTGATACACTCAGTAATTAGAAGTTATAGGCCATCGCCGCAAGGTTCAGGCCTAGACTCACTGATCTCAGTAGCGCAGATGCTTCTTGCTTGCTTGTACAGGAACAAGAGAGAGAGAACATGGCCGCCGCTCCCTTATATGGGCAGGGAGCGGGGCTAATCTGATTGGTCCGAACCTCTGTCATTCACTGTTACACAGTGTGATGGGATTGACTACGTCACAGGGACCTCCAAAGGTCCTCAAGCAGAAATACCATAAAGTTCACCTGACCACGTGACCCGCAGGTCCTGCTACGCTATGGGCAGGTAATTAACTATTTATTTACATTTATACAATCTTAGACATCCAAATCCTAAGTGGTTACTGGACAATTACCAACTGGATGAGAGGTGACTAGGGGTGGACTAGACAATTGGGACCCCGATATCCTAGGGACTCTGGCTATGGGGACCCACAATAAAAGGTACTGGATAGGATACAGTACCGGGACACCACATATCTTTGTAGTAAAAACCATTCATACTGCTCTGGAAAAATAAAAGCTGTGTGGTTACTATGGGCAAAAAGCCATTTTATTATTTTAGACACATTTTATGTATTCCCCATTGTTTTGTGCCTATTTTTCTCTCTGTGTAAATCTCTATACTGTAACCACATGACTGACGCTGGATGCAGAACTTCACAGGTATCATAATTACTTGAGCATCAGGACATCCAGCTTCGGAGATTAAAGTTATCTACCTATAATATATAGTCTCCTGCATTGTATCACATCATGTGTCTGGAAAATAACTTTTACCCTATTCCAGACACAGGAGTGATATATGTTGGTCCATCACCTTTTTACCCTGAGCTTATTGACTGATAGCACGTAAAGAGTCAGGGCTTAACTGGTTATTAAAGTGTGGCTCGCATTGCTTGAGGATTCACACATGAATGACAACTACAAATATTTTCTTCTACAAAGCCATGTTGACGTGGTCAACCTATTGTAAAATAGGGATTCACTTATTAAATTATGATTTGTAATAATAAATCCAATGGGTCCTCCTGGTAAAGGACCAATATTCTATCAGAGGATATTAAAAGATAATATGCTTCTGCCAGTCATTCATGTACATATGGGCTGCAGGCAGCTACTCGTGCTCTTGAATGGATTACTAGTGTGTAGACAAGATAACTAAAGTATTGGAAAAAGAGTTGAGTGAACTTTCTGAAAAAGTTTGGTTTGCGGCAAACATGTAATGAAATAAGGGTCAAAACACATATATAACACTGCCTTAAAGGGGTACTTTAATCAACTGGTGCCAGAAAGTTAAACAGATTTGTAAATTACTTCTATTTAAAAATCTTAATCCTTTCAGTACTTATCAGCTGCTGAATGCTCCACAGGAAGTTCTTTTCTTTTTGGATTTCTTTTCTGTCTGACCACAGTGCTCTCTTCTGATACCTCTGTCTGTATCAGGAACTGTCTGGAGCAGGATAGGTTTGCTATGGGGATTTGCTTGTACTCTGGACAGTTCCTGACCCGGACAGAGGTGTCAGCAAAGAGCACTGTGGTCAGACAGAAAATAAATTAAAAAAGAAAAGAACTTCCTCTGGAGCATACAGCAGCTGATAAGTACTGGAAGGATTAAGATTTTTAAATAGAAGTCTTTTACAAATCTGTTTAATTTTCTGGCACCAGTTAACTTAAAAAATGTTTTCCACCAGAGTACCCCTTTAAACCCTGTGTAACACTGTTAGGTCACCTAGGAATGCATTCAAGTAGTTGTTCAAAGTTATGGAGACATAGTAACCCATGGTAACAGCTTTTTTTTAAAACACTGTGCTAGTGGATTTTGTATGTTTTTTTAACACTGAAATAAAGCTGCATAAAGTATCCCTTTTTGTGGGCAGATGTCTACCTCTATTAAAATGCACACAGAGGTATCGGAAGGCGCAATGGCTTTTTGTAAGAGTTGTACAAATTCTCAATTTTTGAGAGGTGTAACAGGAGCATTGATAAGGGTGTCTCAAAATAGTGAAGAACTTGTAGATGGTGAAGAAGAAATAGTTTTTGTAAATATTGAAAAGTTTGAAAAAAAATTCCTTTTTTTTAGGAGTAGCCACAGGTTTTAGGTCTGGACACCATGGATTTTTTTCAAGCGTTCCAAAAATTCTCCCTTTTAGGATCTGCAATAGGATTCATGTCCCAAAATAGTGAAGAAGAAATAGCTTTTGTATAAAAATAAAAATAAAATAAATTGCCCTTTTTTGGGGATCGTGGGTTGTGTAGGTGTAGGCCTGGCAGGTAGTAGCGGCAGCAAGGGTAATGTTGGAATGGTGGTAGTTGTAGCCAGTGGAGAGCAGGCAGTGGTGGACTGGTGGTAGTTGTAGTAGCTCTCCATCGTGCTACACTGGAGGGTGGACAACACAGACTGAGAAAATTCTGTCCAGTGGACTAATCTAATGACCCAGAATGTCTGGGCTTATGGTGTCTGTCAGAGAGAGGGCAAAGCTTAGGTATGCAACAATCTGATTATCCAGGTGATGGTGTACATCCCTTTGGTGAGGATTCATGTCAGGGTGTAATACAGATGTAAAAACTTTATTATCATGTATCATCATTGAAGATGCCTCTGCTGTTCCTGCCTCTTGCAGGAGTAGTGCTGGAAGAGGGAGTAATGTGTTGACTCAGAGCGGAAAGAGGGCTCCTGTTGAGCACGTGTTTGGTGCTGGAAAGCCATGGTAAGCTGGCTGCGTAGATTTTCCCTATAAAAGTTACCCTCCTTCTCAAAAGGTAAAAGAAAATTCACCCATTCTGCTATTACCGAGGATCTTAGATTGTGGTTATCCAGTACTCATCTCTTTCCTTCATGCGCGCAATTTGCATGTCACTGTGCAAGCAACAAAGCATACAGTTTTCCATCCTTGCCAGCTTTTCTGAGGCCTCAGTTCATTCCGCCTATGTACCATACTGCCAAGGTTTGTCATCATGGTTCATTATCATCATCTTCATCATAAATTTCTCTTTACTATCATCATGGTCACCTTCTGTAGGTTTCTCATCCCCTATTTCTTTGACAATTCCCTCAGAAAGGAGACCTGCTTTTACTCTGATAGGATCAAGCCATCATCTGAATAGCCACCATGTAGGACTAAATTTCCCCTGTAACTACCTTTTCAGATCAATGAGCGCAGTATTCATTTTCTTAAAAACCACTTTAGTCTATCCTGAAAAGTATGTTAGGTCAGGTTGCTTGAATGACTCACATTTTACAGTGTCTTGATTCGTTTACAAGAAATTGAGACTGTAGATTGAGATTGTAATCTAAAACCTGTTCAGGTCTCGTGAGTTAATCCGTTCCACTGGTTTACTGTGGTGTACTTCACATGTGCTTAACGTTCTCTGTACTGAATTTTTATACGGTCTAGAAGTCTGTATGAAGTTCTAAGGGAGGAATTAACAAAAAGTCAACTCACTCTCCAAAAAGGGCTGGAACAAGTTTAAATCAGTCAATCTAGTCTAGTTCTGACCTGTGAGTTTGGCTTTCATGAATGGAAGCTAAGTGGCTGAACTGTGTAAGGCCAAGTCCCATGAGCAGCTAATCATCAGTCTTGGGTACCTGAACTTCCCTTTCTCCTATGAGTGAACCGGGCAGTGCCAGAAAGTTTTCTCTTAATTTTACATTCACCACAGTAAATCAAGCTGTGAAGACCCTTCTCAGTAGAGTTCATTTATTTGGACTGTGTAGATCCTAAGAAAACACATAAAATACCTCCAGTGGTATCATAGACTTACTATTGCTTAGAAAGCTACTAAATGCCCATATTTTCTACACTGAAGTTTAACCTGTGTAAACGTATTTCTACCATGTGCTGTATTTTGCATTGTGGTGCACAGTGGATTCTTCAAGTCAAGTGTATTCCTGTTTCCAAGTTTATAATTGTGTCTGGTCTTAGTCATTGCCACTTACCATCATGGGCACACCAGCACCCAGACATATATACCATAGTGTGCCCCCGGGCCAAGAACTATACATAATGTGCAGACACCCCATTACAAAATTTAGAGACCACAGGAGGAATATCAAGGATTCAGCCAAACCCTCAAAGTTACTGTGACACCATATACAGCTATAGGTGTACTACTACCCCAAGCTGGCCTTAAACTACTACTCCTATCCTCCTTGAACATATTATTTCAAGTCCAACTGAGTACAGCACTCTCAGTGTCTTCAGTTGTCCCATAGAAATGAATGCATGATGTGGAGTCTGCAGTTTGAGGGGTTGAATAATTGTATTATCTGTGCTGTATTATAATATATATGGTATATTGTGCAAGAAATAGATATATTGAACATCTATCAGCTGTATATACATAAAACTGTTCATAGTTGTGAGCGGCAATACCAAGAACATGTTCTACATTTTCATTTCTATATAATGATTTAAAGTAAAGACCTTTGCTTATTGTGGATAAGGTTAGTAAGAGTTTTAAATAACAAGAAAAAAGGGCATCTCGGGATATATTTATTTCAAGGTTTAGTGCATTCTTCTTTTAAGAACCATTTTCAGGTAGATCTGAGTATGCATCACACAAGTACAGGCTGTACTACAAAGTGTCACTATAAATGGTTCCTTTTACTTTAAGTTCTTCCCTATAAAATAGCACCAGCCGAATGTCCTACATAAATAGAATCAGCAGAGTGACCTTCATAAATTCACACCCACAAACAGTGTCAGGCAGTGTACTTCGTAAAGAGTGACAGTAGAATGTCCTCCGTACACAGTGCCAAACGAATGCCCCACATTCACAGTGCCAGACAGTGTGCTCCATAAAGATAGACAGTAAAATGTCCTCTGTACACAGTGCCAAACAAATGCCCCACTTACACAGTGCCAGACAGTGTGCTCCATAAAGAGAGGCAGTAGAATGGTCCCCATACATAGTGCCAACAGAATGCTCCACATACACAGTGCCAGGGAGTGTGCTCCATAAAGACAGACAGTAGAATGTCCCCCGTACAAAGTACCAGGGAGTATGTTCCATAAAGACAGACAGTAGAATGTCCCCCGTACACAGTGCCAACAGAATGCCCCACATACACAGTGCCAGAGAGTGTGCACCATGAAGATAGACAGTAGAATGTTCTCCATACATATGTGGTGAACGACCGGGTGAATGGCGGGACCACGGGTGTGGCAGTGTAGGTTGATGGGATCATATGGTATTAACCCCTAGTGTTTGTGACGCCAGTGTGGTTTTCGGGTTCCGGAACATCACACGCCTGGATTCTCCGCTATCCCAATTGCTAGTAGTGAAATGACAGTACACAACCAGTTATGGTCAAACGGAGGCTTTACTGAGTAGAAGACAGGTGTAATTATCTTCACAGCTAAGGACAGAATTCCCAGAGAGGTGGCAAGGACCCAGGGGACCTCACAGCTTGCTGGACCAATACTTGTAATTAACTTGACTTGTAATTAGAATTAACTTGACTATGTGCAGGACTTGACTGGTTTCAGTGACAGCAGACCATGACTTGAGACTTACTGGAGAGACGGTAGCTTTTGTGGCCTTCCAGATGCTGATCACTTGCACTGAGATCTCTGGTAGCTGAGCTCAGTAAGGTAGCTGGTGGTAAGTGCTAAGAGAAGAGAGTGAATTGCAATTGTCGCCCCTTTATATAGTGAAGGGCTGGACTAAAGCCAATTGGTCAAGCTGTGGGTCATAGGTTAAGCTTGTGCTCTCTGGGAGAACATGTGACAACAAGTCATGTGACTGCATAACATGTGACAGGCTTACCCACAGGTCCTTGAGACCTCCACAGGTCCTTGAGACTATCTATACATAGGGATCTTGTCTAAGCATTAAAGTGACACACCTTTATAAAACTAGCAGGGGAAGTCCCTGCAGGGGAGCCCCCAGGTCACTGAGGGACTCAACCTGACAGGGCCTAAAGGTAGTACAGGACCATGTTCTTTACTGGGACATCACACATAGTGCAACAGAATGCCCCACATACACAGTGCCAGAGAATGTCCTCCATAAAGATAGACAGTAGAATGTCCTCTCTACACAGTGCAAACAGAATTCCCCACATGCCACAGTGCCAGAGTATGTGCTCCATAAAGAGTGACAGTAAAATTTCCTCTGTACACAGTGCCAACTGAATGCCCTACATACAGTGCCAGAGAGTGTCCTCCATAAAGACAGACCGTAGAATGTCCCTATACGTAGTGCCAACAGAATGCCCCACATACAATTTGCCAGAGAATGTCCTCCATAAAGATAGACAGTAGAATGTCCCCCATACACAGTGCCGTCAGAATGCTCCACATACACAGTGCCAGAGAGTGGGCACCATAAAGCGACAGTAAAATGTCCTCTGTACACAGTGCGAAACAAATGCCCCACTTACATAGTGCCAGACAGTGTGCTCCATAAAGAGAGACAGTGGAATGTCCCCCATACATAGTGCCAACAGAAGCACTGTCGTTCTGATGAAGCTGGGGGACCAGCGAAACGTTGAGGAACTGGCTAATTGGAATTTTTAACTAGCAGCTCCTATAGTTAGCTTCATTACCACCACCTTTCCATTTTAGTGGAAATTCCCTACACATTTGACAGAAGTAATACTTATTAGCTATATTAGGAGCTATACAGGACTTGTGTTTTTAAACTTGTGGTGTAGTACTGACACCTAGTGTACAAAGTTTATATCACACAAGTGTGTTTTTTTCAATTTAGATTTTTCACAACCCCCCGTTTTTTAATGGAGTGAATAAAAGTTATATTTTAGTGGGAGGTGTCCTAGTTTAGGATACCCCTTTGGGGGTTTCCCCTAAAGTTGTTGTTAATAATATATAACCCTGGCACCTCCCAGGGTGTTGTTGTTTAATTAACTCCATAAAGACAGGCAGTAGAATGTCCTCATACACAGTGCCAACAGAATGCCTAACATACACAGTGCCAGAGAGTGTCCTCCATAAAGAGTGACAGTAGAATGCCCCATATACACAGTGCCACCATAATGCTTCCTTCCACAAAACAACAAATTGATGATTAACTCCTGGGATCCTTTAGCTGCCACATTAGGAAGTTTATGGCATAAATATTCAAAGTCAATAGTAATCATATCGGAGTCAGTCCTGCCTGATCTGCCAGGGGTTTTGGTGATGTCCCTAATGGTGTAGTGCCCCTTTATTATTAAAGGAGTACTCCGGTGGAAACCTTTTTTTTTTTTTTTTTTTTTTTAAATCAACTGGTGCCAGAAAGTTAAACAGATTTGTAAATTACTTCTATTAAAAAATCTTAATCCTGCCAGTACTTATTAGCTGCTGAATACTACAGCAGAAATTATTTTCTTTTTGGAACACAGAGCTCTCTGCTGACATCATGACCACACTGCTCTCTGCTGACATCTCTGTCCATTTTAGGAATTGTCCAGAGCAGCACATGTTTTCTATGGGGATTTTCTCCTACTCTGGACAGTTCTTAAAATGGACAAAGGTGTCAGCAGAGAGCACTGTGGTCATGATGTCAGCACAGAGCTCTCTGTTCCAAAAATAAAAGAATTTCCTCTGTAGTATTCAGCAGCTAATAAGTACTGTAAGGATTAAGATTTTTTTTTTTTAGAAGTAATTTACAAATCTGTTTAACTTTCTGGCACCAGTTGATAAAAAAAATTAAAAAAAAGTTTTCCAATGGAGTACCCCTTTAACTCTGTTACTTTCTCTTCTAGTCGACCAAAGGAAAATGCATTTAATATACAAAGTTTTAGACCGTGGGAGATTTTTTTGTGCACTTTTCAGCTTTTTATATTCATTTCTATATTCATAGAATACATGTATACATTGAGCTTTGTAAGAGATGCAGTAAACCACCATTATACACCTATATGTTATGACTATAGACAACTTTGAAGTTATAATGGATTTGTGTCCATATTTTATACCAGATTCTCCTTTACTGTCAGCTAAAGAAATGAGTTAATAATTCAGGCTATGACAACAAACACAGCATGTTAATGTGCAGCATAGTCATATACACCTGCTCTCCCAATTCTGATCTAGAGGGTCGTGTGGCAATGAGTATTCGTACGTCTCATAACAATTTACATGACTGACAGGTCCACATACATCTCTGAGGCATCAGGCTGCTAGTGTTGGAGGTCAACCAGGAGAACTCATTAGACTCATAAGTAAGTTCGGGACAATTCACATTATGTGCAGGTTTGATGCATTTTTTATTTTGCGTTTTTTTTTAGAGAAATCTTGCCATAAGGGATTTGACCTAAAATCTTAATCAAGGTGTTTTTTGCATATATTACGTCTTTAGGCTGCATTCACATGTTGAGTTTTTATTGAAGTTTTCATACATTGTTACTGCATTTTGGACATTTTTTCTGTGATTTTCATAAATGGTAGTTTTTACCATGATATGTAAATTCCATTGCAGTAAAATGTCACTATTGTTGCCACAATGTTGGGAAAATAACAGAAAAAAACTGAAAAAAATGCAGCAAAAAGGGAAGGTGTATAACAACTATATATCCTGATCCCATAGAGATATCAGCAGCAGCAGCATACAGATCTGGGAGTGGAGGGGGCTGTGAGCTGGTAGGAGAGAATCTGGTAGGCGATGATGTCATCCTGTAGTTCACAGGAAGTCAGCTGACCCAGAACTAAACATTTTTTAAACACATTAACCACAGTTACTTTGTGAGAGTCAGAATGGTGATCACTGGTGACCAAGTTTTAGTTATAAAACGCATATATGCAGCTGTACTGGATTGAAACAAATGATGCTGTATGACTTGTTAAATGGGCACTGTCATTAAAATGATAGAGCAGATAAAATAAATAAGTCACTTTCATGGCCATAGAAATCTGGCCACTAGGAGTCTCCCTTCTGGTCCAGATCACATTCCGTCTGCACAAAAGTACAGACTTTGGTCTCCTGGCATGAGACCAAACTCAGGAAGTGCAGTCTGGCCATAGGCAGTAAATAGCACTCAATCTCCCTGTTTCATCTCTTTTTCATACAAAGGCATAGAGGGAGTACTATTCACTGCCTATGGCCAGACAGCACTTCCTGAGTTTGGTCTCCTGCCAGGAGACCAAAGTATGTGCTTTTGAACAGACAGAATGCAGTCTGGACCAGAAGAGAGACCCCTAGTGGCCAGATTTAGAAGGCCATGAAAGTGACATAAAAAGATTTTTAAAAAATTACAGGGAGTAAATAAAAAATCGTATTTATTTTACCTGCTTTATCATATGCAAAAAAATAATTTTAATGACAGCGCCCATTTAGGGTGAGAGTCCATGATATGGGCAAACAAAACAACAACCCAGATTGCTTCTTTAAGTGACCCAACCAGTCAGAGTTAGGATGGTGAAAGGGACCTGACTGCAACTGTGACCAATGTGACCCATGTATATATGCCACTGAGCCCAGATATCTTCTCTATGAGTTAATAAAAGATATTTGAACTTTTTTTAAGCTGTATCCCATCGAGACATGAATAATGTAAGAGTTCAGTTGGCAAATTAGGTTTCCGTGACCCAAAGCACTTGAAAGTTTGGTGAATGCTTCAGTCTTAGTGAAAGATCCGACAGACATTTACTTATTAATTTTTATCTACTTGTATTCCTAGAGGCAATAGGCAGTGGGTTACCAGCGGATCAGACAGGCTAGAATGAAGTACTAACTAGTAAACTGTACAGGGGGTGTAACTAGAGAAGGGGGTCCTCTGCCTTTGGCCAAAGCATTTAGATACAGATCTAGGGCACCAAAACCTGCAATTCTAAATGGGAGAAGTGCTGAAAAGATAGCTCGGGAGCCCCGAGTCATAGACACTATTAATGATAATAATAATAATAGAAATAATGGTCACACGGGACAGTAATGTTCACACATTGCATTATTGGTGCACAAAGTGCTGTCAGTCATTACGTCACATTTATAAAGAGTTTCTCCAGTTACTTAAACAGAAATAGAAAGTACTTATAGTATGATTGCACTTAAATGTCATTCATCTCATATGGTTTCCTGTAAAAGCTGAACAAATGGAGAATGTGTGCTATGTGTCCAGTGTTCCTATATGTGGTACAGTGATTATAATAAATCTGTAATAAGACTGAAGGTATGAGCTATGTTTACCACTGTAGTTTCTAAAAGAAAACTACTGGACATCTTTTCTGCCATATTTGTAAAAGAAATAATGTCAAAGTAATTGTAGAAGAGAGAGAGAGAGAGAGAGAGAGAGAGAGAGAGAGAGAGAGAGAGAGAGAGAGAGAGAGAGAGAGAGAGAGATACTGTAGGTGCTATTTAGGTGTAATGCTCTGGAGTCAGTATCAGAATCCTACAGGGGTAACAACACTGGAAACATGCTGCATACCAGAAACAAGCTGTGGTTAATTATCTGTAGAGGTTAAAATATCAATATAGTGTAGATAAGCATGATAAATGAGCCAGAGGTTGGTACACAGGTATTAGCAATATGGTGGAGATGGTGGAAAATGTGGTCAGAAGTCAGTCATTATATATATATATATATATATATATATATATATATATATATATATATTAGGGATGTAAGAAAAAATCGATTCTCGCGATAATCGCGATTTTTCATTTGCCGATACAGAATCGATTCAAAATATTTTTGAATCGATTCTTTTAGGGATGTGGAATTTTTAATAAAACGCACTTTTCTTACCTGCCAACGAGCCCGCGGAGCTCCGGTACAGGTGTTGGGTCCCCGGGCTGTATTCTTCTTACTTCCTGTTAGTCCGGCACGTCACATGGAGCTTCAGCCTATCACCAGCCGCAGCGATGTCCCGCCTCCGCTGGTGATAGGCTGAAGCTCCATGTGACGTGCCGGACTAACAGGAAGTAAGAAGAATACAGCCCGGGGACCGAACACCTGTACCGGACTGTACCGGAGCTCCGGGGGCTCGTTGGCAGGTAAGATAAAGTGCGTTTTATTTTATTTTGCAGCACCGGAGTACTAGATCGCCGCTGTCAAAGCTGACAGCGGCGTCTATTGGGATCTATGAATGCTCCCAGGTGGGCGATATATCGCGATGTATCGTCACCTAGACGGTATCGCGATATATCGCGATATATCGAATCGCCACACTGGTATCGCGATTCGAATCGAATCGCCAAATTCTTGGCGATTCACACCCCTAAATATATATACTAGCTGAGTACCCAGCGTTGCCCGGTTTTTCCTTCCTCATCCTTGTTGAGGAGGAAAATCAACAGAGGAGGAAGCTTTTGACTTCATATCCCATCCCCATATATTGTTGTCATAGCCCAACCCCATATCCCATCCTCATACCCTGACCTCCTATCCCGACCTCCTATCCAGTCCTCCTATCCCGTCCTCCTATCTCGACCTCCTGTCCAGACCTCCTATCTCCACCTCATATCCTGACCTCCTAACTTGACCTCCTATCCCACCCTCCTATCCCAACCTCCTATTCCGTCCTCGTATCCCGACCTCCTGTCCAGACCTCCTATCTCGACCTCCTATCTCCACCTCCTATCTCCACCTCATATCCTGACCTCCTAACTTGACCTCCTATCCCACCCTCCTATCCCAACCTCCTATCCCGTCCTCGTATCCCGACCTCCTATCCCGACCTCCTATCCTGACCTCCTATCCTTACCTCCTATCTCCACCTCCTATCCCGTCCTCCTATCCCGACCTCCTATCCCTACCTCCTATCCTGTCCTCCTATCTCCACCTCCTATCCCGTCCTCTTAACCCGTCCTCCTATCTCGACCTCCTAACTCAACCTCCTAACTCGACCTCCTATCCCGACCTCCTATCCCGTCCTCCTATCCCATCCTCCTTACCCGTCCTCATATCCCGACCTTCTATCTCCACCTCCTATCCCGTCCTCTTATCCCATCCTCCCATCCAGACCTCCTATCCCGACCTCCTATCCCATCCTCATATCCCGACCGCCTATCTCGACCTCCTATCCCGTACTCATATCCCGACCTCCTAACTCGACCTCCTATCCTGACCCGTAATATGTGTACCAGGTATTGAAATATCTCCAGCCGTACAGAAGTTATATGAGAACATACATTTCCCATTGATTTTCATGGGACTTTAAACAAAAACCCCGACCCTCACAAATGGGGGTGGTTAAGGGTTAAATTAACTATCCTATATTTTAAGTGGACATATAAGTAACATGTGACCAAGTATTATCGAAATATCTCCAGCCATTTGGAAGTTATGCAGTAACATATATTTCCCATAGACTTGTATAGGACTTTAAACATAAACCCCGCCCCCGGAAAATGGGGGTGAGTAAGGGTTAAATCACCTATCCTATGTTTATTGTTGACATATTAGTAACATGTGGGCCAAGTTTCATGTTAATATCTTTAGCCGTTTGGACGTTTTTGTGGAACATACATACATACATACACACACACACAAACATTGAGTTTAATATATATAGATATATATATATATATATATATATATATATATATATACTCTCAGGGTGGGGTTAAGTTGGCACCTCTCGGGTGGACTATGTTCAGAGTATACATTAGCATACCAACAGAAAGATATGCTGCCAAATACATACCCCCTACGGACCCTTTGAGTTTAACAGACTGAATGTAGATTACTAGTGACTACATACAATCTATTTTCGAGCAGATATTAGTCTAAAAAGAATAGTCATCTGCCATGGGTGGACTGGGACCACACGGGGCCCCCAGGCAGTAGAAGATCATGGGGCCTCTGTGTGTCCACACCTTTATAGATGTCCCCCTCACAATTTAATTTATTTCTCTCTCCTGTACAGTCTGCTGAGGGTGACTGCTGTGGAGTGTGATTGCTTAGGCATCCTGTACATCTAGACAAAATACTCAACCATCCCAAATGGGGGTAGCTAAGGGTTAATTTTAATCTCCTATATTTTTTAGCTGACATGTAAGTAACATGTGTACCAAGTTTCATTGAAGTGTCTTCAGCTATTTGGAAGTGAAGCTGGAATATACACACACACATTGGAGGAGGTTTATCCCTGTGTAGAGGAAGAGTTATGCAGTTGCCCATAGTAACCAATCAGACTCTTTTTTTCAGAGGCCTTTGTAAAGATTAAAGAAACAAAATGATTGGTTACTATACATAAATACAAACACACACCAAGATAGTTAAATATATAGATAAACACACACACATACACACACACACACACACACACACATACACACTTACTTTCCATGCAACATAAAAGTCCTCACAGCCTGCAGTGTACTCTCTCCCTCCCCCTTCTCTGTTTCAAGAGCACAAAAGATTTAGGGCCCTGCAGAGAGTGCAAGGGAAGGAATAAAGGAATATGACATATTTATAATTTGGCCAAGGCCCCTGATGGCAATATTGCCCTGATGGTGGCCGTGAAAGCGGGACATGAGATTCCAGGGGGGGGGGGGCTCATGTGGTCTGCCTTTATGGGAGCTACCCCACTGTGTGCAGCACTAACTTTCACCCACACCCCTGTCATACCTACTTTTTCCCACCCTAATATATGGTGGCCTTGACTGGGCAACAGTTTCTTCCAATCTAAGCGCACAGGGAACTTAGCCTAATAAGAGAAAAGTATAGTCTTTTTAACAGAAATGTAGATGCAGATGGCAGATGTAATAAAATGTACTTTTTCAAATTTCCAAAATTTTCAAATTTTCTACAATTTTCGGAAATTGTTAGTATTCTAATACATTTTTAAATTGCTGTGCAAATACAGTAGACATTTCAATTATTTGTATAAATTACTTTCATAGTATGTACAAATAAATGCAACATTTTAGTGTTTAAAATAAAACAAAATCATTGTTTTTCTTTGAACGCCTCAACGACATTGGGCATAAATGTATGCCCTTGCCATCTGGGACTTAACGCACAAAGGGGTATATGCATTCCCTGTAGCGTTAAATGACTATGAAGTGAGCGTAGGACCTGCGCTCGCTTCATAGGCGGTAAGGGATGGCTACTAACAGTAGCCAGGTCTGCTGTTAATGACAGACAGTGGCGATCCCACTTTTGCTGTCATTAACCCTTTGACTTAAAAAAGAAATAGTACATGAATAGAAAAACTATACAATTTGGGTATCGTTTTAACTACATTTACCTACAGAAAAAAAGGACATGTCAATTTAACCATAAAACCAAACACCCCCAAAAGTTTTTTTTTCAATGCCCCACACAAATAACAATTTCCTTGGTTTTGCCGTAAATTTTATGGTATAAAAAAAAAGTGTTATTACAAAGTACAATTGGTCACGCAAAAAAAAAAAAAAGGGTTAATAAAGGAGTTAATGCCTCTAAGAAGGCAAAGAAAAAAAAAAACGAAAATGCAAAATGGCCTGTTCATGAATTTTTGCTTTTGAAATGAAACAATACGTTTACTTTGTAAATCTAGTATAATTTGTGGCATAAAACATTGTCAGAATTATTGGGATTGGCAAAACATTAACAGAGTTATTCTCAGTTATTCACACACACATGCCAAAAAAATAAATAAAAAAAAAACAGGCTTGGACATTAAGACTTATAGAGACATATAGACCTAGTTACTCCGGTTCTTAAGGGGTTAAACCGCCTAAAGAAGACCAGAGGCACTAAGATAGTTAAAGACATGAAATATCTGTGCAAGTGCAGTATTTAGGGTACAAAAATCCTCAAAATAGATTTCAGTAAATGAAAAAGAAAAACACATTAAGGATCAAATCAATGTCATGTGGAAGAGTAGGAATCTGACACTTCATGAGAAGAATGTCTCCAGAGCAATGTGCTATAAATCCAGGCGGGAGGTAAAAGTAGGTTAAAGAAATCTAGAAAGTTCGTTTTTAGGCAACAATATACTTCTATAAATACTTCTATATCTTCAAATGACAGCTAAAGACAAGACAGGATCTAGAGGTAAGTGCTGTTTCCAAAGAACTATTAAATACAGTCTAATGGATATACTGTACAGCATGGTGTCAGATTTCAATGCATTTGTAAAACTAAAATATTAATGAGTATTCAGACTCTTGTTATGATGCTTAAAATATTGCTCTGGCTCCTCCCATTTCTCTGAGAAGTTTCTACATCTTGATTGGAGTCACCTGTGGTAAATTCAGGGGATTGGACAGGATTTGGAAACACACAACCCTGTCCATATAAGGTCTCACAGCTGACAATATATATCAGAGCAAAGTCGTGAGTTGGAAAGAAATGCCTGTAGAGCTCAGAGACAGGATTCTGTGGAGGCAAAGATTTTAAGAAGGGTGAGAAAAAACATTTTTGACTGCACTGAAAGCTCCCAGTAGCACAGTGATCTCAATAATTCTTAACTTTGAAGAAATTTGGAGCAACTAGGATTCTCCTTAGAGCTGGCCGCCCCACCAAATTAAGTAGTAGGGGTACAAAGGCCTTTGTAAGAGATAACCAAGAACCCATTGGTCACTTTATCTGAGCCCAAAAATGCTGTGTGCAGATGGGAGAAACTTCCAGAAGGTCAACCAGCACTGCAGTACTTCACAGTCTGGGCTTTATGGCCCAGAAAGAAGCCTCTCCACAGTAAAAGACACATAAAAGCACTAGAGTTTGAAAAAGAAAACACCTAAATGACTCTCAGACTGTGAGAAACAAGATTCTCTGGTCTGATGAAACCAAGACTGAATTCTTAGGGCTTTATTTTAAGCATCATGTCTGGACGAAACCAGGCAATGCTCACGACCCGCCCAATACCATGGTGGCAAGATCATGCTATGGGGATGTTTTTAAAAGAATGGGACAAGGAGACTGGTCAAGGTTGAGAAAAAGCTGAATGGATCAGAGTATATACCTAGGCTAGTAACCATGACTGTTACGCCGAGCGCTCCGGGTCCCCGCTCCTCCCCGGAGCGCTCGCTTCACTCTCCCCGCGGCAGCGCTCCGGTCACGTCCTCTGACCCGGGGCGCTGCGATTCCGCTGCCAGCCGGGATGCGATTCGCGATGCGGGTAGCGCCCGCTCGCGATGCGCACCCCGGCTCCCCTACCTGACTCGCTCTCCGTCTGTTCTGTCCCGGCGCGCGCGGCCCCGCTCCCTAGGGCGCGCGCGCGCCGGGTCTCTGCGATTTAAAGGGCCACTGCGCCGCTGATTGGCGCAGTGGTTCCAATTAGTGTTTACACCTGTGCACTTCCCTATATCACCTCACTTCCCCTTCACTCCCTCGCCGGATCTTGTTGCCTTAGTGCCAGTGAAAGCGTTCCTTGTGTGTTCCTTGCCTGTGTTTCCAGACCTTCTGCCGTTGCCCCTGACTACGATCCTTGCTGCCTGCCCCGACCTTCTGCTACGTCCGACCTTGCTTTTGCCTACTCCCTTGTACCGCGCCTATCTTCAGCAGCCAGAGAGGTGAGCCGTTGCTAGTGGATACGACCTGGTCACTACCGCCGCAGCAAGACCATCCCGCTTTGCGGCGGGCTCTGGTGAAAACCAGTAGTGGCTTAGAACCGGTCCACTAGCACGGTCCACGCCAATCCCTCTCTGGCACAGAGGATCCACTACCTGCCAGCCGGCATCGTGACAGTAGATCCGGCCATGGATCCCGCTGAAGTTCCTCTGCCAGTTGTCGCTGACCTCACCACGGTGGTCGCCCAGCAGTCACAACAGATAGCGCAACAAGGCCAACAGCTGTCTCAACTGACCGTTATGCTACAACAGTTACTACCACAGCTTCAGCAGTCATCTCCTCCGCCAGCTCCTGCACCTCCTCCGCAGCGAGTGGCCGCTCCTGGGATACGCTTATCCTTGCCGGATAAATTTGATGGGGACTCTAAGTTTTGCCGTGGCTTTCTTTCCCAATGTTCCCTGCATCTGGAGATGATGTCGGACCTGTTTCCCACTGAAAGGTCTAAGGTGGCTTTCGTAGTCAGCCTTCTGTCCGGAAAAGCCCTGTCATGGGCCACACCGCTCTGGGACCGCAATGACCCCGTCACTGCCTCTGTACACTCCTTCTTCTCGGAAATCCGAAGTGTCTTTGAGGAACCTGCCCGAGCCTCTTCTGCTGAGACTGCCCTGTTGAACCTGGTCCAGGGTAATTCTTCCGTTGGCGAGTATGCCGTACAATTCCGTACTCTTGCTTCAGAATTGTCCTGGAATAATGAGGCCCTCTGCGCGACCTTCAAAAAAGGCCTATCCAGCAACATTAAAGATGTTCTGGCCGCACGAGAAATTCCTGCTAATCTACATGAACTTATTCACCTAGCCACTCGCATTGACATGCGTTTTTCCGAAAGGCGTCAGGAACTCCGCCAAGATATGGACTCTGTTCGCACGAGGCGTTTCTTCTCCTCGGCTCCTCTCTCCTCTGGTCCCCTGCAATCTGTTCCTGTGCCTCCCGCCGTGGAGGCTATGCAGGTCGACCGGTCTCGCCTGACACCTCAAGAGAGGACACGACGCCGTATGGAGAACCTCTGCCTGTACTGTGCTAGTACCGAACACTTCCTGAGAGATTGTCCTATCCGTCCTCCCCGCCTGGAAAGACGTACGCTGACTCCGCACAAAGGTGAGACAGTCCTTGATGTCTACTCAGCTTCTCCACGTCTTACTGTGCCTGTGCGGATGTCTGCCTCTGCCTTCTCCTTCTCTACAGTGGCCTTCTTGGACTCTGGATCTGCAGGAAATTTTATTTTGGCCTCTCTCGTCAACAGGTTCAACATCCCGGTGACCAGTCTCGCCAGACCCCTCTACATCAATTGTGTAAATAATGAAAGATTGGACTGTACCATACGTTTCCGCACGGAGCCCCTTCTTATGAGCATCGGATCTCATCATGAGAGGATTGAACTTTTGGTCCTCCCCAATTGCACCTCGGAAATTCTCCTTGGACTTCCCTGGCTTCAACTTCATTCCCCTACCCTGGATTGGTCCACTGGGGAGATCAAGAGTTGGGGGTCCTCTTGTTCCAAGAACTGTCTAAAACCGGTTCCCAGTAACCCTTGCCGTAACTCTGTGGTTCCTCCAGTAACCGGTCTCCCTAAGGCCTATATGGACTTCGCGGATGTTTTCTGCAAAAAACAAGCTGAGACTCTACCTCCTCACAGGCCTTATGATTGCCCTATCGACCTCCTCCCGGGCACTACTCCACCCCGGGGCAGAATTTATCCTCTCTCTGCCCCAGAGACTCTTGCCATGTCCGAATACGTCCAGGAGAATCTAAAAAAGGGCTTTATCCGTAAATCCTCCTCTCCTGCCGGAGCCGGATTTTTCTTTGTGTCCAAAAAGGATGGCTCCCTACGTCCTTGCATTGACTACCGCGGTCTTAATAAAATCACGGTTAAGAACCGCTACCCCTTACCCCTCATCTCTGAACTCTTTGATCGCCTCCAAGGTGCCCACATCTTCACTAAATTGGACTTAAGAGGCGCCTATAACCTCATCCGCATCAGAGAGGGGGACGAGTGGAAAACGGCATTTAACACCAGAGATGGACACTTTGAGTATCTGGTCATGCCCTTTGGACTGTGCAACGCCCCTGCCGTCTTCCAAGACTTTGTCAATGAAATTTTTCGTGATCTGTTATACTCCTGTGTTGTTGTATATCTGGACGATATCCTAATTTTTTCTGCCAATCTAGAAGAACACCGCCAGCATGTCCGTATGGTTCTTCAGAGACTTCGTGACAACCAACTCTATGCCAAAATTGAGAAATGTCTGTTTGAATGCCAATCTCTTCCTTTTCTAGGATATTTGGTCTCTGGCCAGGGACTACAGATGGATCCAGACAAACTCTCTGCCGTCTTAGATTGGCCACGCCCCTCCGGACTCCGTGCTATCCAACGCTTTTTGGGGTTCGCCAATTATTACAGGCAATTTATTCCACATTTTTCTACCATTGTGGCTCCTATCGTGGCTTTAACCAAAAAAAATGCTGATCCCAAGTCCTGGCCTCCTCAAGCAGAAGATGCCTTTAAACGACTCAAGTCTGCCTTTTCTTCGGCTCCCGTCCTCTCCAGACCTGACCCTTCCAAACCCTTCCTATTGGAGGTTGATGCCTCCTCAGTGGGAGCTGGAGCTGTTCTTCTACAAAAAAATTCTTCCGGGCATGCTGTCACTTGTGGTTTTTTCTCTAGGACCTTCTCTCCAGCGGAGAGGAACTACTCCATCGGGGATCGAGAGCTTCTAGCCATTAAATTAGCACTTGAGGAATGGAGGCATCTGCTGGAGGGATCAAGTTCTCCTGTTATTATCTACACCGACCACAAGAACCTCTCCTACCTCCAGTCTGCCCAACGGCTGAATCCTCGCCAGGCCCGGTGGTCTCTGTTCTTTGCCCGATTTAATTTTGAGATTCACTTTCGTCCTGCCGATAAGAACATTAGGGCCGATGCTCTCTCTCGTTCCTCGGATGCCTCAGAAGTTGAACTCTCTCCGCAACACATCATTCCACCTGACTGCCTGATCTCCACTTCTCCTGCCTCCATCAGGCAGACTCCTCCAGGAAAGACCTTTGTTTCTCCTCGCCAACGCCTCGGAATCCTCAAATGGGGTCACTCCTCCCATCTCGCAGGTCATGCGGGTATCAAGAAATCTGTGCAACTCATCTCCCGCTTCTATTGGTGGCCGACTCTGGAGACGGATGTTGTGGACTTTGTGCGAGCCTGCACTATCTGTGCCCGGGATAAGACTCCTCGCCAGAAGCCCGCTGGTTTTCTTCATCCTCTGCCTGTCCCCGAACAGCCTTGGTCTCTGATTGGTATGGATTTTATTACTGATTTACCCCCTTCCCGTGGCAACACTGTTATTTGGGTGGTCGTTGATCGATTCTCCAAAATGGCACATTTCATCCCTCTTCCTGGTCTTCCTTCTGTGCCTCAGTTGGCTAAACAATTTTTTGTACACATTTTTCGTCTTCACGGATTGCCTACGCAGATTGTCTCGGATAGAGGCGTCCAATTCGTGTCTAAATTCTGGAGGGCTCTCTGTAAACAACTCAAGATTAAATTACATTTTTCTTCTGCATATCATCCCCAGTCCAATGGACAAGTAGAAAGGATTAACCAGATCTTGGGTGATTATTTGCGACATTTTGTTTCCTCCCGCCAGGATGACTGGGCAGATCTCCTCCCATGGGCCGAGTTCTCGTATAACTTCAGGGTCTCTGAGTCTTCCTCCAAATCCCCATTTTTCGTGGTGTACGGCCGTCACCCTCTTCCCCCCCTCCCTACTCCCTTGCCCTCTGGTCTGCCCGCTGTGGATGAAATTTCTCGTGACCTTTCCATCATATGGAGAGAGACCCAAAATTCTCTCTTACAGGCTTCATCACGCATGAAGAAGTTCGCGGATAAGAAAAGAAGAGCTCCCCCCGTTTTTTCCCCTGGAGACAAGGTATGGCTCTCCGCTAAATATGTCCGCTTCCGTGTCCCTAGCTACAAGTTGGGACCACGCTATCTTGGTCCTTTCAAAATTTTGTGTCAAATTAATCCTGTCTCTTATAAACTTCTTCTTCCTCCCTCTCTTCGTATCCCTAATGCCTTTCACGTCTCTCTTCTCAAACCACTCATCCTCAACCGTTTTTCTCCCAAGTCTGTTCCTCCCACTCCTGTTTCCGGCTCCTCGGACATCTTCTCGGTCAAAGAAATTTTAGCTGCCAAAAAGGTCAGAGGGAGAAATTTTTTTTTAGTGGACTGGGAGGGTTGTGGTCCTGAAGAGAGATCCTGGGAACCTGAGGACAACATCCTAGACAAAAGTCTGCTCCTCAGGTTCTCAGGCTCTAAGAAGAGGGGGAGACCCAAGGGGGGGGGTACTGTTACGCCGAGCGCTCCGGGTCCCCGCTCCTCCCCGGAGCGCTCGCTTCACTCTCCCCGCGGCAGCGCTCCGGTCACGTCCTCTGACCCGGGGCGCTGCGATTCCGCTGCCAGCCGGGATGCGATTCGCGATGCGGGTAGTGCCCGCTCGCGATGCGCACCCCGGCTCCCCTACCTGACTCGCTCTCCGTCTGTTCTGTCCCGGCGCGCGCGGCCCCGCTCCCTAGGGCGCGCGCGCGCCGGGTCTCTGCGATTTAAAGGGCCACTGCGCCGCTGATTGGCGCAGTGGTTCCAATTAGTGTTTACACCTGTGCACTTCCCTATATCACCTCACTTCCCCTTCACTCCCTCGCCGGATCTTGTTGCCTTAGTGCCAGTGAAAGCGTTCCTTGTGTGTTCCTTGCCTGTGTTTCCAGACCTTCTGCCGTTGCCCCTGACTACGATCCTTGCTGCCTGCCCCGACCTTCTGCTACGTCCGACCTTGCTTTTGCCTACTCCCTTGTACCGCGCCTATCTTCAGCAGCCAGAGAGGTGAGCCGTTGCTAGTGGATACGACCTGGTCACTACCGCCGCAGCAAGACCATCCCGCTTTGCGGCGGGCTCTGGTGAAAACCAGTAGTGGCTTAGAACCGGTCCACTAGCACGGTCCACGCCAATCCCTCTCTGGCACAGAGGATCCACTACCTGCCAGCCGGCATCGTGACAATGACAAGGGGGCATCCTCTACATCTAGAGAAAAAAAGAGTTTCATCAGCATCACAGACAGATTTGTTACAATGACCCTAAGCACACAACCATGACAACACAGAAGTAGCTTAGGGACAACTCAAACAACCTGACCTTGAGAGGCTCTGCAAAGAAAAATGGCAAAAAATCCCCAAATCTAGAAGTGTAAACCTTGTGGTATCATCCCCAAGAAGACTGGAGGCTGTAATCTCTGCCAAAGGGTCGTAAAAGGAAATCTGTCATCAGTGTCACCTCCATGAGCCTGTCGGTACAGACAGGTAGTGCAGATGACACTGATGACGATACTTATATGGACCCATTCCGTGCTGTGGTTCTACGGCTATTCTCTTCGGTATCTTCCGCTGCGGGCATGAGCGGAGCTTAGTGACGTTGCAGTTGCTGTTCTCTGCTGAGTCCAGCTGCTAGAAAACAGCAGCAGTGATGTCACTAAGCTCCTCCCATGCTCCAAGTTGGGCCCAGAGCGGAAGATATTGAAGAGGATAGCCAGAGAACCACAGCACAGAACGGGACTAGGTAAGTATCGTTGTTATCAGTGTCACCTGTACTACCTGTCTGTACTGACAGGTTAATGCAGGTGACACTGATGACAGATTTCCTTTAACTAAGTACAGCGTAAAGGGTCTGAATACTTCAAATCAATGCAATTTTTTTGTTTTCAGTTTTTACCTTGTCATAATTTTTGTTTTAACACAAGATCATAACATAACAAAATGTGAAAAGAAAGTGAAAGGGTCTGAAAACATTTCAAATGTACTATATCAAAAAGTTTATTTTTCAGTCATTCTGTTGGTATTGAAAAAGCTATGGCAGACAACAATAGAGTGCCTGTATTATCTGTAACTTGCAATAAAGAAAAAAATATGAACCGAGAGGCACTCACCACATGTTGTGCACAATTGTAGGTTAATTTTCTTCGTGCTGATAAAACGCAGCAGGACCAAATAGGCACGCCGCTAGCAGAGCTAATGGCATACCTATGTGATTCTGCTGCGTTTTTATCTACACAAAATAAAATAAACCTACAATTGTGCACAACATGTGGTGGGTGCCTATCGCTTTATACTTTTACTTCATTGCAAGTACGTTTGACTGGAGATTGAGCACCCTCAGGTTTGCTGTTTATATAATCCTGCAGTATCCACTGGCATTATTGAGTGCAGGAATAGAAGGGGGGACAGAATAAAGCTGTGCCCTCTACTGTGCCTTTAAAGACCTGTATTATCTGTACCATAGAAGTTTAGGCACTTATGTGTTTGCTGCATGATCTCTGTGTAAGGTAATTCATAATGGAGATATTCTTCCCTAGAAGCAATATAGGATAAATCAGTAAGGGAAAGCATTCACCTGCCTCCTTGCTTATGGGTACTGTATTATAGGTCCATACAGGACTCAAGCCCGCATGAAAGCATGGGAATGGTGTCCCTGCACTTTTTCCTGCCCTTGAGTGGAAATCTTAAATGCGTTCCTACACTTTTTTTCCCCAGGAGTTGACCCTTGGATCCATACTACTTAAAAGTGATTTCCTGAACTCAGGGGATGTGTCTAAATAAGGGAAATGTTTTTTATGTGCCATGAGCATGAATGCAGCACATGCTCCTTTAATTCAACACTGGGAACTAGAAGAATATTCACCTGGTGACCCAAACAGACACCGAAACTTTATGAAGAAGCACAGGTTTATCTGGTCTCTGGAGGTCAAAACCAACAGCATAGACTAGCAATAGTAATGCTAATACTATCCAGTACAGTGATCCCTCAACCTACAATGGCCTCAACATACAATAGTTTCAACATACAATGGCCTTTCCTGGACCATTGTAAGTTGAAACCAGACTCAACATACAATGCTACGGACAGTCCAGATCTGTGAAACGTGTCAATGGCTGGAAGATCTGACCAATCAGAATGGGCAATTTACTGGTAAAACCCCTGTATTACTGAACCCATGCACTGACTGATGTCTGGCAACGCCCCCTACAGTACAGGGAGGTATTACATGTTCTGTACTACTCTTTACATGTGCCAGGGTTACCTGCTCCTTTGGACACCAGGTAAGGGTGACTCCATGTTACTTTTTTAGGCCATTGCATGTACTGTACAGGACCCTGAAGAAGCTCCTGTCCTCTACATAGACCAGTGTTTCCCAAACAGGGTTCCCCCAGCTGTTGCAAAACTACAACGCCCAGCATGCCCGGACAGCCTTTGGCTGTCCGGGCATGCTGGGAGTTGTAGTTTTTCAACAGCTGGAGGCACCCTGCTTGGGAAACACTGACATGGACAGTGATTTACAGATCCCAGCAGATCTTTATTACTTTTATATGTAAAGGACTTGCTTTATCTATATTACTTATCTACTTATTTTTCTTTAATTCTCGCTTTTTTTTCCTTTTTATGGATGGCATTTTGGTGGCTTCAGAACCAATTATCAGGTTTCCATAGAGTTCTGGTCTCAACATACAATGTTTTCAACATACAATGGTCGTCCTGGAACCAATTAATATTGTAACTTGAGGGACCACTGTATATAACTGGAGCAGGTTAGCAGTGGGTTAACATTTTATGTCATCTACATTTATATAAAAAGGAAAATGGTAACCAAACATTTCCCCCAATACAAATGTTAAATAGCATAAGGGAACGTATGAGCACAATCTCTGTGTACAGGATAGCACTTCCATTATCAGAACTGTCTTTATGATTCTACCTTTATGTCTTTGGCAGCTGTTGCATATTGTCCCAGAAGGAAAAAACAAAGGTTGCCTATAGTAGTTTAACTGATGTGATAGGGTTAGGAGGTGACCTTTAAAAACGATATGCAAATGGATTGCATGCTGTATTATAGGCATTTAATCAACTACTTTCTTTAGCTACTATAAAGAGCCTGAGTAAACTGGGGACATGACAAAGCCTCTGGTGTTTACCTTCTGATGCAACCCCTTGTAAAAATGAAAACATATATACCTCCCCTCTATCCCTTCCCTTTTCTCTGATATAAGGGATATTTTTCATATCACATTTCCACTGCGTTTTTTACTCAGCCCCTCTCCTTGTCACTGGTGGGATTGTGTTTTACACGCTGGGCAGCAAAAACATTTCTCTGTAAGAGGTGTTTTTTTAACTTTTGTTTTAATTACTCACATATTGTTATAGGTTATAGCACGTTGATCCAGGGATTTATTCTGATGCCATATTTGGAGTCGCGAAGGAATTTTTGCCTCTAGTATGAAGGTTTTTTGCCTTCCTCTGGATCAACTCAGTAGGGACTCATTAGGGATATAGGTTGAACTTGATGGACTCTGGTCTTTTTTCAACCTCATGAACTATGTTACTATGTTACTATTGTTGTAGAAGCATTAGTAACTTTTGATAACTTTCGTGCATAGGTTTTGAATTGCAGTCATTGAAAACAGGCTTGGGTTGTTTTAAAGGGGTAGTCCAGTGGTAGTCTCTGTACGGGGCCCCGGCTCTCCGCCGAGATAGCGGGTGTCGACCCCCGCACGAGGCGGCGGCCGACACGCCCCCTCAATACATCTCTATGGCAGAGCCGGAGATTGCCGATGGCAGCGCTTCGGCTCTGCCATAGAGTTGTATTGAGGGGGCGTGTCGGCCGCCGCCTCGTGCGTAGGTCGACACGCCCCCTTCCAGCGGGCTGTCGGGGCTCCGTACAGGAGATCGCAGGGGGCCCCAGCGGTCGGACCCCCCGCGATCTGCAACTTATCCCCTATCCTTATGATAGGGGATAAGTTGCTCACCACTGAATCACCACTGGACTACTCCTTTAAGGTGACCACAGGCTATGGCACTTATCTTTCTGCATAGGTTCCTGGAAATCTATTCTCTCCCATGACCTAGATTATCTTTGCAGTACACATGGGACCAACCAGTCCCTTTAAAAGTTGTTTTTATTGGTTGCCACTACCCAGAATTTTCTCTTTTGCTTTAGATGCATCTTTCCAAGTCAAGTTTTGGCCTTCTACTATCTTAGAACTATTTACATGTAAGCCCACAAGGTTAGGGCACTTTCTGGCACCACCTCCTAATAAAGACTCTCTTGTACCCCTCCAGACACACTGCCTCTGTATCAACATATGAGCTTCCCCTCGAGCAATGCTGATGTTAGACCCCTGCTGCTGATCGGACACCAGGCAATGCAGTTTTTGGCAACCGGTATTATAGTGATTGTAAGTACAGCTGGCTGTAAATGCAAAACATGAAAAACAGCAAACAATCACACATAGCATAGCTTGGTGAGGCTGCCCCCCTTATAGCTCAGTAGTAGTACTGTGCTGTGTATGAAGACAATGTGCGATTACAGTACTTCCTCACATATGGCGAGGTCATTCAGGCAGCTTTATATAGAAGCAATATCTGTCAAGTGGAAGAGTAATCATAGAAACTGTAGTCCATTATATGTGTAACCCCATCCACAGCAAGCCCTGGCAGCATCAAAACAAAGGTACTATACAGCAATTTGTTTTTAAATAAAAAACAGCTACCTCTGATCTATGCTGGCACATGGTGAGCATTCACATACATAGGTACTTTTATATCAGATTAATTACCATGGAAAACCCCTTTAATGAATATACAAGAGAGAAAAAGGGGGAGGTGTGGAGCCAGCACACTTGTCATTGTGTTTGCTGTGCATGAGCTGCTGGCATGTCATGGGAGCAGGATATAGCTCTGTATACTGTTATCTTGCAAGGATAAAGCCTATGCACTTCATTAATTCTGCAAGATCCTTCGGATTATTTCAAACAGGAATGACAAGAAGGAGACAGAACGGAAGCTTCTTCGAGAATAGACTGGCGTCACATGAAGCATGTCCTACTTGTGACTGACAACTGGATGACTGGAGTTTCAAAACAGTAATTATGAAGATCATCACTATGTATCTGCCTGCAGACTTAAAGAGGATGGGAGAACAGGAGTGATGGCATATACTAATGACATAACAGTATTTAATCTCTGGATCCACAGTCATCTTGGATGAGGGCAGGTTGGGTATGGTTGGACTTTTCGCAAATGTGTACTTCATAGTCGGACTAATAAACAGATGTAGCAGAGCTGAATGTTATGTTAGAACAATGAAGTAGTAAAGATGCTTGACTCATAAATCACAGACACCACATAAATCAATGTCGGAAGAGTCAGTTACTGCTCTGATCGTAGATAGATAAACATATAGATAGATAGACAGTACAATATTTGGAGAAATAGATGTATAGGAAGATAAAAACATAGATAGGGAATAACTATAGAAAATAAGATAGACTGTAAGAAAGATTGATGATGGACAAGAAATGATGGATAGATAGATGGATAGATAAATAGATAAATGGTAGATAAATAAATAGATAGATAGATAGATAGTTAAATAGATTGACTATGCATTGACAAATAGCTAGGGGTCAAGTCCTGGGGAAAAAAAGTGTGGGATCTCACCCAAGATTTCCACTCAAGGGCTGCTCCTGCTAATGGGAATGGTGTTCCTGCTGTGGAAGAAGTGCAGGAACTCAGTTCCCACACGTTCTTGCAGGACTTGAGCCCTGCAAATCTCTCTCTATCTCTCTCTCTCTCTCTCTCTCTCTCTCTCTCTCTCTCTCTCTCTCTCTCTCTCTCTCTCTCTCTCTCTCTCTCTCTCTCTCTCTCTCTCTCTCTCTCTGTATATATATATATATATATATATATATATATATGTAAACAAATGCATAACACCCCAAAAAAGTTTAGCTTCCTCTGCAGAAATACAAAAATGACACTATATAATGCTTAGCATTCTAAGACTTCTGGGAAACCATGTCCCATATGTTCCAAACTGGAACTGACCAAAGGGAGATGACACAAGAGGTGTCCAGACACATTGTTGTCTACAGAGTCTCATGCTAAGAGTTGAGAAATACACAGTGGGATGCTTAAAAGTAAATGCTATCTATATTCTAAAGAATAGTCTTTAATTCGTGTTTTATGGAAAGAGATTCTGCAGCAGCTCAGGTTTGAGGTTGAACATGCAATATGAGCTACAGCTGCTAAAGGTTACTACTACTTAGAATTAATTTGACATAAAAGTATGTTAATGTTACTGAACTATGATGTAATGATCCTTTCCATTTAAAACTTTATAAAGTGAACAATCTGCACAATCCATGTAAACAAGACATTACATCCTGCGATCCCATTGTGCACAGTGAGTCCAGCAGAGCTTTACATTGTGTCTGCATCTATACAGTGTCTGCTGGATGAAGTATGTATATGCTATGTTCATGCTATCTCCTAGACCGCTGTTTCCCAACCAGGGTGCCTCCAGCTGTTGCAAAACTACCACTCCCAGCATGCCCGGACATCCGTCTGTAGTCTGAGCATACTGGGAGTTGTAGTTTTGACACAGCTGGAGAGCCACATGTTTAAAACCATTGCCCTACTGCAATGTTTTCCAATCAGGGTGCCTCCAGCTGTTGCAAAACTACACTTCTCAGCATGCCCGGACAGCCGTCTGTAGTCTGAACATACTGGGAGTTGTAGTTTTGACACAGCTGGAGAGCCACATGTTTAAAACCATTGCCCTACTGCAAAGTTTTCCAATCAGGGTGCCTCCAGCTGTTGCACAACTACACCTCCCAGCATGCCCGGATAGCCGTCTGTAGTCTGAGCATACTGGGAGTTGTAGTTTTGACACAGCTGGAGAGCCACATGTTTGAAACCATTGCCCTACTGCAATGTTTTCCAATCAGGGTGCCTCCAGCTGTTGCAAAGCTACACCTCCCAGCATGCCCGAACAGCCGTCTGTAGTCTGAGCATACTGGGAGTTATAGTTTTGACACAGCTGGAGAGCCACATGTTTAAAACCATTGCCCTACTGCAATGTTTTCCAAGCAGGGTACTTCCAGCTGTTGCAAAACTACAACTCCCAGCATGCCCGGACAGCCAACGGCACTGTCCTAGACTGTGCATGCTAAGACTTCTTTTATTAAAACATTTCTGGTAACTGTAGATCCTCTGGATAATATGACTCCGGGGCTATTGGCATAACATCTTACCTCCCAGCCATTCAGATGAGATGTTCTGCAGCAGAGTGAAAGGGATGCAAAAGAAAGTTACCAACAAGTCACTGCAAGCCATGGAGCAGATAAAGATGTTTGTCGCTGTCCTCATTGCCTTCTTCCTGATGATAATATACACCACAAGACTGTTGCCAAACAATGCCAGGACAAAGATGATAACATACAAGACCAGGAATACCACCTTGGCATTGAATGGCAGCTCCGGGATGTAAACTAAGGGCTTAAGACCATAAGCTGCAATGAACTCCAGTCTGCTCATGTTATGTTCCTTCAGTAACTGATTGAAGGCTTCAGTAGTAATATTGAGTCTTCTGTCCATGGTGCTGAAGTTCCCTGAAGAAGCCAACTCTGAACAATGAGAAAAGCCCAAGTGCTCAACAAAGCAATCTCACATGGTGGTTCCTGAGCCCATGTGACCAAAGTACAGCATAGACACAAATGCTCCAAAAGTTTAATTGGCATAATAACATTGGATTTCCAGCCATCAATGAATAGTCCAAGCGATCTGGGAAGAAGACTCTTTATAGACCTTTTCCACTGGTCTGGTTTATCTTATACTTTTTCATGGTAATGAATTATTCGTGTTCTTTCTTTACATTGCCCTTCCTCCTCCTCTTTCTTTTCCTCAGGACTGGGAATTTGTTGCTTCTCCTCTTCTGATTCCTCTCTATTCTGCCCCTGAAAAGCAGCCTCCCCTGGTCTAAACTGCATTCCTTGTTGTCAGAAGGAGGACTGTCTGCTTATTGCGTTGCTGCTTGCAGCACAAGACACAATAGGATTCCATTTGCTGGCAGAGTAATTGTAAGTCAGTGAAGAGAATCCTTGCATTTTCACATCAGAGGTCTGGGCTAAATATTGTTGGATGTATGTGTGACTGAGAAAGCAGGAGACAGCTTAACGTGAAAGAAGAATGAGAGAGATGAAAGAGAATTGAAGTGTGCTCCGACTTCATATGTTATGGTCCGAACACACACATAATCCCTGGATACAAGCTGGGACATGGTTGACTAGAAAGGGGGCCTGAGCCCCTACCCTTTTCATGTTACTCCTAAAAGTGCCCTGGGTGATCTGGCATTATTATGTGGACATATAAATAAATAATTATGGGAAGTTTTGTGTTTTCAGTTCAGCCCCTGCCCCCTAAAATGTCTGTGCCTGTATCTGGATACAAGTATAATTCGAAAACAGCATATACAGCATAACAAGAAATAAAACATTAGCCCTTGTGCGGGCACTAAAAAGTAGCAAAAGTAATCAAAGTTTGTGATGGATTAAAGGGGTACTCCACCCCTAGACATCTTATCCCCTATCCAAAGGATAGGGGATAAGATGTCAGATCGCCGCGGTCCCGCTGCTGGGGACCCCCGGGATCGCCGCTGCGGCACTGCGTTATCATTGCTGCACAGAGCGAGTTCGCTCTGTGCGTAATGACGGGCGATACAGGGGACGGAGCAACGTGACTAAAACCCACTCGACTATAAGGCTAGGGTGGGAAATACATCATCTCCCCCATGTCATCATCCCCCCCTGTCATCATCCAGACCCCCGTCATCATCCCCCCCCTTCATCATCACCGCCTGTCAATCCAGTGGTCTTCAACCTGCGGACCTCCAGATGTTTCAAAACTACAACTCCCAGCATGCCCGGACAGCCAATGGCTGTCCGGGCATGCTGGGAGTTGTAGTTTTGCAACATCTGGAGGTCCGCAGGTTGAAGACCACTGAGAAGGGATTGACAGGCAGAGGGTTCACTCGAGTATAAGCCGAGGGGGGCGTTTTCAGCATGAAAAATCGTGCTGGAAAAACTCGGCTTATACTTGAGTATATACGGTATCCCCTATTCACAGATAAGGAATGGAGTGGTGGCGCTCATTCTGACAAGCTACTCCATTCAAAACAAAGGAGTCAGGGTGATACCTGTCAAATAACCACTTGGATGCAGTGATTGCTATTGACTGCAGCATTTAGAAGGATACATTTGAATATACTGCTCGCACCCACCACATATGAAGCAGGCTTAACTCCTAAGCCCATATCTCCCCACTGCATTCCTCATGTGTTGGAATGTGGGGTGGGAATAAATCTAGCTGAGTTCACAATTTCAATGGATCAGCCAACAATCTAATGTGTATAAAGGCCTCCCAACTCCTTATGATGGCAGATGGAGGGAAGAGAAAGGTAAGGCATGTTGGATTTCAACAAGCCCAATCCTTTTACTCTTGGGGTGAGAGATAAGCAGTTGTCAGAGGTGTCTTGCAATGGCTTGCTCCCCTCTCCCCATTTTGACTATAAGCCCATGGCTTAGTCTGGTAGGGCAGTTTAGGTCCACATGTCTGAGTTGCAATGTCCCACACCATACAGTATTTGGAAAACCGCAATAGTGTTCTCTAACCTTGTGCAACCGATTTAAGTATTCCCATTACCTATAGTATTGCAGGTGGTGTGAGCAAATTAGATTAAAAGGACACTTACAGGAGCATCATCTGCACTAACCTGCTCGTACAGGTTTTGTGAATGATGCTGATTCCAATGCAGGTTACCTTTTTTTTTTAGATTCATTGCATTGTTCCTGAGTTATGGACAAAACTCCTAATATGTGAATGAGCTTCTTGGTGCACTCAGAGCATTCCCCAACCCCTTGGTGCACTGTCCCCCCCCCCCCGCACCAGCTACACCCCCCTTTATAAATATTTTTATTTCAGCATGTTACATATATGTGCTGTGCCCTTGTCAAGTGGAGCACATGGGTTTGTAGTACAGGGCTGTACATGATGATGAGGACACCACACGTATAGGAGACATACTGAAGAGATGAATATGAATATTTATAAAGGATGATCTATCACAAGGACGGTACAGGCGGGCAAGGCAGTGCGCTAAGGGGCTGGGGTATGCCTTAAGTGCACCAAGAAGAAGCTCATTTACATATGAGGAGTTTTGTCCATAACTCAGGAACGGTGCAACAGATTTGAAAAGGTAACCTGCATTGGAATCACCATCACCGGCACTATTAACCTTTATAAACAGGAAAGTGCAAATGATGCTCCTGACAGTTCCTCATTCAGGAGATTATGATGGCCATGCCGATCCTGTATAAGTATGACATTATGATAGTATCATGGTTCCTGGACACAGATACACTGCATATATAACAATATAGAAAGTTGTTTCTAAGCAATTCTTGCTGCACAGATAAATTGCAATCGCTATAAGTAGAAAAATTACAGTGATAGAAAATAATATAACTTAATAGCCTGCAATCTCAATAAAAGCACCAATAACCATCATTTTATGATAACCCTTGAAGACCTTTTCTAGATCCATACAAAGCTGTCATCAGTATGGCGACTTTTATAGAATTACAGAAAAGTCCTTCTTCTTGAGGATGGTTTGTGCCCTTTCTGTTGAAAATTGCACACCTTACAACAGAAGATTATCCATTTGTTAATGGTTGAAAAACTGTATATTTCCAATCCTCGAGTTATTAGAATGGTATGTTAAAGGAGGTATCTAGGATGTTCTATAGATTTTTAACTTTTTTTTACAAGTAACAATCAATTGTCCTCTCCTTTATTATTGATAATGTAGGGAATATTGGTTCATGAATATTGTATTAAACTATCGTGATGACCCCTTTTGTATCACATTTGGGAGACCTGTCCCTCCCACATGTCTTTTTTGATCAAAAAAATGAAGAGCTCTAGCTAACAAGGGATAGTAGAAAGATTCCCTTATGGGTCTTTAGGAAGTATTCTTTGTTGAAATCAAATCCTTTTATTGGAAGAAATATGGAAGAGGGAATCTCCTAGATTTAAGATGCATTTGATATACTGTAAGCATAGGGTATTTAGTAATGGTTTCAGTTTGAGGGCACCTGAGGCAATCCCAGGTATGTGAATGGAGTTTCTGCAACTATTTACATACAGTGAAGAATTCAACAACAATTTTATGCCAACAGTCACAGCAAATCTGCAGCACTCATCTCTAGATTTGAATCCATTGTGTGAACATACCCTTACACCCGCTTAACCCCTTAAGGACTCAGGATTTTTCAGTTTTTGCACTTTCGTTTTTTCCTCCTTACCTTTTAAAAATCATAACCCTTTCAATTTTCCACCTAAAAATCCATATTATGGCTTATTTTTTGCATCGCCAATTCTACTTTGCAGTGTAATTAGTAATTTTACCCAAAAATGCACGGCGAAACGGAAAAAAAAATCATTGTGTGACAAAATTGAAGAAAAAATGCCATTTTGTAACTTTTGGGGGCTTCCGTTTCTACGCAGTGCATATTTCAGTAAAAATGACACCTTATCATTATTCTGTAGGTCCATACGGTTAAAATGATACCCTACTTATATAGGTTTGATTTTGTCGCACTTCTGGAAAAAATCATAACTACATGCAGGAAAATTTATACGTTTAAAAATGTAATCTTCTGACCCCTATAACTTTTTTATTTTTCCACGTACAGGGCGGTATGAGGACTCATTTTTTGTGCCGTGATCTGAAGTTTTTATCGGTATGATTTTTGTTTTGATCAGACTTTTTGATCACTTTTTATTCATTTTTTAATGGTTTAAAAAGTGACCAAAAATGCGCTTTTTTTGACTTTGGAATTTTTTTGCACGTACGCCATTGACCGTACGGTTTAATTAATGATATATTTTTATAGTTTGGACATTTACAAACGCGGCGATACCACATACGTTTATTTTATTTTTTTTTTACACTGTTTTATTTTTTTATGGGAAAAGGGGGGTGATTCAAACTTTTATTAGGGAAGGGGTTAAATGACCTTTATTAACACTTTTTTTTACATTTTTTTGCAGTGTTATAGGTCCCATAGGGACCTATAACACTGCACACACTGATCTCCTACACAGATCACAGGCGTGTATTAACACGCCTGTGATCAGTGTTATCGGCGCTTGACTGCTCCTGCCTGAATCTCAGGCACGGAGCAGTCATTCGCCTATCAGACACCGAGGAGGCAGGTAAGGGCCCTCCCAGTGTCCTGCCAGCTGTTCGGGACGCCGGGATTTCACCGCGGCGGTCCCGAACAGCCCCTCTGAGCAGCCGGGTCACTTTCACTTTCGCTTCTAAAGGGTTAATACCGCACATTGCCGCGATCGGCGATGTGTGGTATTAGCCGCGGGTCCCGGCCGTTGATTAGCGCCGGGACCGATGCGATATGATGCGCGATCGCGGCGCGATCCCACTTCATATCGCGGGAGTCGGCGCAGGACGTAAATATACGTCCTGCGTCGTTAAGGGGTTAAAGGGGCATTTCGGGTTTATACATCTTATCCTCTATCCAAAGTATAGGTGATAAGATGTATGGTCACAGGGGTCCCGCCTCTGGGAACCCCCTGATCTCGGTGCAGCCGCGGGCATTCTGTTCCATGCAGCTCCGGGCATTCTGCCTCCGAGACGGGGATGTGATGTCAAGGGCACGCCCCCTCCATGCATGTCTATGGGAGGGGGCATACTGCCACGCCCCCTCCCATAGACATGAATGGAGGGGGTGTGGTGTGACAGGACGTCACATCCCCATCTGAGAATATTGGGGTCTGTATTGAGATCGTGGGGGTCCCAAAAGGCGGGACCCATGCGATCATACTTCCCCCGGCACAAAATGCCGGGGCTGCACCGAGATCTTGTGGGTCCCCAGCGGTGGGACCCCTGCGATCTTACATTTTATCCCCTATCCTTTGGATAGGGGATAAGAGGTATAAGCCCGGAATACCCCTCTAACAGTAGAGAAAGCACAGGGAAAAGATTCCATGGTATGCTTGTCTTTGGGAATTTTTTTTTTTTAGAAAGAAAAGGCTGTGAATTGTTTCCAAACCAACCTAACATTTAATAGACCACACCCCCATAATGCACCAAACTGTCCGTGAATCATAAATAGTGTGCATGTAAGAAGCACAGGGCTTTGGCTGACAATGGCCATATGTACTTATACGTTCAACTCTTTATTGAACTTATTGCAAACAAGTAACAATGTCAATAGCCTAGTTTGGCAAAACCAGGAACGGTGTCTGTATAGAAGGTAGTATTGTCAAAGGAATGAAAACTTCAAGTGCTCTTATTGACCAAGCACTTATTATACATATATATATTATACAATCTGTTAAGAAATTATGGCCAAGATTCAATGATTTGCCTAAAACCAAAACTACCTGGTTTTGTCCATACAACCAATCACAGCTCAGCTTCTATTAAAAGAGCTTGATAAGATATGAAAGCTGAGCTGCGATTGGTTGTTTTGTGGAAATCAGACAGTTTTGGTTTCAGACAGATTGAGAAATCTGGACCATTGTCTCCTGTTATTTAGGTCTCCAGATCGGGTGGTGTTCGGGCAGGTTGTATCAGGAAAATTTGCTGCTGATGTTTAGGCTTTCGGGACTAAGACTGGTAACTCAGACTGTTGCCTTAACTTTGGATGATCTTGGCATCAGTGGATGGTGTAACAAGTAAAAAACTCTCTAGTATCAACATGGAGATTCCAGAGCTAAACATTCCCTGCACATTCATTAACCAAAACCTAAAAGGAAATGCACACATCCAAGTCTCGGACTGCAACACTTCTAATGGACACTGAGAAGGAATACCAGGTGAAGACTTCCAAAACGCGATGGGTTTCAGCGGTGCTGACCAGGGATGGACACGTCAGGTGAGTGGAAAATGTTTATTTAAAACAATGCAATGCGTTTCACCGATTTCATCAGGCATCTGCGGTGAAACATGTTGCATTGTTTTAAATAAACCTTTTCCACTCACCTGACATGTCCATTCCTGGTCAGCGCCGCTGAAAACCATCGCCTCTTGGAAGTCTTCACCTGGTATTTCTTGTATGATTGGAGAGGCTGCAGTCTGAGCTTTGTACTCACTCACGCTGACCATTGTTGTGTGTGAGCTCACACAACCGCCTTTGGTAAGAGTTCCTAAAATCTACTATTGATCTACACATTGGCAGTTTTACGCTATGGAGCGTTCTTCCATTTCTTTATAGTACTGAATCAGGAGGAGCCACCACATGTGGGCTCCACGCATGTACTATTGTGAAAAACATGGACAGCTGTTTTTATGCATGACAGTAAACCATATACAGTATCTCCCATAAGTGAGTCTACCCCTCACATTTTTTAAAATATTTTATCATATCTTTTCATGTAACAACACTAAAGAAATGGCACTGCTACAATGTAAAGTAGTTAGTGCACAGTCTGTATAACAGGGTTTAATGTTGCTGTTCCCTAAAAATAACTAAACATACAGCCATTAATGAGTAAACGAGTACACCCCTAAGTGGAAATGTCCAAATTGGACCCAAATTGTGTCAATACTTTGTGTGGCCATCATTATTTTCCAGCACTGTCTTAAGCCTCTTGGGCATGGAGTTTACCAGAGCTTCACAGGTTGCCACTGGAGTCCTCTTCAACTTATCCATGATGATATTATGGAACTGGGGGATGTTAGAGACCTTTCCCTCCTCCCTCCATTTGAGGTTTCCCCATAGATGTTCAATAGGGTTTAGGTCTGGAGCCATGCCCATCACCTTTACCATCAGCTTCTTGGTAAAGCATTGGTCAACTTGGAGGTGTTTGGGGTCATTATCATGCTGAACACTACCCTGCAGCCCAGTCTCCAAAGGGAGGGGATCATACTCTGCTTCAGTATATCACAGTTCATGTTTCCCTCAATGAACTGTATCCCCGCACCCCAACCCCCCAGTGCCAGCTGCACTCGTGTAGGCTCCGACCATGATACTCCCACCACCATGCTTGACTTTAGGCCAGACACACTCCTTTCCCGGTTGACGTGACATACAGTTGACACCATCTGAACCATATACGTTTGTCCATAGAAAGAAAAATTCACAGGCAACTCTTCAAGGCCATTTCTTCAATGCTTCGTTTTTATTCTTAGGTTCGGCTCCACGCCGCACCGCTGTGCTAGACGCTAGTGCGTTGATGATTACAACTGTTTCTTTCCATTTAGGAACTACAACAGATCATTTCTGCTCTCCTGTCCACGTGACTTATATTTACCACCTCTTGTGGCGTCGTGAACAGGTGAGTAGAAAAAAATCTAACAAATAGTGTAATATAAAACGAGAAAATATTAAAACAATTAAAAACGCATAATTGCAGGCATAGAACTATTTGTTACTATTTACTCCAAGCTAGAGAAATACTGCCATATCAATTCGATCATTTAACCCTTTTGTTTCTTGTGCCCCTGGCTGTAAAATCCATCTAGCTTCTATTTCTCTTAGTTTTTTCATTGCATTTTGCCCGTCTCTTATTTCTACTTTTTGTAAACCCAAGAATTTGAGCCGGTTTGTGTTTCATCCATGTTCTGAGTTTATGTGCTCGATCAAACGAGGCGATCTTTTTTTTGTTTGAATGGAACTTACATGCTCTCTGAATCTTACATTTATGGGTCTTATAGTACTTCCAATGTAAAATCTTGTACATTCACATATTATTGTGTATACTACGTTCTTTGATCGACAGCACATAAGCTCAGTGAGGTCTCATTTTATACCTCCTATTGCTACACTTTTCCCTGTTAGGTAGTGTTCACACCAATTACAATGGCCACATTTTGCCTTTCCTTTCATTTGTTTTTTTCCTAGTCAATATTTGTTTTATTTTTATTTTTTTCAGTGAATTTGCTTCTGACCAATATGTCCTTGAGGTTCTTTGTTTGTTTGAAGGCTGTCATAGGTTTTTGCAGTTTAAGGTTACCTAAAACCGGAACTGTCTCTATCAATCCCCAGTAGGAATAGATAGATTTTTTTATCACTTCATACATCGGACTAAATTTAAATGTTCATGTGCCGGCTCAAATTCATGGGTTTACAAAAAGTGCAAATAAGAGACGGGCAAAATGCAATGAAAAAACTAAGAGAAATAGAAGCTAGATGGATTTTATGGACAGGGGCCCATCTCTTATTTGTACTTTTTGTAAACCCATGAATTTGAGCCTGCACATGAACATTTTAATTTAGTCCGATGTATGAAGTGATAAAAAATTCTATCTATTCCTACTGGGGATTGATAGAGAGAGATCCGGTTTTAGGTAACCTTAACCCCTTAAGGACACAGCCCATTTTCACCTCTAGGACGCAGCCCTTTTTTGCACATCTGACCACTGTCACTTTAAACATTAATAACTCTGGAATGCTTTTACTTATCAATCTGATTCCGAGATTGTTTTTTCGTGACATATTCTACTTTAACATAGTGGTAAATTTTTGTGGTAACTTGCATCCTTTCTTGGTGAAAAATCCCAAAATTTGATGAAAAAATTGAAAATTTTGCATTTTTCTAACTTTGAAGCTCTCTGTTTGTAAGGAAAATTGATATTCCAAATATTATTTTTTTGGGATTCACATATACAATATGTCTACTTTATATTTTAATCATAAAATTGACATGTTTTTACTTTTGGAAGACACCAGAGGGCTTCAAAGTTCAGCAGCAATTTTACAATTTTTCACAAAATTTTCAAACTCGCTATTTTTCATGGACCAGTTCAGGTTTGAAGTGGATTTGAAGGGTCTTCATATTAGAAATACCCCATAAATGACCCCATTACAAAAACTGCACCCCCCAAAGTATTCAAAATGACATTCAGTAAGTGTTTTAACCCTTTAGGTGTTTCACGGTAAAAGCAGCAAAGTGAAGGAGAAAATTCAAAATCTTCATTTTTTACACTTGCATGTTCTTGTAGACCCAATTTTTGAATTTTTACAAGGGGTAAAAGGATAAAATTTATACTTGAATTTGTAGCCCAATTTCTCTCGAGTAAGCACATACCTCATATGTCTATGTAAATTGTTCGGCGGGCGCAGTAGAGGGCTCAGAAGCGAAGGAGCGACAAGGGGATTTTGGAGAGTACGTTTTTCTGAAATGGTTTTTTGGGGGCATGTTGCATTTAGGAAGCCCCTATGGTGCCAAAACAGCAAATAAAAAAAACATGGCATACCATTTTGGAAACTAGACCCCTTGAGGAACGTAAAAAGGAATTAAGTGAGCCTTAATACCCCACAGGTGTTTCATGACTTTTGCATATGTAAAAAAAAAAAAAAAAATTTCACTAAAATGTGTGTTTCCCCCCAAATTTCACATTTTTGCAAGGGTTAATAGCAGAAAATACCCCCCAAAATTTGTAACCCCATCTCTTCTGAGTATGGAGGTACCCCATAAGTTGACCTGAAGTGCATTACGGGCGAACTACAATGCTCAGAAGAGAAGGAGTCATATTTGGCTTTTTGAGAGCAAATTTTGCTCGGGGGGCATGTCGCATTTAGGAAGCCCCTATGGTGCCAGGACAGCAAAAAAAAACGACATGGCATACCATTTTGGAAACTAGACTCCTTGAGGAACGTAACAAGGGATAAAGTGAACCTTAATACCCCACAGGTGTTTCACGACTTTTGCATATGTAAAAAAAATAATTTTTTTTTTACCAAAAATGCTTGGTTTAGCAAAAATTTAACATTTTTAAAAAAGGTAATAGCAGAAAATACCCCCCAACATTTGAAGCCCAATTTCTCCCGATTCAGAAGACACCCAATATGGGGATGAAAAGTGCTCTGCTGGCGCACTACAGGTCTCAGAAGAGAAGGAGTCACATTTGGCTTTTTGGAAGCAAATTTTGCTCTGGGGGCATGCCGCATTTAGGAAGCACCTATGGTGCCAGGACAGAAAAAAAAAACACATGGCATACCATTTTGGAAACTAGACCCCTTGGGGAACGTAACAAGGGGTAAAGTGAACCTTAATACCCCACAGGTGTTTCACGACTTTTGCATATGTAAAAAAAAAAATATTTTTTTTACACTAAAATGCTTGTTTTCCCCCAAATTTTACATTTTTACAAGGGATAATAGCAGAAAATACCCCCCAAAATTTGTAACCCCATCTCTTCTGAGTATGGAAATACCCAATAAGTGGACGTGAAGTGCACTGGGGGCGAACTACAATGCTCAGAAGAGAAGGAGCATCATTGAGCTTTTGGAGAGAGAATTTGGCCATGTGCATTTCCAAAGCCCCCCGTGGTGCCAGAACAGTGGACCCCCAACATGTGACCCCATTTTTAAAACTACACCCCTCACGGAAGGTAATAAGGGGTGCAGGGAGAATTTACACCCCACTGGCATTTGACGTATCTTTGGAACAGTGGGCTGTGTAAATTAAAAATTTTATTTTTCATTTTCACAGACCCCTGTTTCAAAGATCTGTCAGACACCTGTGGGGTGTAAATGCTCACTGTACCCCTTGTTACATTCCGTGAGGGGTGTAGTTTCCAAAATGGGGTCACATGTGGGTATTTATTGTTTTGCACTTATGTCAGAACCGCTGTAAAATCAGCCACCCCTGTGCAAATCACCAATTTAGACCTCAAATTTACATGGTGCACTCTCCCTTCTGAGCCTTGTTGTGCGTCCCCAGAACACTTTGCGCCCACATATGGGGTATCTCCGTCCTCAGGAGAAAATGCGTTACAAACTTTGGAGGCTTTTTTTCTTTTACCGCTTGTGAAATTTTAAAGTATGGGGCAACACCAGTATGTTAGTGTACAAAAATGTTTTTTTTTTTACACTAACATGCTGGTGTAGACCCCAACTTTACCTTTTCATAAGGGGTAAAAGGAGAAAAAGCCCCCCAAAATTTGTTAGGCAATTTCTCCCGAGTACGGCGATACCCCATATGTGGCCCTAAACTGTTGCCTTGAAATACGCCAGGGCTCCAAAGTGAGAGCGCCATGTGCATTTGAGGCCCAAATTAGGGATTTGCATAGGGGTGGACATAGGGATATTCTAAGCCAGTGATTCCCAAACAGGGTGCCTCCAGCTGTTGCTAAACTCCCAGCATGCTTGGACAGTCAATGGCTGTCCGGAAATGCTGGGAGTTTTTGTTTTGCAACAGCTGGAGGTTCCGTTTTGGAAACACTGCTGTAGGATACATTTTTCATTTTTATTGGGGGGGAAGGGGTGGTGGTGGTGGGGGGGGGGCAGTGTACGTGTGTATATGTAGTGTTTTACTCTTTATTTTATGTTAGTGTAGTGTAGTGTTTTTAGGTTACATTCACACTGACGGCGGATTACACTGAGTCTCCCGCTAGGAGTTTGAGCTGCGGCTGCTGCAGCTCAAACCTGAAGCAGGGAATTCACTGTAATCCGCCGCCAGTGTGAATGTAACCTGTACATTCACATGGGAGGGGGGGGGGGGCAAAACTACAACTCCCAGCATGCACTGACAGAACGTGCATGCTGGGAGTTGTAGTTTTGCAACAGCTGGAGGCACACTGGAAAATACTGAGTTGGGTAATAGAACCTATTACCTAACTCGGTATTTCCCAACCAGTGTGCCTCCAGCTGTTGCAGAACTACAACTCTCAGCATGTACTGATTGCCAAAGAGAATGCTGGGAGATGTAGTTATGCAACAGCTGGATGCACGCAAGTACAACTCCCAGCATGCCGAGACAGCCATTTGCTGTTCCTGAATGCTGGGAGTTGTAGTTTTGCAAGATTTAGAGGGGTTCAGGCTGGAGATCACTGACAGTGGTCTCTAAACTGTGGCCCTCCAGATGTTGCAAAACTACAAATCTCAGCATGCTAAGACAGCAAACTGCTGTCTGAGCATGCTGGGAGTTGTAGTTTTGTAATATCTGGAGGGCTACAGTTTAGAGACCACTGTCAGTGATCTCCAGCCTGAACCCCTCTAAATCTTGCAAAACTACAACTCCCAGCATGCCAACACAGCAAACAGCTGTCAAGGCATGGTGGGAGTTGTAGTTTTGCAACATCTGGAGGGCGACAGTTTAGAGACCACTCTCTAAACTGTCGCCCTGCAGATGTTGCTAGGCAACAGACTCTGCACACGCGGCGTCATACTTACCTCCACCGCCGCCGTGATCACAGCCGCCGCCGGGTAAGTGATCGCCGCCGCCGCTACTGCACGGTTCCCCCCGCTGTGCCCGGACACCGATGGGCGGGCATAGCGCGGGGAACCGAACTTTAACCCCCCCGCCCCCAGTCTGCTATTGGTCGGCCGCTCCACCGATCAATAGCAGGGATAGGAGGGGTGGCAACCCTGCCACCTCACTCCTATCTCTTCAAGGGGGATCGAGGGTGTCTTGGACACCCCCGATCCCCCTTATTTTATCGCGGCGCCGCGATTGATGGGCAGGGGGAGAGCGCTCCCCCTGCAAACACCATAGATGCCGTGATCAGACTGATCACGGCATCTATGGGGTTAATGCTGCCGGGACCGGCGCGATCGCGGCCCCGGCAGCTGCGGTGGGACTCCGGCTGTGATTGACAGCTGAGTCCCACCCGCGATCTCCTGCGCTGCCCGCGGCAGAGCAGGAGATCGCTTGGACGTATGCATACGTCCATTTGCGCGAACGTGTAATTCGCCTGGACGTATGCATACGTCCAATAGCGGGAAGGGGTTAAACTGCAAAAACCTATGACAGCCTTCAAACAAACAAAAAACCTCAAGGACATATTGGTCAGAAGCAAATTCACTGAAAAAAAAGAAAACAAAACAAAAATTGAGTAGGAAAAACACAAATACTCGATGGACAGGGACATAATACTCCCCCCCTTATAAAGCATTGGTACGGCCTCACCTGGAATATGCTGTTCAGTTTTGGGCACCAGTCCATAAAAGGGACACTGTGGAGCTGGAAAGGGTGCAAAGACACGCGACTAAACTAATATGGGGCATGGAACATCTTAGCTATGAGGAGTGATTAAAGGAGTTACAATTGTTTAGTCTTAAGAAGAGACGTTTAAGGGGGATATGATAAATGTATATAAGTATATTAATGGCCCATACAAAAAATATGGAGAAAAACTGTTCCAGGTTAAACCCCCCCAAAGGACGAGGGGGCACTCCCTCCCTCTGGAGAAGAAAAAGTTTAGTCTCAAGGGGCGACACGCCTTCTTTGCCATGAGAACTGTGAACTTATGGAACAGTCTACCTCAGGAACTGGTCACAGCAGGAAAAATTAACAGCTTTAAAACAGGATTAGATACATTCCTGGAACAAAATAACATTAATGCTTATGAAGAAATATAAAATCCCATCCCTTCCCCAATATCGCGCCACACCCCTACCCTTCAATTCCCTGGTTGAACTTGATGGACGTATGTCTTTTTTCAACCGTACTAACTATGTAACTATGTAAATAAAAGGAAAGGCAAAATGTGGCCATTGTAATTGGTGTGAACACTACCTAACAGGGAAAAGTGTAGCAATAGGAGGTATAAAACGAGACCTCACTGAGCTTATGTGCTGTCGATCAAAGAACGTAGTATACACAATAATATGTGAATGTACAAGATTTTACATTGGAAGTACTATAAGACCCATAAATGTAAGATTCAGAGAGCATGTACATTCCATTCAAACAAAAAAAGGATCGCCTCGTTTGATCGAGCACATAAACTCAGAACATGGATAAAACACAAACCGGCTCAAATTCTTGGGTTTACAAAAAGAAGAAATAAGAGACGGGCAAAATGCAACGAAAAAACTAAGAGAAATAGAAGCTAGATGGATTTTACGGACGGGGCACAGGATACAAATGGGTTAAATGATCGAATTGATATGGCAGTATTTCTCTAGCTTGGAGTATATAGTAAAAAATAGTTCTATGCTTGTAATTATGCGTTTTTAATTGTTTTAATATTTTCTCGTTTTATATTACACTATTTGTTAGATTTTTTTTCTACTCACCTGTTCACAACGTCACAAGAGGTGGTAAATATAAGTCACGTGCACAGGAGAGCAGAAATGATCTGTTGTAGTTCCTAGACGGAAAGAAACAGCTGTAATGATCAACTCACTAGCGTCTAGCACACTGGTGCGGCGTGAAGCTGCTTCACCTGCACGAACCTAAGAATAAAAATGAAGCATTGAAGAAATGGTCGCCTGTGAATTTTTCCTTCTTTGGACATTGTTGTATGAAGCTAATTTCTACACAAGAGCACCACTATTCATGCACACCTTCCTGACATAAGCCACAGTTTGGAGTACTGGAGTCACAGGAAGCAGGGCTAACAGTGCCAACATAACTTTCCTTTTTTCTAGCACGTAGCCATATAAGTTTGTATTGGTCTCATCGGACCACAGTAATCCATGTCCTTAGTGTGCTTGTGTTTTGAGGGAGTTTGTGTGTTTGTGGAGTTTCTTGTGCATCATCTTTAGTGTTGCTCGCGAATATTCGCAATGCGAATGTTTTTTTTCACAGTACACATCACAGTGATCAGCCCTCTCTGCTTCCAGCTGGTGTGGTCTAAAGAAGCCTCTAATACTACTGTGTGAGACTGATGTATGAATTTTCTCATATGGAAACATTTGCATATGCGAATTTTCGCTTATGCAAATTTTCACATATGCTAATTTTCCACACATGTAAATTTCCGTTTATGATGATTTTTGCATATGCAAATTTTTGCATATGCGAATTTCCGCATATGCGAAAATATAACGCAAATATTACGAATATGCGAATTTAGCGAATATATGACGAATATTTGTCCATATATTCGCAAAATATCGCAAATTCGAATATGGCCTATGCTACTCAACACTAATCATCTTTAGATGAGGTTTCCTTCAAGGACAACAGCCATGCAGATCAATTTGATGCAGTGTGCTGCATATGATCTGAACACTGACAGGCTGACCCTCCCAGCCCTTAAACATCTGTAGCAATGCTGGCAGCACTCATGTGTCTATTTACCAACCTCTCAACTTATTTGGTTGACCATAGCAGGTCCTGTTCTGAGTGGAACCTGTCCTGCGAAACCACTGTATGGTCTTGCCCGCTGTACTGCAGTTTAGTTTGAGGGTCTTAGTAATCTTCCTATAGCTCTTTATGTAGAGCAAAAAAATTATAAAACATTTCAGATCCTCAGAGAGTTCTTTGTCATGAGGAGCCATATTGAAAATCCAGTGACCAGTATTAGAGAGTGTGAGAATAATAACACCAATACAAACTGATATGGCTAATGTATGCAAGACTACAGCCAAGGACAAAAAAATAAGGTCAAATCAGAAAGGAAGCAGCTGTTGCTGGCGGATTCAATCATAAGAAGTGTGGAGCTTAAGGAAAAGGGTTTTGTGAGATGTCTCCTGGGTGCTACTGCAAGAAGAGATAGAAGACGTATTCTTAATATTGTAAAGCAAGCAAAGCAAGAAGGGGACGTGGATGTTCTTGTCCATCTAGGCACAAATTACCTGGCTTGCAATGAAGTTTCAGAGGTGAAGGAATCTTTTATCACACTTGGTAATGATGTACAGCATTTAGCATCCACTGTTTCATTTTCTGAAGTTCTGCCTGTGCATAACGTTTAGAATGATAGGCAGAGGCGCATAGAGGAGTTCAACTTATGGCTTAGTAAATGGTGTCAAGAGCAAGGATTTGGCTTTGTGACTAATGATAGCTCTACTTGTTATAGAAAGGAACTGTACAAAAAAGATGGTTTGCATCTTTCTCTCAAAGGAACGAATGTACTCAGTGAACAATTCCAAGAATTTGCTAAGGAGTATTTAAACTAGGAAGGGGGGGAGGGGGACAAAAGATTGAAAATCCATGAGTTCAATTCCCCCCCCCCCCAAACAATGCCAGAACATGTCAGTAGAACAAAGGTTAAGAAATTACAAGCTCAGAGTCCTGCCTACAAATGCCCACAGTTTAGGTAATAAAATCAATGAACTTGGGTCAATAATGGCATCTGAGAATGTAGATTTAGTGGCTGTTACTGAGACATGGTTTAATGAAAGTAATGACTGGGACATATCCATACCAGGGTACTCTTTATACAGAAGAGACAGAGAAGGCAAGAAGACTTCATAAAATCTAACCTAATACAAGTTAGTGAGGCAAACATAGAGTCAGTTTGGGTTACGTTGCAGTTTGGTAATCAGACATTAACTTGTTGTAACGCCGAGCGCTCCGGGTCCCGCTCCTCTACCGGAGTGCTCGCGGCGTTCTGATCTTGCTTGCAGCGCCCCAGTCAGACTCGCTGACCCCCGGCGGGGATGCGATCCGTTCCACACACCTGCCCCGTCCTCCTGCTCAGTCCCGGCGCGCGCGGCCCCGCTCTCTAGGGCGCACGCGCGCCAGGTCTCTCAGATTTAAAGGGCCAGTGCACCATTAATTGGTGCCTGGCCCAATCAGTTCCAATCCCTCCCCACACTATATAATGCCACTTCCCCTTCCTGTCCTTGCCGGATCTTGTTGCCTTGTGCCCTGAGAAAGCGTTTCTGTGTGTTCCCTAGCCTGTGTATCCAGACCCCTTGCCGTTGCCCCTGACTACGAACCTTGCCGCCTGTCTTGACCTTCTGCTACGTCTGACCTCGCCTTGCCTTGTCCTTGTGTACCGCGCCTGTCTCAGCTGTCAGTGAGGTTGAGTCGCTATCGGGTGGAGCGACCTGGGGGTTACCTGCCGCAGCAACTCCATCCCGTTTTGCGGCGGGCTCTGGTGAAAACCAGTAACCTCTTAGATTCCATTCCCCTGGTACTGCCCACGCCATCGCCTCACTGACACAGAGGGTCCACTCCAGTGCCCTTCCTGCATACCAGCCCGGATCCTGACAGTAGATCCGGCCATGGATCCCGCTGAGGTACCGCTGCCGAGTCTTGCTGATCTCCCTACCATTGTTGCCCAGCAGTCCCAGCAGATCGCCCAACAAGGACAACAGCTGACGCAGTTGACCGCCATGCTCTAGCAGCTTCTGCCAGCCCAGCGTCAACCATCTCCTCCCCCAGCTCCAGCATCTCCTCCACTCCGAGTTGCTGCAACTACCTCTAGAGTCCGCTTGTCTCTCCTGGAGAAATTTGATGGAGACTCTAAGTTGTGCCGGGGATTCCTGTCCCAATGTTCCCTGCACCTCGAAATGATGTCGGACCAGTTCCCCACAGAATGGTCTAAGGTGGCTTTCGTGGTCAGTTTGTTATCTGGAAAGGCCTTGTCCTGGGCCACACCGCTGAGGGACTGCAACGATCCTGCCACTGCTTCTGTCCAGTCCTTCTTCTCCGAAGTACGCAGCATCTTCGAGGAGCCAACCCGGGCTCCTCTGACAGCTCTTCTGAATCTCGTCCAAGGGAGATCTTCAGTGGGCGAATATGCCATCCAGTTCCGCACCCTCGCCTCTGAGCTAGCTTGGAACAATGAGGCCCTTTGCGCGACCTTAAAGAAAGGTTTATCCAGCCACATCAAAGATGTTCTGGCCGCACAAGAAATTCCTGCTACCCTGTCTAAATGTATCCATTTGGCCACCCGCATTGATATGTGTTTCTCTGAAAGACACCAGGAGCTTCGCCAGGAAAAGGATCTTGTTCACACCAGGCGGTTTTCTCACTTGGCAGCTCTCTTCCAGAGTCCTCTGCAACCTACCCCTGTGCCTCCGGCCGAGGAGGCTATGCAAGTGGACCGGTCTCGCCTGACCCAAGAAGATAGGACTCGCTGCAGAAATGGAAATCTCTGCTTGTACTGTGCCAGTACTGAACATTTCCTTAAAGACTGCCCTATTCGCCCTCCGCATCAGGGAAACGCTTGCACCTAGTTAACGTGTGAGAGGTGTTACTAGGTGTGAATTCCTCCTCTCCACGCCTGACTATTCCAGTGCGGATTTCTCCATCCGCTAATTCCTCCTTCTCTGCGGTGGCCTTCCTGGACTCTGGTTCTGCAGGAAATTTTATTGAAGCCTCGTTCATCAACAGATTTAACATTCCTGTTACTCGTCTCATCAAACCCTTCTACATCTCATCAGTAAACGGAGAGAATCTGGTGTGCACCGTGCGTTACCGCACTGAACCCTTGCTCATGACCGTTGGAATTCTCCACCAAGAAAAAATGTAATTCTTTGTTTTGCCAAATTGTACCTCGGACATTCTGCTTGGTTTACCCTGGCTCCAGCGTCACACTCCTACCCTCAATTGGACCACTGGGGACATTAAGTCCTGGGGCGCTTCCTGCCACAAACGTTGCCTTAAGTCTGTACCCATCAGCCAAGTCCCCATCGCTACTCCATTGCCTGGCCTTCCTAAGGTCTACCAGGACTTTGCTGACGTCTTTAGTAAAAAGCAAGCGGAGGTCCTGCCTCCACATAGACCCTATTGACTGTCCTATTGACTTGCTTCCAGGCACCACTCCGCCCAGTGGCAGAATCTATCCTCTCTGCTCCTGAAACCAGGGCCATGTCTGAATACATTCAGGAAAATCTTAAGAGAGGTTTCATTAGGAAGTCTTCTTCACCAGCCGGAGCAGGGTTCTTCTTCGTTGCCAAGGAGGATGGATCACTACGCCCCTGCATAGACTATCGTGGCCTCAATAAAATTACAGTAAAGAACCGCTACCCTCTGTCTCTCATCTCTGAGCTCTTTGACCGTCTGCATGGAGCAAAAGTTTTTACAAAGCTTGACCTCAGGGGTGCCTATAACCTCATCAGAATTCGTGAAGGAGATGAGGGGAAAAACGCTTTTAATACCAGAGATGACCACTTCGAATATCTCATCATGCCATTTCGACTTTGCAATGCCCCTGCAGTTTTTCAAGATTTTGTCAACGAAACCTTTCGGGACTTACTGTATACCTGCGTAGTGGTCTATCTAGATGACATCCTAATTTTTTCCTCCAACCTTGAGGAACACCGGCTCCATGTCCGTCAAGTACTCCAGCGCCTTCATGTAAACCATCTTTACGCCAAATTAGAAAAATGCCTTTTTGAACGTAGCTGTCTTCCTTTCCTGGGATACTTGGTCTCTGGACAGGGTCTTCAAATGGATCCTGATAAGCTCTCCGCGGTCTTGGATTGGCCACGCCCCTCTGGACTTCGTGCTATCCAGCGCTTCCTCGGATTCGCCAACTACTATCGTCAGTTCATCTCCCACTTCTCCACCATCGTTGCCCCTATTGTGGCACTGACGAAGAAAAGCGTGAATCCGAAGTCCTGGCCTTCCCAAGCGGATGAAGCTTTTTCCCGCCTTAAGGCCGCCTTCACTTCTGCACCAGTCTTATCTAGGCCAGATCCACTGAAGCCTTTCTTCCTTGAGGTTGACGCCTCCTCGGTAGGAGCCGGGGCTGTCCTTCTTCAAAGAACCGCTAAAGGAAAAAACGTCACTTGCGTTTTTTTCTCCAAAACTTTTTCTCTTCCTAAAAATAACTATTCCATAGGAGACCGTGAACTGTTGGCCATCAACTTGGCACTTGAAGAGTGGAGACATCTTCTGGAAGGGTCCCTTCACCCTATCACCATCTACACTGACCATAAAAATCTGTCCTATCTTCAGTCCGCCCAGCGTTTAAATCCTCGCCAGGCCAGGTGGTCGTTGTTCTTTGCCCGCTTCAATTTTCAAATTCATTTTCGTCCTGCAGATAAGAATATCAGGGCTGATGCCTTATCACGTTCCACCGATGCCTCCGAAGCCGAGACCCCTCCTCAGCACATCATACCTCCAGAGTGCCTGATCTCCTCTGCTCCTGCTTCTCTGGTGCCAGTTCCTCCAGGAAAAACTTATGTTCCTCCACGTCTTCGCCTCCAGACTCTCAAATGGGGTCATTCCTCCCATCTTGCTGGTCACGCTGGAATTAAAAAATCCATACAGTTGATTTCCAGACACTACTGGTGGTCTTCCCTGGAAAAATATGTGACTGGTTTCGTACAGGCCTGTACAGTATGTGCATGTGATAAAACTCCACGCCAGAAGCCTGCAGGTCGTCTCCACCCCTGCCGGTGCCTGAACAGCCTTGGTCCCACATAGCCATGGACTTCACCACGGACCTTCCTTCATCTCATGGCAACACCATCATTTGGGTGGTCGTTGATCGTTTTTTCCAAAATTGCTCATTTTGTCTCGCTTCCTGGCCTTCCTTCTGCGCCACAGTTGGTAAAGCATTTTGTTCTGCAGATTTTTCGTCTCCACGGGCTTCCCAAGCATATCGTCTCTGATAGAGGCGTTCAATTTATCTCAAAATTTTGGAGAGCACTCTGCACTCAATTAAAGATCAAATTAAATTTCTCATCTGCCTATCACCCCCAATCCAATGGACAAGTGGAGAGGGTGAATCAAATTCTTGGTGACTACCTGCGACATTTTGTCTCCTGCCGTCAAGATGATTGGGTGATCTACTGCCCTGGGCCAAATTTTCGTACAATTTCAAGAATTCTGAGTCTTTCGCCAAATCTCCGTTTTTTTGTAGTGTACGGCCGTCACCCGCTGCCCCCCCCCTTCCCATTCCCATTTCATCTGGAGTTCCTGCCGTAGATGAATTAACTCAGGACTTCTCCTCTATCTGGAAGGAGACTCAAAAGCCGCTCTCACTGGCCTCATCTCGCATGAAGAGACATGCGGATAAGAAGAGAAGAACTCCTCCTGTCTTTGCCCCTGGTGACAAAGTATGGCTCTCTGCCAAATTCATTCGGTTCCGGGTCCCTAGCTACAAGCTGGGCCCTCGTTACCTCAGGCCTTTTAAAATTTAAAATCAAATTAATTATGACTCCTACAAGCTCCATCTTCCTCCCTCTCTTCTTATTCCTAACTCTTTCCATGTCTCCCTTCTCAAACCCCTCATACTTAACCGTCATTCCCCCAAGGTCACCGCTCCTGCTCCTGTCACTGGGTCCTCTGATGTCTTCTTGGTGAAAGAGATCCTCGCCTCCAAGGTCATCCGAGGTATAAAAAAAAACATTTCTTGTTGATTGGGAGAATTGTGGCCCCGAAGAGAGGTCTTGGGAACCTGAAGCCAATATCCTGGACAAGGAACTCATTCATAAATTTTTGGGTTCTAAAAATAGGGGGAGACCCAAGGGGGGGGGGTACTGTAACGCCGAGCGCTCCGGGTCCCGCTTCTCCCACGGAGCACTCGCGGCATTCTGATCTTGCTTGTAGCGCCCCGGTCAGACTCGCCGACCGGGAGCGCTGCTCTGTGTCCCTCGGCGGGGATGCGATCCACTTGGCGGGACGTGCCTGCCCGTGGGTCGTAACCCGTTCCACTCACCTGCCCCGTCCTCCAGCTCAGTCCCGGCTGATTAATTGGTGCCTGGCCCAATCAGTTCCAATCCCTCCCCACACTATATAATGCCACTTCCCCTTCCTGTCCTTGCCGGATCTTGTTGCCTTGTGCCCTGAGAAAGTGTTTCTGTGTGTTCCCTAGCCTGTGTATCCAGACCCCTTGCCGTTGCCCCTGACTACGAACCTTGCCGCCTGCCTTGACCTTCTGCTACGTCTGACCTTGCCTTGTCCTTGTGTACCGCGCCTGTCTCAGCTGTCAGTGATGTTGAGTCGCTATCGGGTGGAACGACCTGGGGGTTACCTGCCGGAGCAACTCCATCCCGTTTTGCGGCGGGCTCTGGTGAAAACCAGTAACCTCTTAGATTCCGTTCCCCTGGTACGGCCCACGCCATCGCCTCACTGACACAGAGGATCCACTCCAGTGCACTTCCTGCATACCAGCCCAGATCCTGACACTTGTGTAGGTGTGATATATAGACCACCTGGCCAAGTTAAAGAATTAGATGATCTACTAGTTGAAGAAATAGCTAAAATGACAATGAAATGAGAAGTTATCATTATGGGAGACTTCAAACTTCCAGATATAAACTGGAAAACCAAAATAGCTAGTTCTGCCAGGAGTTCAGATTTTCTAAATTCCCTACTGGGATTGAGTGATTGTGATTGACGTGATTGAGTGATAAGTGAGCCAACCCAGAGGGAGGCCATTTTGGATTTGGTATTCACAAATGGTTATTTGGTATATGATGTTATTATAGGAGAAAGCTTGGGATCTAGTGATCGCCAATCAGTGTGGTTTAATATAAGAACAGTGAAGGAGTCACACCACACAAAAACAAAAGTTTCAGATTTTAGAAAAACAGACTTTTCAAAAATGAGATTAGTCGTAAATGAGTCCCTATCAGACTGGAACGGATTACATCGAGTCAAGAAGAAATTGGACTACTTAAAAGATGCATTATTGAAGGCAACAGACAATTGCATTAGACTTGTCAGTAAAAGCAGAAAAAGGAAGAGACCACTGTGGTACTCAGCAGAAGTGGCCAAAATAATAAAAAACTAAAAGCTAGCATGTAGTAATTATAAAACAACCGAGAGCAATGAAGATAGTGAAATCTACAAGATTAGGCAGAGAGAGGCCAAGCAACTTATAAGAACTTCTAAAGCGCAGGCAGAAGAAAAACTAGTTCAATCTGTGAAAAAAGGGGATAACACATTCTTCAGACATGGAAATGAAAAAAAGGAAATTAAAACAAGGAATAACTAAATTAAAAACAAAGGAAGGAAGGTATGTAGAAGAGAATAAAGGGCTAGCCGACTGCCTTAATGAATACTTCTGTTCAGTTTTTACAGAAGAAAAAGAAGGAAAAGGACCTTCATTAGGGAGGAAGACTAATGAATCGTTTGATGCCTGTGTCTTCACAGAGGAAGAGGTTCTACGTTTGCTGTCTAAAGTGAAGACAAGTCACAGGGGCCTGATGGGTTACACCCAAAATTATCAAAAGAGCTTAGTGGTGAGCTAGCAAAACCATTAACAGATTTATTTAACCAATCACTGGTAACAGGAGTTGTCCCAGAAGATTGGAAATTAGCAAATGTTGTGCCCATTCACAAGAAAGGTAGGAGGGAGAAATCAAGCAACTATAGGCCAGTAAGTCTGACATCAATAGTGGGGAAATTAATGGAAACCCTACTAAAGGATAGGATTGTAGAACATCTAAAATACCATGGATTGCAAGATGAAAAACATCATGGGTTTACTTCAGGGAGATCATGCCACATCATATTGATTTTTTTTTTTTGACTGGGTGACTAGAATAATAGAGGGCAGAGGGGCAGTAGACATTGCATATCTAGATTTTAGTAAGGCTTTTAACACTGTCCTACATAGAAGACTTATCAATAAACTACAGTCATTGAGCTTGGACTCCCATATTGTTCAGTGGATTAGGCAGTGGCTGAGTGACAGACGACAGAGGGTTGTAGTCAATGGAGTATTTTCAGAGCAAGGTCTTGTTACCAGTGGGGTACCTCAGGGATCTGTACTGGGACCAATTTTGTTTAATATCTTCATTAGTGATATCGCAAAAGGTCTCGATGGTAAGGTATGTCTTTTTGCTGATGACACAAAGATAAGCAACAGGGTTGATGTACCTGGAGCGATGCGCCAAATGGAAAAGGATTTAGGCAAACTAGAAGAATGGTTAGAACTCTGGCAACTGAAATTTAATGTGGATAAGTGCAAGATAATGCACCTGGGGCGTAAAAACCCTCAGGCAGAATGTACAATATTTGACACAGTCCTGACCACAGTATCTGAGGAAAGGGATTTAGGAGTAATTATTTCAGAAGACTTAAAGATAGGAAGACAATGTAATAGAGCAGCAGGAAACACTAGCAAAATGCTTGAATGTATAGGGAGAGGTATAAGCAGTAGAAAGAGAGAAGTGCTCAAGCTGCTGTACAGAACACTGGTGAGACTTCACTTGCAGTATTGTGCACAGTACTGGAGACCATATCTCCAAAAGAATATAGATACTCTAAAAAGAGTTCAGAGAAGAGCTACTAAACTAGTACATGGATTGCAGGATAAAACTTACCAGGAAGGGGGGCGTGGCATGGCAGCCGGACTGCATGGACGCATAGCTACATAGCTCCTGAGCTAAGCGACTGGATTTAGGCGACTGTCAGCGGCTGAACCTGTAAAATTACCTACAGAGGTGTCGGATCTTCCCCTGATCAAGATGCCGCATCGCAAGAGGGGTAAATCGTCGGGAAGACCTAAAAAACTTACCGATTTCTACAGCACTGCAAGCCGTGGTGGAAACCAAGATGGCGCTGCCTCCTCACAGCGCGCGTGTTCTCCGGCATCATCCTACAGCAGCAGGCGGGACCACAGCAGACGGGGCGCCCTAAGCCCAGCTCGGAGCCGCAGAAGCTCCTCTCTCCCGCCTGACAACCCGCTTACTCAGATGGAGACACCTATGGAAAGCATATCTCCGCAAGCAGAAGCAGATTCCCCAACTGACACATGGCAGGTACGTGCCCCGGCTGTCTCTGCTCCAGCATCCCCAGCGTCAGATAGCCCGGCGAAACAGAGGCCGCGGCTGTCTTCCCCTGAAGGAGAGACTGCTCAAACCCCTGCTTTACTATTAACCCCTGCTCTGAGTGATGATCTTTTCGCTGCGTTCTCCACCATGGAGGCCCCAGTTTCTGAGACCACCCTGAAGTCCATGCTGCAAGCTTTAAGTGCTTCTATACATAGGAGCATTATGTATTCTTTACACCCTTTGCAGTCATCTGTAAATGAGCTTGGTGCCAGAGTGGATCATGCAGAAACGAAAATGGCAGAATATGCAGGTTCACATAATGACCTTATTGATGCCCACTACAATCTTGAATCTGAAGTGCAAACTTTAAGGTCAAAAGTGGCAGACATTGAGGACAGGTCGCGACGGAATAATGTAAAACTGCGGGAAATACCTGAAACTGTGGCACCTAAAGTTTCACAGTTAGTCCACTAGGGGATGTGTGACAGTACCAGAGAGAAAATAGAAGTCACAGGGGGGTACACACTTAAAATATAACTTTTAATCAGACACGTTCTAAAAGCATAGGCCCCACAACAAAATTAAGCCAGTATGGTAATTGGACACCAGATCTGTGATATGCAATACACACCGTGTATGGATGAGGTGTGTATTGTATAGAGGGATAGGGTCTGGAAGAGCAGGGTACACAATTAGTTGGTCACCCTAGAAATCCCTGTCGGGGAGATGTGGTGAGGTCTACCCCTGCTCCCACAGGGACCGTCGGAGCACTCGCCCTAGAAAGGGCGACCCCTGCCCCGATCTACCCCTTGGACTACACCCTAGAAATCCCTATTGGTAAATAATAGCCCTTGTTCTGGTGTACCCGACGCGTTTCAACCACATCGGTGGGTTCATCAGGAGTTAACCAGGCAAGATACAGTACAAGGATAAATATTATCAATAATTAAACTAATTACAAAAATAGAAAGATGTAAATGGTAGGGAAAAAGCGGAACCGTGAGCGCACATGTAGCTGGAGCACCTATGCGGTTTATGCAGTAATGGTACTAACACTTTTGCTTATATTAACCTGGTGACAATGTTGCCCTCAGGTGGCTACTCACGGTTACCAACGCTGCCGCAGTGGCGGTATCCCTAGGTGCACTGCCACAGTGGTGGGCAGTGCCTTCAGCCGATCGGTGTCCTGGCTTGCCTGCCGCGGACACCCATGCTGTATTTATGTGTGTCTGAAGCGAAAATCGCGCGCGCACACTAGCCGCCGCGCGTCACTTCCGGTCATGACGTCTAACTTTCGGTGACGCGTCTCTGGGCGCTGAGCGTCGCTCGTTGCTAGGCAGCGCTCAGGATGAGAGCGCAGCGCTGTCAGCAACTAGTAGAAACAAGGTATTAAGCCGGGAATAGCGGACAATTGGACCTTATATACAAGGTGCGGAGTGACGGATAACTCATATTGCGAATAGAGTCGTGAATGAGTAACTGAGTTAGAGGACCTCAGTGCCTCCATATGTATGTGCAGAGTGTCAATGGGACAACCGCATCATTAGGAGGGGAAAGGATGGTTGCTACATATGATAACATGGGGGGGGGAGGGTTTAAAAAGAGCAGATAATTTGGAATGAGAAATAATAAATCAATAAAAGTGGAAACATATTGGAGATGTGTAACTGAGGTATAGACCTCACAGATTATTCCAAAAAGCAGGCATAACTCAAGGCCTCATTTAATCCACCAGGAGACTGTGTCTGTAGGGAGAAAATCCACCGGGTTTCCTTTTGGAGGATCAACCTATCCCAGTCTCCTCCTCTGGTGGGAGGTCTAACAAGTTCTATCCCCACAAATCTCAGGTTTTGGGCGTCCCCGCCATGTTGGCCATTGATGTGCCGAGCTAGTGGCTTGTCGGCCAAATTAATGATGTCTCTCAAGTGCTCGCCAACTCTTCTCCTAAACTCCCTGATTGTCTTGCCAACATATTCCATACCACAAGTACAGGTGGCTTTGTAAACAATCCCCTTACTCCGGCAGTTGATAAAGTCACGTATGGAATAAATCTGCCCAGTATTGGTGCTAGAGAATGTTTTAGTCACTTCAATATGTTTGCAAGCAATGCATCCGCTACAACGGAAGCACCCTTTGATCTGCCTATTCAACCAAGTGCCTTGTGCCTGAGGTGGCACATAGTGGCTATTCACAAGCCTGTCTCTCAGACTACGGCCCTTTCTGAAAGAAATCTGAGGATGAAATCCCAAAACATCCTTCAGGTCAGGGTCCATCCTCAAAATCTCCCAGTGTTTGCTGAGAATACATCTAACATCTTGTGCTCCCCCATCATAGGTAGCCACCAATCTAATGAGATTATCTGAGTTCAAATCCCGGGGTTTGGGTACAAGCAGACTAGCTCTGTCTACCTTCCTTGTTTCTTGGTATGCTTTTCGTAGAACCCAATCCGGGTAACCTCTGGCCTTAAAATAAAACAGGAGAAGTTTTAGCGGTAGCCTTCTTCTGCTTCTACAGCAGAGGATGGCTACTGCTGAAACACGTCCTGTTTGATTTGAAGGATATGCAATAAAGCTCCTTTTTCCTGAATATACTTGGTGAATGCTGGGACTTTATTTAAACTGTGTCTGGACCTGATCCCCCACATGCATCACCCTCAACTGAAGGGCCGACCAACTTATATGGAAGGGCCACCTAACTTACATTATAATGATTTGGGAAGACACAGCCCTGTCCATATAAGGTCTCACAGTTGACAATAAATAACAGAGGAAAAACCAAGCATGAGGTGGAAAGAACTGACGGTAGAACTCAGAGATGGAATTGTGTAAAGGCACAGATCTGAAGAAGGGTATAAAACATTTCTGCCACACTAACAAATTCCAAGAGTACAGTGGCCTACATCTTAAAATGGAATAAGTTTGGTAAATCAGAACTGGCCACCCCACCAAACTAACTATTCAGAAGAAAAGGGCTTTGGTAAGAGAAATGACCAAGATCTAAATGGTCACTCTGGCTGAGCTCCAAAGATCCTGTGTGCTGATGGGAGAAACTTTCAGAAGGGGAACCATCACTGCAGCACTCCACAATCTGGACTTTATGACGGTGTGGCCAGAAAGAAGCCTCTCCTCAGTAAAAGGCACATAAAAGGCACCTGGAGTTGGCAAAAAAAAAAACACCTAAGGGACTCGCAGACCATAAGAAACAAAATTCTATCGTCTGATGAAACAGGATTGAACTAAGCTTAATGTCTGCAGGAAATGCTCATCACCTGCCAAATTTGATCCCTACAGTCAAGTATGGTGGTTGCAGTACAATGCTGTGGCAGTTTTTTTATTGGCTAGGACAGGGAGACATGTTTAGGTTGGGAGGAAGTTAAATGGAGGTCCAAAGCACTCTGGATCATTTTTTCTTCTTTAATGAAACCTGATCCAGAGTGCTCTGGACCTCAGGCTGGACCAAAGGTTTATCTTCCAACAAGACAGCGACCATAAGCACAAAGCAAAGACAACATAAGAGAAGCTTTGGTACAACTGTGTGAACGTCCTTAAAGAGGCCCAGCCAGAGCCCTGACTTAAACCCAGTCAAACATCTCTGAAGAGACCTGAAAATGGCTTCCACTGACAATCTCTATTCAACCTAACAGAGCTCAAGAGGATCTCCATAGAAGAATGGCAGAAAACCAGGTGGCGTTGACTGCTAGAGCTGCCACCAGGTCGTTTAATATCCCCCATCCCACCGCTGCCACACACAGTACAGTACGGTATTGCAATAGAAACACAGTAAAACTCTATTACTAGAGACTCCCTTACTCCCCAGTGAGTCTCCTTTACTAGTCTAGTCTTTGGCTGAGCGCTCAGCTTACTCCTCTGGACCGATCCCTTAGCAACATCCAATAGGCTGCCGCTTCATGCTGCAAGCCAATCAGGTGCTGCGCTACCCTGCTTTTCTACATCCTTCAGACACACTAGAGTCCCAATGTACTTCTGGAGTGCATGGAAACACACTGCTCCATGCAGCGGCAGCAACACAACAAAATGTGAAAAAAATGCAAGGGTCCAAAAACTGCAAATGCAAGATTAAGAATCAACTACATTTGTCCAAAGCAGCCCATGTGAACGTTCATTGTGTATCCCTGGTAGTCCCCGTTTCTCAGGCTTGCCCCTGATGTCAATTGTAATTTTACATGTAACTTGTGAAGATGTTCTAGTAGATCATTTTCTACAATGCAGCAGGAATAGGGATCTTTGCAGTTATCATGTATGTATTACATTACAGACACAATTTTGTAAATAATTGGGGTTACTAAAGTGTGGAAGGTGGCAATGCATTGCAATGTTCAGGGCTGTCAGCTCCACTTGACGTGTAATAAAGATGTTATTTGTTATCCCTGAGAAGTGTTTATACAAGGTAAAGTTACAAAATCTGTCCCAAAGAAACCTTTATGTTTCGTTTCCTGCCATAGAAGTGTGAGTTTTATGAATACATTTACATTTATACCTGTCATGTGTCCCCATCACTCTTCTCCTGATTTACTGCTGAGATAGCAAGCTCCAAGGGCTAAGTATTCCTGCTGCGACTATGATTATCACAAGCATCACTGAGTCAGCCCATACTATACTATGAGCAAAGAGCTGCTGAAATAACAAGATCATGCCCAATGGTAAGAGGATCTGCACGATATTTTACCCACAGGGAAGAGATTCAAGGTAATAAAGGCTATAAAAGTGAAGATTTTGTAAGTTAAAGGGGTACGGGGAATAATTTCACATAATACACTGAGTTGCTATAAGTCATTATAGGCAAAAGTATTGCTCTCCTGAGGAATTTGTCATGCAAGAAAAAAGCGGAAATAAATCAATTTGTTGGCTAACACATCAATTAGCTAATGAGTCACATGGACATTTCAATGATATACAGATCTCTGGAGGGGTTTGCAGACAGGTTGTATGGAAATTATCAGAGCGAAGAAACCAAACAAAAAGAAATATGAAGTGCTAAGTGGGTAAAGTTAAGACTTTCATGCAATCATTCACATTTACACAGTAAGGTGCAAAAAACGAACAACTTTTTGGGGGTGTACTGTAGCTCGGGGGGGGGGGGAGGAGGAGGGGGGTCAACCAAGATATTTGCCAGGTGAGAGCGCTAAAATGCCACTTTGCTCTGGACAGGGTATTTAGATGCGGATACGGCAATAAATTGGACCTTTTATAGGGATTCTACTGCACCATGCACATGGAAGAATTTCCACGGTGGAAACATCTGCCATGTAAATTCAAATTCTGGCCTCTGAAGAAAGAATTAATATGTCATTTCTTTTTGTAGAATCTGCTCAAAAATTCATTGCCGTCTACAGAGAGGGTGTATTTCTGAGTGGTCCTAGTGCCGGCTTGATTTGCCGATGCCTGCTGCTTGTAGAATGTTCACCCAGAAATTGCAGTATTTCCTCACTGAATTTCCTCTACATGTCAGTGCAAAGACCATGGCACACAAGTAGGCCGGCTTCACACTATGGAATTTCTGGCCGGAGATTCTGAGAGCCGGCAGCGCAGACCACGGCAGGACCGTGCAGACATTGCCATCACTATAGACGACAAGGTCTGTGGAGCTGTGATCCACCAATACATTGAACAAGTTCAATGTTCTGGTGGAATTTTTGGAGGGGATTTTCCAGCGGAAAGTCCACCTAGAAAACTTTGCAGTGTGTATTGTGCAGTGGAATCCCATTGCCAGCAATGCTCCTCCATGTGGAAATTCTACCTGGAACCCTTATGGAATCAAAGAATATTTTCAGCGAGCAAATTCCGTGAAGAAATACTGTAGGCCGGGTTCACACTTCAGAATTTCTAATTAATATTTAGCATTTTCTTTTTTTCCTCCTCTCCTTTTAAGAGACATAACTTTTATTTTTCCATCCACAGAGCTATTTGAGGGCTTGTTTTTTGCGGGGCCAATTGTACTCTGTAATGACACTTGATGTTAGAACTGACATTGGCCTTCATTTAGATAATCGGGTTGTAAGTCTATCTTGCTTTCTTACCCGACTGCTTTTTTCCCCTGGTATTTATTATTATGTCGCATCCTGTTTGTCGCACGTGGGTTTTCTTGGTTTTGGTTTCCAACTCCTCTGAGCTGTCGGGAAAAAATCCACAACAATTCAACAAATTCTGGTTGTAAACCTTTATAAATACGTGGGAAAGCTCAGAAATGTCGAGTTACGCCCCTTTTTCGGGTTTGGGAGAATCCACATCGGGTCCATCAGGAAAAAATGTTGCATCATGTCGCATACTGGCGCACGATGTCTGCGACATGTCGCAGACAAAGATGCGCCAAAAAAAACCGACAAAACAAGTTGGGTTTAGAATAGTAAATGAGGGGCCATTATCTTTATTCTGTGGGTGAATATAATTAAAATGATACCCATGTTTATATTATTTTCTATTATGGTATTACTTTAAAAAAAAAGTAAACTTAACAAAATTAGTATTTTTAAAATTGCCCTAGTCTGACCCCAATAACCTTTTTATTTTCATATGGGGCTGTATGAGGAATTATTTGTTGTTTGTATGGTGATCTGTAGATTTATTGAAATATTTTCTTGTTTTGGAATAACTTTATTACTTTTTATTCAATTTTTCTGGGATGTGATGTGACCAAAAATTGCTGTTCACCCTACAGGGTCATTGACAAAATATTTATAGTTTGAACAATTTTGCATGTGGAGATACCAAAGATGTTTATTTTTTTTTATTTTATTTGAAAATGGAAAAAAGCAATTATTAGATTTATCAACATAACATAATTAGATATGAAGTATAAGGGAATGTGAGATACACTTGAGAGTGAGAATCAATACATTCCTTTATAAATACAAATTCTTGTTTAAACTTTTTGCTACTTTCATGTATATTTATTGAGTGGGTTAATAACAGAGAGAGCATGTTCATGATTACAGTAGTACCCTCCACAATGGAATATAAGTCTGATAAATGTTGCTTTTGATTTCCCTTCTCAGCATCAATAGTCATAAGATTCTTCTTTATCAACATAATCTCAAATGTCTTGATCAATATAGAATTGGCAGCTGATGCACCAGTTGATACTAGTCACAGCACCAACCACACCAGAGACTATGGTGAAGATGACTGCAGTGATTAATAATTTTGAGCTTTGGTTTAAAGGGGTACTCCGGAGGAAACTTTTTTATTTTTTTTTTTTAAATCAACTGGTGCCAGAAAGTTAGACAGATTTGTAAATTGCTTCTATTAAAAAGATTTTAATCCTTCCGGTACTTATTAGCTGCTGAATACTACAGAGGAATTTTTTTTCTTTCTGGAACACAGAGCTCTCTGCTGACATTATGACCACAGTGCTCTCTGCTGACATCTCTGTCCATTTTAGGAACTGTCCGGAGCAGCATATGTTTTCTATGGAGATTTTCTCCTACTCTGGACAGTTTTTAAAATGGACAGAGGTGTCAGCAGAGAGCACTGTGGTCATGATGTCAGCAGAGAGCTATGTGTTCCAAAAAGAAAATAATTTCTTCAGTAGTATTCAGCAGATAATAAGTACTCGAAGGATTAAGATTTTTTTTTAATAGAAGCAATTTACAAATCTGTCTAACTTTCTGGCACCAGTTGATTAAAAAAAAAAAAAAAAAAAAAAGGTTTCCTCCAGAGTACCCCTTTATATCAAAGCTCAAAATGATTAATCTCTGCAATCATCATCGCCATAGTCTCTGGGGTGGTTGGTGCTGTGACTAGTATCAACTGGTGTATCAGCTGCCAATTCTATATTGATCAAGACATTTGAGATTATGTTACTAAAGAAGAATCTCATGACTATTGATGCTGAGAAGGGAAATCAAAAGCAGTAAAATAAGCACTGAAAGGATTAAGATTTTTTAAATAGAAGTAATTTACAAAACTGTTTAACTTTCTGCCACCAGTTGATAAAAAAAAAAAAGTTTTCCACAAGAGTGCCCCTTTAATAAAAAACTAAAAATAAAAACTGTTCTTTGGTCATAGTCTTTCTTCTCTGTTCAAGGATTTGCTTGACCCATTGCACAGAATGGCTGACATGCATATTATACCATGTACATCTGATACTGACGTGAATCTGATAGTTACAAAGGAAAATTCATCTGGATAGATTATTACAACTACTCCACATAGGATACCAATACTCAAATGGGCACTGTCAAAATCAAAAAGGTTTTATTTGTTGTAAATCTTGGCAAAACATTAGCCTTTCTAAAATACTTCATGAAAAATGTTATCTCCTCTTTATAGAAATCATGGCTTTTAAAAAAGACCACTAGGAGTCCCCATACCATCCAGAGTATAATCCTGTCTGTCTGCAGCATCCTCTTTGTCCCAGCTGAAGCACAGGCATTGACAAAGTCCAATAAGTGAGGGTAGAATCAAAGGCGAATGACCAGGGAGTCAGGAGTTTGTCTGGCGCAGAGAGGAACCATCAGACAGCCAAGTAAAATCAATGGATTTATTAGATGCAACGCGTTTTGCTGCGCATGAGCAGCTTCATCAGGCAGCTTCACCCTGCCTGATGAAGCTGCGCATGCGCAGCGAAACGCGTTGCACCTAATAAATCCATTGATTTTACTTGGCTGTCTGATGGTTCCTCTCTGCGCCAGACAAACTCCTGACTCCCTGGTCATTCGCCTTTGATTCTACACCTATCCAGGAGGGCTGCAGTGGACCTGCCTTCATATCTCTTCTGCTCCTAACCTTGTTGTGTGTGGGCGCACAACCAACTTCGGTAAGCGGCTTGGGAATCACCTTCCCCTACCCCCACCTGCAAGATCTACTGATCCCGCACATGAGGCGCCTTCCTTCCTTTCTCTAAATAAGTGAGGGTGGGACTAGCAGAGAGGAGTGGATTACAGAGCAGCCTGCAGTGACTGGATGAAGAGACCGGCACAGCACAGCAGACTCTGGGAGGAAGTGAATGCATGAAGACTGAGTGCGAGCTCAGTGCTCGCCTCAGACATATCCCTACCTGAGCAGTGGATGTCAGAATGAGTGAGCAGCAGAACAGAATAATTTGAACCAAATACAGAAGCTAGACACACAAAAAGACATGTAAAGAATCTGCATGACCCAGTGAGTAGTGATATGACAGGTACACTTTAAAGGGGTACTCTGGTGGAAAACATTATTATTATTATTTTTTTAATCAACTGGTGCCAGAAAGTTAAACAGATTGGTAAATTACCTCTATTTAAAAATCTTATTTCTTCCAGTACTTATAAGCTGTTGTTTACTACAGAGGAAGTCCTTTTCTTTTTTAATTTATTTTCTGTCTGACAACAGTGCTCTCTGCTGACACCACTGTCCATGTTACGAACTGTCTAGAGTAGGAGCTAATCCCCATAGCAAACCTCTCCTACTCTGGACAGTTCCTGACATGGACCGAGGTGTCAGTAGAGAGCACTGTGGTCAGACAAAAAAGAAATTCAAAAAGAAAAGAACTTCTCCTGGAGTATACAGCAGCTGATAAGTACTGGAAGAATTAAGATTTTTAAATAGATTTGATTTACAAATCTGTTTAATTTTCTGAAAGCAGTTGATTTGGAAAAAAAAAAACATTTTCCACCGGAGTACCCCTTTAAGTTTCCTTCTTTGTCTAAATATCTTATTCACTGTTCAGGATCTCATATCCCTTCAACTCTATAAAGTCAAGACCAAAGATGACACACACATAATTGTTTGGTATGCATACATTCATCTATGAACTCATCTGCCTTGATCTTATAGTCAGGTGATATTTTGTCAATGATTACATGAAGGCAACAATTTCCTTTCCTTCACCTGATCCCGGGTGAAGTTGTAGAGATAAACATGATCAGAAATGTGGTACTTCTTCTGAGTAGCTTTCAGATTATAGTAAGTTTCATCACTAATTGTTGCTTCCTCCTAATTCTTCTGGGCAAACGCAAAAGCCTGCTAAGGGGCTTCTGTAGATCTTTCACATATCGATGAGCTGTTGAAGCGTTTATCAGATTATGCTCTGCTGTCCAGTAAAGTAAATGCTGGGGTAAAACCATCTTCCTATCTGTGATCATTTTGAAGGGAGAATGCTTGGTTGCTGCGCTTGTGTGGCCCTAATAACCATGAGAACCAATGGCAACTTCACATCCCAGGCCTTATCAGATTCAGGCTGGAACTCCACTGAGGGTTCTTTTTTTTTTGCAAAAATGCCATAAAAAAGCCAATTTTCCCGCACTGCGTTTTTTCAGTGACAAAATGCCGCGTCCAGATGTTAGCTGCAAGTCAATAGTAAACTGCAAAATGCCAGATTCACTTGGCGTTTTTCAGTTTGGCGTTTTCTTTATCATTTTGGCGTTTTTCAGCAATTTCGGGCTCAGAGGCTGGATTTTCAAAACGCCCGACAAAACCTAGTTTGGCGTTTTTTGCCCTGAAATCGTGGCATTTTCCTCCCATAGAAGTCTATGGGAGAGCAAAAATGCCAAGAAAAACGCCATGTTGGTTTAAAATTTTGCGTTTTTGCAGGCGTTTTTTTTTTATTCAAAATTTATTAAAGGTTTTTAAACAATGAGAAATAAATCAGTACAAACAAGTCCAGACGTACAAAACAGTCATGTAGGATAAGCGATTGGACAGGGCTGTAACAGGTGAGGCTCCAGGCCGCCATGACACTTAGTCAAGGACCCCCCGGGACATGTGGAGGGTACGGGCAGGGTGCATTGCGTGTGGGGGGAGCAAGTCCTAAAAGTCTAGGTGTGCTGTTGGTTAGCATGGGAGGGAAGCTGCCTTGATAGGTGTAAGGTGGTATAGTCAGAAGAAGCCTGGAAGGCCAGCCAGGAATGCCAGGTCGTTGTGTATTGGGACTGGTCGTCGCGCATGGCGGCTGAGAGCTCTTCCATCCTGTGTATGCGGGACACCTCTTTAAGCCAGTCCGTGATTGAAGGGACATTCGTGGATTTCCATAAGCGTGGGATGATCGTCCTAGCCGCTAAAAGCAGGTAGGAGATCAGTCTATAGGTGGGTTTGGGTATCATGGGTGGGAGTATGGAGAGGAGGGTAATTTGGAGGCAGTTTTTATTCTTTTTTGGACTTTAGCGATCCAAAAAAATTATGGAGATACCTTTTTATTAAAATTTTGTAAGGTACCATAAAAAATAAAAAAGATACATTAGTGATGGAAAAAATTGTATCTAACGAAATGTATCTTTTTTATTACGAAATGTTTATTAATTTAGAAACAGGGATCAATGTATGTGAGCGGGTAAAGCACTAAAAATGTAGCCGACAATAATAAAAATGTAGTGTGTGCGTGTTTTTCACTTTCTTTTTTACATTTTTTTAGGTAGTACTACTACTCCCAGCATGGAACACACTGCCTGTACTTATTGACAGATCGCCAGGGTTCGTTGCAATCCTCTTGTATAATGTATAGATGCGGCAGCCGCTCTTCTCTGGTTCCCTGCACGCCGTATATATACACATATTCATATTTCCCACAGAGCTGTGATTGGCCAGATGGTTCCAGCCAATCACAACTCTCTGTGAGAAATAGGAACATGTGTGTATATACGGCCGTGCAGGGGACCATAGGAAAGCGGCCGCCGCATCCATACATTATACAGGAGCATCACAGCGGGTGTAAGGAGTGATACCCGCAGTGATCTTTCCTTAACTACAAGTACTACTACTCCCAACATGGAGTACACTGGGAGCTGTAGTACCTGTATTAATAGACAGATCGCAGCGGGTGTCAGAAGTTACACTCGCTGCGATCTGTCTATTAATGCAGGTACTACAGCTCCCAGCATGGAGCAGAGTGTGCTCCATGTTGGGAGTAGTAGTGCCTGCTTAAGGACACATCACAGTGGATGTCACTACTGACACCCGCTGTGATCGTCCTGTCTATAACAGAGATGGAGCGGCTGTATACATCACTCGCATCCCTGCTCTGCACTATGCTCCGGGCCGGCCACTCATTCATCTTTTCCTCAGAGCTGCGATTGGCTGCAACCATCCGGCCAATCACAGCTCTGGGCGGAAAATATGAATGAATGATGGGAATAGAACATCACTCAGAGTTCAGAGCAGAGATGTGATCGCTGTATAGAACCGCTCCAACTCTGCTATATTATGGACGATCGCATCGGGTGTCAGACAAACACCCGAGGCGATATGTCTGTAGTACAGGTACTACTACTCCCAGCATGGAACAGTGTGTTCCATGCTGAGAGTAGTAGTACTACATAAAAATGTAAAAAATAAAAAGAGAAAAAAAAAGTTAAACACACACACACACCTTATAAAAAATGTATTAAAATTTTGTTATAAAAAAATAAACATTTGGTTAAATAAATTTTTACATCCCTACTGCATCTTTTTTTTTTTTTTTTTTTTTTTTTTTTGGTACCCAACTATTTTGTAAATGCCAAAGGGGCCAAAAAAAGGCAAATTCCACACAAAGGTAAAAATGCCAGAAAAAACGCCAAAATGCAGGGGAAAACTGTGGCAGTTTTTCTGGCGTTTTTATGCTGCAAAAATCGCAGGGCAAAAATCTCAGTGGAGTCCTAGCCTCATTGATAAACTTCTTAAAGGGGTACTTCCGTGGAAAACTTTTTTTTTTTTTTTAAATCAACTGGTGCCAGAAAGTTAAACAGATTTGTAAATTACTTCTATTAAAAAATCTTAATGCTTCCAGTACTTTTTAGGGGCTGCATACTAAAGAGAAATCCAAAAAAGAAATGCTTTTCCTCTGATGTCATGACCACAGTGCTCTCTGCTGACCTCTGCTGTCCATTTAAGGAACTGTTCATAGCAGGAGAAAATCCCCATAGCAAACATATGCTGCTATGGATAGTTCCTAAAAGGGACAGCAGAGGTCAGCAGAGAGCAATGTGGTCATGACATCAGAGGAAATGCATTTCTTTTTTGGATTTCTCTATAGTATACAGCCCCTAAAAAGTACTGGAAGGATTAAGATTTTTTAATAGAAGTGATTTACAAATCTATGACTAAGGCCCGGTAGGACGGAAACACGTCAGAGGGGGAGGTTTCGACCTCCAGCATGCTGATTGCACCTTTTTGTATCTCTTGAATTTTTAATGGATTTCTAATAAATGTTTTCTAAAAAAAAAAAATTTTACCGGTGCTGTGACTACATTTGGATTTTTTCTATGATTTACAAATCCGTTTAACTTTCTGGCACCAGTTGATTTAAAAAAAAAAAAAAAGTTTTCCATGGGAGTACCCCTTTAAGAATGTTGATTGATTGTAGTGTTCTTTTTCACCACTAGAGGCCAGTTCATAAGCAATATGCAGCTTTCTCATTACGCCCAGTATCTCCCACAATTTTGTCATCATCTGAATGGAAAAAGGCCTCTCTTGATCAGATTGGATGTGCTGGGGAAGACCAAATCTGGAAAATGTGATTAATGAGCATCTCTGACCATTGTAGGGACATCCCTACTTCAGTCAGAATATCCAACCTTAATCATATGGATATGGTTGGATATACTGACCAAAATGCATCACCTGTATCTTCACATTCTTTTTATGTCTGATTGAACTGCGCTGGACATTTTCCTCTGTTTTCTACATTCCATGCAGTGGATGTCCCCACTGGTCCGTACTGCTGCTGGGCACGTGTGGGAGCAGCTGATTGAACTATGTTTGTGATCAAATATGTGTAGGATTATGTATTGGTTTAGTTTTGCAGAAAGAATTAACTCTATAAATCTTGCTGGGGCCTCCATTATGTCAGCTACATATTCTCCCTGGGACCTAATTATTAGAGTTACTAGGTTCGGCATTGTTTTATCCTTTTATTACACTTTTGAGCTAACCCAAAACTTAGTTCCACTAAAAGATATTAATAGATCTACTAACAATATACTTCAAAGGTAATTTGTGATTGTATTTTTTTTACAGAAAGTAATAGGTGCACTGCAAAAGGAGACCGACGTATTACCTCCTTCCTGTTGGAGTGCAACTACTGCCAATTATAGCTGTAGGACCATTTTATTGGATGACTAGATCCCCACATATACTGTTCTCATTGGATTATTCCATCAATGTTGCATATAGTCAGCCAAGGAGAGGGGATGCAGAGGCGGATGTGAATATTTTGAAGATAAAACTGTAATAAAGTGTGATTAAAATTACTGAGTTTGTAAATGTCAGGGCTCTGTGAAGAATACAGATAACAGACCTAGTATTTTTCTGATTTATCTGCACCAGACTCCATCTCCTCCTATATAAATGTATAATGTCCACATAATAAACTGCACCAATCCCAGAGAGCTGCTATCATCAGAGATAATACCACAATACCCAGGCTTATTTAATTCATAGAGATTAAAATGTGCCTTTTAAAATATGAGACAAATATTGGGTCAATATGATGTGAGCTGCCTGGTAATGTTATTGTGCCCTGGATGCTTATGACTGAAATATATTGATCTTATGAAAGTAATCATCGGGTCAGCCATCAAGAATGGACTCAAGGACCTGGAATCCCTGTGCAGTGTATTGTAATAACAGTATGCAGCATTGCTCACTAATAGCAGAAGCACCAACCAGCCATAACGTCAAGATCGCAGACAGATGAAGTGAATAACATTGATTATTTCATGAGAATAGCACTTGTCAGACTTCCAGAAGGGAAAGAGCCTTTCCAAAACATTAGCTCTTGTTGGGTGTTCCCGGTATGCAGTATTTAGTAGTGATCCAAAAAAGAACAGTTGGTAAACCAGTGACTGCCAATCTATCATTAACTCTTTAAACAAGGCCTTCTCCTAGTTAATTTGCTTAATGTGGGTAATCACAGCAGCCAAAATGGGTCTCCAGTCTATAAAGTATATGGAAGCGATCTGGGCATCAATCTACTTGTGGACCTCAAGGATGCACAACTCTTCCCTGAATCTCTTTGTGATCTTTGCAGCTGGAAGAGCCATCGATGGGGTCACCCCTGGATGTATGTCAACCATAGCAATTGCAGTTGGACGGATCGCCTGAGGTGACCACCCTGAGTGGACTATGGATTTGGTGGTATTAGAGGCCAGTCCTTATTGCTTCTTGGAGGTCTGAGTAGCATTGGGGTTTGTGTGTAAATAATTGAATCCTGCATTCACTTTGTAACCTTAATCGCTGTGAATATAACTATTTAATCTGGTGTCTATGCATGACATTAAAACAATAGTAAATGTGTTGCAGGAAGACTACACTATACAGTTGTGAGCAAAAGGTTTAAAAGTTGTAAATATTGGTTTTCACATTTGCTGCTTCCGTTTTAATAAAGGCATTTTATACATTTACATTATCTCTAGTTTGTTAGGAAAAGGGATCAAATCAATCCCTTGCCATGAAACTGACCTTATTTCCAAAACATTTCCACTAAATTTCAGCCACTAAAATTACTCAGTTATGCTGACTAAATTTAGGGAGCAGACCGGTTACTTTAAAAGGGAGATGCTGCTTAAAATCATTGGTGAAGATTTATCAAAACCTGTCCAGAGGAAGGGTTGCTGAGTTGCCCATAGCAACCAATCAGATCGCTTCTTTCATATTTCAGAGGCCTTTTCAGAAATAAAAGAAGTAATCTGATTGGTTGCTATGGGCAACTCAGCAACTTTTCCCCTATACAGGTTTTGATAAATCTAATTTCCTTTTTCATGGTTACCTCTAAGGAAACATGTGCAGTCATAATTGCTTTGCATCTAAAAAACTTTACAGGCAAGGACATGGCTGGTTGTAAGACTGTCCTTAAATCAACCTTTTTTCCAATCATAAAGAGTGATGAGCGACATAGGCCATATTTGAATTTGAGATTTTTTGTTAATATATGGACAAATATTCATCTTATATTCGTGAAATTTGCATATTCGCTATGTTCGTTTTTTTCATGCAAAAATTCATAATGAAATTTGCATAGTGCGCATGTGCGATTATATCTTTCACCTAAAAGTAGGTAGGGATTAGTGTCCTTTAACTGGAAGTGTCGATATCACGATTTTTTGCATATTTGCGAATATTTGCATGTTCGCCTCTATTTGCATATTCGTAAAAAAAACTAACAAAAAAATAATATTCATCATTACGAATATATATATCACTATATTCTAAATATTCATGAAATCGCGAAGTGCCGATATGTCCTGTAAAATTTTGCATTTTGAATATTCGATCTCAACACTAATCATCAAATGACTTCAAGAAGAGTTGTTCAATTGCTGTGAAAAAGGCTTCAAGGTACCTAAGAAAGTCCAGCAAGTGCCAGGACTGTCTCTAAAAGAGGATTCAGCTACAGGACCGCTTCAGCACCATTACAGAGCTTATAATTGTACTTCAGTATACCATCTGACTAAAAGATCTAAAAACACTGAAGCAGCAAACTTTATAAGAAAATCAATACTTGTATCTGTCCCAAAATCTTTGGCTATAATTGAGCTTATTAAAGTGGTATGCCATTCTCTCTAAAGATGAAAATCTTTATAAGAGTGATTTCTACAAGTTATATTTAATTGTAATATATATTATATTTTGTTGTTGCTTGGACGTTTAGACTATTATTAAAGGAAAATTGTCAGCCTGTTCACCCACACAAAATCCAATACACTGGGTTATAGTGTGGGTGAACAGGCAGGGGCGGACTGACAACACTCAGGGCCCCCAGACCAAAAATTCTATCCAAATCCCTCCACCAGCCCTACACACAAAAAAAATCTAAAATTTATAAATAAGAAACAATTTAAGGTAGGTAAAATACTTTTCCATGACCAATAATACCAGTATACAAGGATTAAATATATACCACCACACAATAACTAGATAATACCACCATACTGTACTGAAAAAACCCACTATACACAGACCAGTATACTATGTATACTATACAGGACCTGTATACTATATAAGTGATTATATACAGGACCATATGGCAGTAGATATCAGCTGTACACAGGATCTGTTTACCATATAAGTGATTACAGTTAAATCTAGGAACTCACAATTACATCTTTTCCAATCAGTGGTGTCCTCTTTCCATTTCTTCTCCGTCTGGATCAAACCGCCATGTCGATCTCTTAACATCTGCAGGTCAAACATGTTAGACTCTGCATTTTTCCAGTGCCCACACCTCCTCTACACAATCTTTCCATCTATAAGTCCCTAACTGTTATAAAGCCCTCCTTGGTGCCCTGCACAGTAAAAGAGCAGGTAGATAGCCAGGTAGATAGTTTGTATGTAGGTAGGTAGCAGGATATGTAAGTAGGTTGTTAGGAAGCCAGGTATGTAGGTAGTTATATAGTATGCCAGGTAGTATGTAGGTAATTAGTTAGGCACCCATAGAGAGATGCAAAGGCCACAGCACCAGTCTGGAGGCTCCGGACAGTGAAAATAAAGCTGAAGTTTATTGGTTGCAAAAAGCGATGTTTCGGCTCCAGATGAGCCTTTATCAAGCAATGCTTGACTGGAGCCTCCAGACTGGTGCTGTGGCCTTTGTATCTCTCTATGGTTGTTTGCTGGATTGGCAGTCCAGGTGGATGGGTCCAGTGCTGTTCTCCACCTATCTTCTGTAGTTAGGCATCCAGGTACAAAGTAAGGTAGCCAGCACCTGCTCCACCCATTGGCGGATTCAGAGTCTAGTCTCAGGAGGGCCATTATGAAAACCCTCTATGTAGTTAGTAGGTAGCCCTCCTATTAGTTTAGTAGTTTGTCCCCATATTAGCTAGGCAGGAACATAGTAGATAGTCCCTCACATTAGGTGTAGGCAGCAGAGTCCCCCCACAGTGGGCGTAGGCAGCTGAGTTTTCCCCCTCCCCCCGTAGGTGTAGGCAGCAGAGTTAGAGTCCCCCCCCCCCAGTAGGTGTAGACAGGAGAGTTAGAGTTCCCCCCCCCCCAGTAGGTGTAGACAGGAGAGTTAGAGTCCCCCCCCCAGTAGGTGTAGACAACAGTTAGAGTCCACCCCCCCCCCCCCCCGAAGTAGGTGTAGACAGCAGAGTTAGATCCCCCCCCACAGTAGGTGTAGACAGCAGAGTAAGATCCCCCCCCCAAGTAGGTGTAGACAGCAGAGTTAGAGTCCCCCCAGTAGGTGTAGGCAGCAGAGTTAGAGTCCCCCCTCCAGTAGATGTAGACAGCAGAGTTAGAGTTCCCCCCCCCCCAGCAGGTGTAGGCAGCAGAGTTAGAGTTTCCCCCCAGTAGGTGTAGGCAGCATAGTTAGAGTCCCCCCCCCAGTAAATGTAGACAGCAGAGTTAGACTTCCCCCCAGTAAGTGTAGGCAGCAGAGTTAGAGTTCCTCCCCCCCCCCTCCAGTAGGTGCCCTCTGTGAGTAAGATGCCCAGATGCCCTCTGTGAGTTAGAAGATGTAATCACTTATATGGTCTGCAGAGCATGTGCAGATCTGGGGTGACCACCACATAGGCTTTGTGTGATTGGTCTGTTCAGAGGTTTTAATCCAGTCCCTATGTAGTGGTAATGGTAGTGGCGGCATTATTCTCCCTTTTGTACTGGTATTATTATTGGTAATATTGGTCTCAGTATACAGGATTTGGTCAGTAACAGTATGATAGTAATATGAACGGTGTTAATATTTCCTCCTTGTATACTGGTATTATTGGTAATATTGGTCTCAGTAAACAAGATTTGGTCAGTAACAGTATGATAGTAGCATGTATTGTGATAATATTTCTCCTTGTATATTGATATTATTGGTAATATTGGTCTCAGTAAACAGGATTTGGCCAGTAACAGTATGATGTTAATATGTATAGTGATAAATAATATATATTGCTTCCTCCACTGAACTAAAGAGCTCTTGTTTTTCCCGGACTCAGTGGCGAGCCACATTGAGGGGTCAGGCCTTGAGCTGTGTAAGGGGCCTGAAAAATTTCTGATGGCAGCCTTGGTCTTTTCTTGCCAAATTGTTATTATTGCTGTTCATCTTAATAGTCTTTTTTTAAACTCTGTGAGCAAGTAAATATATACAAGCTGCTTAAAGAGTGGCTGCCGAGTAACTTTATTTTTTACTTTTTTTTACTTCAACTTTTTAATTCTAATAGCGTTTCAAACTGTTTTCTTCCTGAAGAAACACATTAACACTCTTTGCTCTGTGGCAGGATGCAGTATCTTCCAGAAAAATGACTTCATCACCACCAAACCAATTTCTATCACTGGAATGAGAAAAGTGTCCAAAATCTCAATGCTTGCCTGTGTGTGAACTGTCGAGGTAATATTGGCATTTCCCTTTGGTCCTTTACCTATATATAACCCCATATCATAAATAAATGGAAAAAAAAATCCCTGGAATGAATTGGGGAAATGAAAACAGCAAGAACACCTAAATATAAGAAAACAAGCTTAGGCTGCTTTCACACTATGAATTTCTCCGTATAGGAACTTCCGTCAGAAGTTCTGTCACTACAGCTGCAAAACCCGGCCGTTACAAAACCCCTGATGGCCGTGACTAAATTGCATTTCAGCCTATGGGGTTTTGTAACTGCCCGTTTGCACCCGTATATGCCCATAATTCATTATGGGCGTTATACAGTGATGGGACATCGTGGCGGAAAAATTACTGCATGCAGTAATTTTTCCGCCACGATGTCCCGTCACTGTATAACGCCCGTAATGAATTACGGGCATATACGGGTGCAAACGGGCAGTTACAAAACCCCATAGGCTGCAATGCAATTTAGTCACGGCTGTCAGGGGTTTTGTAGCGACCGGGTTTCGCAGCTGTAGTGACGGAACTTCTGACGGAAGTTCCTAAACGGAGAAATTCATAGTGTGAAAGCAGCCTAAGCTTGTTTTCTTATATTTAGGTGTTCTTACTGTTTTCATTTCCCCCAATTCATTCCAGGGATTTCTTACTGTTCTGCCACAACTATTAAAGGGGTACTCCAGTGGAAAACATATATATTTTTTTAATCAATTGGTGCCAGAAAGGTAAACAGATTTGTAAATCATTTCTCTTAAAAATCTTTTGGAACACAGAGCTCTCTGCTGAATCACGAGCATAGTGCTCTCTGCATACATCTCTGTCCATTTTAAGAACAGTACAGAGTAGGAGAAAATCCCCATAGCAAACATATGCTGCTCTGGACAGTTCCTAAAATGGACAGAGATGTCAGCAGAGAGCACTGTGCTTGTGATGTCAGCAGAGAGCTCTGTTTCCAAAAAGAAAATAATTTCCTCTGTAGTATTCAGCAGCTAATAAGTACTGGAAGGATTAAGATTTTTTTTTATTAGAAGTAATTTACAAATCTGTATAACTTTCTGGCACCAGTTGATTTTAACCCCTTAAGGACCAAGGGTTTTTTCGTTTTTGCACTTAAATTTTTCCTCCTTACCTTTAAAAAAGCATAACTCTTTTAATTTTGCACCTAAAAATCCGTATAATCCTTATTTTTTGCACCACCAATTCTACTTTGTAATGACATTGGTCATTTTACCCAAACATCTATGGCGAAATACAAAAAAAAATCGTTGTGAGAAAAAATTGAAAAAAAACCCCCGCCATTTTGTAAATTTTGGGGGCTTCAGTTTCTACGCCGTACATTTTTCGGTAAAAAAGACACATTCTCTTTATTCTGTAGGTCCATAAGATTAAAGTGATACCCTACTTTTATAGGTTTGATTTTGTCGTACTTCTGAAAAAAATCATAACTACATGCAGGAAAATCAATACGTTTAAAATTGTCATCTTCTGACCCCTATAACTTTTTTTTTTTCTGCATATGGGGCAGAATGAGGGCTCATTTTTTGGGCCATGATCTGAAGTTTTTATCGGTACCATTTTTGTTTTGATCAGACTTATTGATTGCTTTTTATTTATTTTTTCATGATACAAAAAGTGTCCCAAAAGACACTATTTTGGACTTTTGAATTTTTTTGCGCGTATGCCATTGACCGTGCGGTTTAATTAATGATATATTTTTATAATTCGGACATTTACGCACACGGCGATACCACATATGTTTATTTTTATTTACACAGTTTTTTTTTATTGGGAAAAGGGAGGTGATTCAAACTTTTAATAGGGGAGGGGTTAAATGATCTTTATTCACTTTTTTTTCCACTTTTTTTTTGCAGTGATCTCTTACATTGTTCAATGGTTTCTCATAGGAAACCATTGATCAATGATTCTGCCACTTGACTGCTCATGCCTGGATCTCAGGCACTGAGCAGTCATTCGGCGATCGGACACCAGGAGGCAAGGTAGAAGACCCTTCTCGTGTCCCAGAGCTGTTCGGGATGACGCAATTTCACCGCGGACATCCCGAACAGCCCCGTGAGCTAACCGGCAGTGATTTACTTTCACCTTTGAATATCAACTTTGAATGCAGTGTCTAAAGGGTTAATAATGCGCTGCACCGCGATCAGTGTTGCGCGCTATTAGCCACAGGTCCCGGCCGTAGTTAGAGGCCGGGCACGACCCGCGTTATAGAAAGGGAAAGGACTCAGGATGTACCGGTACGTTCTTGGTCTTTAAGAGGTTTTTAAAAAAGTTTTCCACCGGAGTACCCCTTTAATTCCTGTTTCCATAACATTTTTTTTCCATTTATGTGATTATACTTTTCTTTTTTCAAATTATGATATGTTAGACCAGGGCTCAAGTCCTGCAGGAACACACGAGAACGCCGTTCCTGAATTTTTTCACAACAGGAACGATGTTCCCTTTGGCAGATGTCCTGCAGGACCGGCCTGGTGGCAGGGTCGCCCGCTTCCCAGGGCCGGCCACTGGGCAGTGACAGGAGGCAGTGAAAGCAGCAAGGAAAGCCGCTCCTCCTGTTCACTTAAGCAACCGTAATTACCAGGCTCCGCCGTGGGCCGAGGCTCCACCCCCTTATCAGTCACAGTGCTGACATCTAGCTGCAGTTACCACCTCTACGTCCTGAATCTGGGCCAGGGCGTAGTGTATACAGTGAGGGGCGGTGCAGGAGGTGTGGCAGGCTTAGAGGCGGAAAATGTTGTCATTGCCTCTGTAGATTAGCTAGTAGCTGTATAAGTACAGATGAGGCAGGCAGGTAGCCACTAGCCAGTCAGTCAGATTATCGGGGAAGGTCAATTACTGGACAGGGTAAGTAAAAAAAAGTAAAAATAAAGTGAGTTCACACTATAGAATTTCAGTGGCGGTTGTTCTGCCACTGAAATTCTACCACCAAAAGAATGGTTTTTGTTAATTCTTAAGGTGGAATTCGCTATGCGGACATTGCTGTCAATCCGCAATGTCCGCACTGATTCAGGCGGCTTTGGCCCCGCTACAATTTCCAGCTGTATTTTGTGCAGCCAAAGATTCCGAGTGCTGCCTGCGTTGACTGAATCAGTCGTGAACCGTGCGGACATTCCCGTCACCATTGAGTGCAATGTCTGTGGAGCGGATTCCACCTAAAGAATGAACAATGGCGGCAGAATTTCAACGGCAGAACGCCCTCCACGAAAATTCTTTGGTGCGCACTGTGCAGCGGAATCCCATTGACAACAATGGGATTCTACTGCACAGGTATTTCCAACCAAAATTTCCAACCAAAATTGTGGAAAAAAATTCTGTAGTGTGAACCTAGCCTAAATGTAATTCATTCACTGCTAAGTATACTAAATAATACTTTTATTAAAATGTCCCCATTAACCCCTTAAAGGGGTTCTCCAGTGCTTAGACATCTTATCCCCTATCCAAAGGATAAGGGATAAGATGCCTGATCGCGGGAGTCCCGCCGCTGGGGACCCCCGGGATCTTGCACGCGGCACCCCGTTTGTAATCAGTCCCCGGAGCATGTTCGCTCCGGGTCTGATTACCGACGACCACAGTGCCAGCGGCGTGTAACGTCACGCCTCCACCCCCGTGTGACGTCACGCTCCGTCCCCCCAATGCAAGCCTATGGGAGGGGGTGTGACAGCTATCACGCCCCCTCCCATAGGCTTGCATTGAGGGGCGGAGCATGATGTCACAAGGGGGCGGAGGCGTGACATCACACGCCGCCGGCCCAGTGGTCGTCGGTAATCAGACCCGGAGCGAACATGCTCCGGGGACTGATTACAAACGGGGTGCCGCGTGCAAAATCCCGGGGGTCCCCAGCGGTGGGACTCCCGCGATCAGGCATCTTATCCCCCATCCTTTGGAGTACCCCTTTAAAGCTTTCCACAGATTGATAGCCTATCCTCAGGATAGGCCATCAATATCTGATTGTTGGGATGTCAAAACTAGAGATGTGCGAACTTTTCAAAAATTCGATTCCGCCGATTCGCAGAATTTTCTGAAAAAGTTTGTTTCGATCCGAAATTTTTTGCGGCGAATCTATATTAAAAAAGGCTATTTCTAGCCAACAGACAGCCTCAATATGGGTATATAACACTTTGCTGTGTTCTAACACGCATATGGAGTTTGCTGGGGGTAGTGAAATAATACTGTTATCCAGAGACCATATAGTGGCTGAATGACACAGCGTGGAGGTGTTGGCAGCATGAGGAGACAATATAGTGGGTGAATGACACAGCGTGGAGGTGTTGGCAGCTAGTGTTGAGCGGCATAGGCCATATTTGAATTCGCGATATTTTGCGAATATATGGACGAATATTCGTCATATATTCGCTAAATTCGATATATTCGCTAAATTCGCTTATATGTTCGCATATACGAAAATCCGCGTATGCGAAAACTAGCATATGCGAAAATTAGCATTTACAAAAATGTACATAAGCGAAAATTCACATATGCGAAAATTAGCATATGCAAATTTTCGTATATGCGAAAATTCGCACGCCTGTCTCACACAGTAGTATTAGAGCCTTCTTTACACCACACAAGCTGGAAGTAGAGAGGGGTGATCACTGTGATGTGTACTGTGAAAAAAAACGAATATTCGTAATTACGAATAAATAGTGCTATATTCGCGAATATTTGCGAATTTGCGAATATGCAATATTTGCGAGCAACACTATTGGCAGCATGAGGAGACCATATAGTGGCTGAATAGCACAGGGTGGAGGTGTTGGCAGCATGAGGAGACAATATAGTGGGTGAATGACACAGCGTGGAGGTGTTGGCAGTATGAGGAGACCATATAGTGGCTGCATGACACAGCTTGGATGAGGCTGAAGTATGAGGACACCATATAGTGGCTGAATGACACAGCGTGAAGGTGTTGGCAGCATGAGGAGACCATATAGTGGATGAATGGCACAGCGTGGAGGTGTTGGCAGCATGAGGACACCATATAGTGGCTGAATGACACAGCGTGGAGGTGTTGGCAGCATGAGGAGACCATATAGTGGCTGAATGGCACAGCCAGGAATTGCCAGCAGCATGAGTAGCACTAGGCCTTCACAATCCCTATGATTAAAAGATGAAATTTAAACTGAAGATTTTGGATAGCTGGTGCTACCTACCATAACAAAAATGTTATTCCCAGACCCAGGCCCAGCAGCAGCATCAGTAAACCATATATTGCCTGAATGACACAGCCTGGAGTTGGCTGAAGCATGAGTACACACCAGGGCTTCACAATCCCCAAGAAAAAACACAAGAATTTTTGAAATTTAAAATGAAGGTTTTGGATAGCTGGTGTTACCTATCATAAAATTTTAATTCCCAGACTTAGGCCGAGCAGCGGCATCAGTAAACCATATATTGCCTGAATGACACAGCATGGAGTTGGCTGAAGCATGAGTACACACCAGGGCTTCACAATCCCTAAGAAAAAACACAATATTTGTTGTCATTATAGAAGAAGATTTTGGATAGCGGGTGCAGCCTATCATTAAATTTTCATTACCAGACCCAGGGCCAGCAGCGGCATGAGTAAACCATATTTTGCCTGAATGACACAGCCTGGAGTTGGCTGATGCATGAGTAAACACCAGGGCTTCACAATCCCTAAAAAAAACCCACAATATTTGTTGTCATTTTAGAACAAGATTTTGGATAGCTGGTGCTACCTATCATAAAATTGTAATTCCCAAGCCCAGCAGTGGCATCAGTAAACCATATATTGCCTGAATGACACAGCATGGAGTTGGCTGATGCATGAGTACACACCAGGGCTTCACAATCCCTAAGAAAAAACACAATATTTTTGGAAATTTTAGAAGAAGATTTTGGATAGCAGGTGCTACCTATCATAAAATTTTTATTCCTAGACCCAGGCCAGCAGCGGCATCAGTAAACCATATATTGCCTGAATGACACAGCCTGGAGTTGGCTGATGCATGAGTACACACCAGGGCTTCACATTCCCTAAGAAAAAAAACACAATATTTGTTGTCATTTTAGAACAAGATTTTGGATAGCTGGTGCTACCTATCATAAAATTGTAATTCCCAAGCCCAGCAGTGGCATCAGTAAACCATATATTGCCTGAATGACACAGCATGGAGTTGGCTGATGCATGAGTACACACCAGGGCTTCACAATCCCTAAGAAAAAACACAATATTTTTGGAAATTTTAGAAGAAGATTTTGGATAGCGGGTGCTACCTATCATAAAATTTTAATTCCCAGACCCAGGCCCAGCAGCGGCATGAGTAAACCATATATTGCCTGAATGACACAGCCTGGAGTTGGCTGATGCATGAGTGCACACCAAGGCTTCACAATCCCTAAGAAAAAACACAATATTTTTTGAAATTTTAGAAGATGATTTTGGATAGTGGGTGCTACCTACCATAAAATTTTAATTGCCAGACCCAGGGCCAGCAGCGGCATGAGTAAACCATATATTGCCTGAATGACACAGCCTGGAGTTGGCTGATGCATGAGTACACACCAGGGCATCTCAATCCCTAAAAAAAACCACAACAATTTTAGAAATTTTAGAAGAAGATTTTGCATAGCGGGTGCTACCTATCATAAAATTTTAATTCCCAGACCCAGGCCCAGCAGTGGCATCAGTAAACCATATATTGCCTGAATGACACAGCATGGAGTTGGCTGATGCATGAATACACACCAGGGCTTCACAATCCCTAAGAAAAAACACAATATTTGTTGTCATTTTAGAAGAAGATTTTGGATAGCGGGTGCTACCTATCATAACATTTTTATTCCCAGACGCAGGGCCAGCAGCGGCATGAGTAAACCATATATTGCCTGAATGACACAGCCTGGAGTTGGCTGATGCATGAGTACACACCAGGGCTTCACAATCCCTACGAAATAACACAATATTTTTTTAAATTTTAGAAGAAGATTTTGGAAAGTGGGTGCTACCTATCATAACTTTTTAATTGCCAGGCCCAGGGCCAGCAGCGGCATCAGTAAACCATATATTGCCTGAATGACACAGCCTGGAGTTGGCTGATGCATGAGGAGACCATTGAAATGTCAGATTTTTTTTTTTGAAATTTAAATCAAAGTTTGAGTGTCCTGGACCCCGGCGAGTGGTTACAAAGGACCAAATCCAACAAGCCCCCACAGGGCTCATATGGGCGTGAGATGTAGGCGCAACGTCTCCATTGCCCTGACCGGCCATTGTTTCCAAGACTTTTCGCCAAGGCAAACCATGTGAAGAACAGCGTGACACCGCTGTGCCCTGCACACATGGTATGCAGAAGGGCCACTGAGACTTGTCCGAGCAGTGGAGGCTTAGGACACAGTGGATGATGTGGAGGCGGAGTCGCACACTGTCACAGGACCAACGGGCTGACAGAGTGGAGCAGGAAGCAGCATGAGTACACAAGAGGGGTTCACAACCCCTAAAATTAAAAGGTGATCGTTGAAATCTCTATTGAAGATGCATGTTAGGTAGTGCTACCATCCAAAAATTTAAGGCCCAAGCCCAGAAGCATCAGTAAGCCAAGTAATTCCTGAAAGACACAGGAGCAGGCATCAGCAGTACACCCGAGGGTTTCATAACCCCTTTACATTGCAAGATCAATGTTGAAATTTTAATTAAGCATGTATTAAGCTACTGCTAAACAACCAAAAATTAAAGGCCCAAGGCCCGAAGCATCCGTGAGGCAAGTAGTTCCTGAAAGACACAGGATGAGTCAGGAGCAGGCATTTGCAGTACCCAAGAGGGTTTCATAACCATGATTGTGAAGTGTTGGTGTAGCAGCATGGTCAATCTACTCTGAGGCATCAGAAGCACTGTGCCACCCAGTGTCTCTGGTACCTAACCTGCACTGGTGACCAGTAATAAATCCATAGAGAGACACTGCTCTACACACAGTAAATGGCAGCTACCAATAAGGCTTTATATTACTTCTTACCTAGCTTTCCCAGACTCCTGAAATCTAGCTAAATGCACTAGAAAACATCTGTGTGCAGGAGTCTGGGAAAAGTTGGGCGACAGCTGCCAAGGGCCATATTGGTGGTCACCCAACTCTCCCCTAAAAAACTGGCCCTGTCCTCAAAGAGGACCTTACATTAACTAAATTTTTCTAAACTAACTCAGGCTATGTTTCCTAACACCCCTCCCACCCTTAGAAAAAATTTCAGAGCTTTAAAAAGCTGTGTATCTTACCTTTCTTCTTGCTCACATAGTGAAATCTCCCAGAAGAGGAAAGTGGGCGTTTCCCAACAGGCATGACATCACTGAAGCCTGCCGGGGGACCACTTCCGCCCTCACATCATTGCAGCACTGTGATGAATAGAAGATCTCGGGCTCTGTGCAGCAGCTTTGAGTGAGGCTCTGTACAGCTGTCAATCAAGCTCAGTACAGAGAAGCACTTCCTGAGTTTGGTCTCCTGCCAGGCCGGGAGGAGACCAAACTCACTGTATTAATTGCTGAAGGGAACAGAACAGAGCCACCTAGCCACCTACGCTGGGATCTGTGTCCAGGGACGTGCACACATAGGGCTCAAAGGGGGCTTGAGCCCCTGCCTTTTCATGCACCTGCCCCTTAATGCCCTTTTTTTTTTTTTTTTTTTTTAAGGTCTGAGGCACAGAGGCACAGGGGCAGGAGTGTATAGAGGCATGGCTGGTAGAGATAACAGCAGGGGACAAGAAGAAAGAGCAGATACAAGTGTTAGGAAGTGACATCTTGTCATACAGCCATTTTCTGGTCCTGCTGCTGCTGACGGCCCCTCCCGCTCCCTGCTCCTCTCTGGGAAAGGAAAGGAAGAGATGGAGGATAGAAGATCAGCTGGAACTGCCATGAGGGGACAGTAAGTGATCATCAGCCGGGTCTGTCAGGGAGGACTGTAGGGACGGTGGACTGTATGAGGGGACTTAGAAAAGTTAGAAGAGTCCACAGTGACAGTAACTGATGATCAGCAGGGTGGTCTGTCAGGGAGGACTGGCCTCCTCTGTACAAGCAGCTTCAGGGAAATTATAGTGTGTTTTTGTGTTGTTTTTTTTTTTCCTTATTTATTCTGATATACACTATGGGGGAGATTTAACAAGACCTGTCCAGAGGAAAAGTTGCCCATAGCAACCAATCAGATTGCTTATTTTACTTTTGAAAAGGCCTCTGAAAATGAAAGAAAGGATCTGATTGGTTGCTATGCGCAAATTTTCCTCTGGACAGGTCTTGTTAAATCTCCCCCATAGTGTCCCCCACCTACAGTACCTGAAAAGCTTAGTCCAGCATAGTTGTTCTTTCCCTCCCTATAAACCAGTGTTTCCCAACCAGGGGCCTCCAGTTGGTACAAAACTACAACTCTCAGCCAAAGGCTGTCCAGGCATGCTGGGAGTTGCAGTTTTGCCACAGCTGGAGGCACCCTGCTTGGGAAACACTGCTATAAACCAATAGCTATAAACCAATAGTGTTACCCACCTGTGCCCCTATAATGACATTCCACATCTGTATCTTGCCCACATCATCAGTCCCTACAATCTTGGTATTGTCCGACCTTTCTTGTGGACCTGACCAGAGGAGAAGTTGTCCATAGCAACCAATCGGATTGCTGCTCTTAGTTTTCAGAGGCCTTGTTAAAAATGAAAGAAGCAATCTGATTGGTTGCTATGGGCAACTGGACAACTTTTCCTCTGGACAGGTTTTGATAAATCTCCCCCATTTTTCTTCAGAATTTCTGATGGTAATTCAATAACAAAGTCCAGAGTATAAAATCTGCAGCAAAAAAATCTGTAGCAAAATCCCAATGGCTGGATTCACAATGTATTTGTGTTAACATTTAAAGCACAACTCCGTTGCTTATGATAAATAACTATTGTGCAGAACCAATTTGGCTTCTAAATACCTTAAAGGGGTACTTCTTTTTTTTAAAGAACTGGTGCCAGAAAGTTAAACAGATTTCCAAATTACTGCTATTTAATAATATAGCAGTTGTATGCTACAGAGGAAATTCTTTTCTTTTTAAATTTCTTTTTTGTCCTGTCCACACTGCTCTCTGCTGACACCTCTGTCCATGACAGGAACTGTCCAGAGCAGCATAGGTTTGCTATAGGGATTTTCTCCTGCTCAGGACAGTTCCTGATACAGGCATCAGGTGTCAGAAGAGAGCACTGTGGATAAGACAAAAAGAAATTCATAAAGAAAATAATTTCCTCTGTAGTATATAGCTGCTAATAAGTACTGGAAGGGTAAAGATTTTTTTAATAGAAGTAATTTACAAATCTGTTTAACTTTCTGGGACCAGTTGATAAAAAAATAAAATAAAAATGTTTTCCACCAGAGTACCCTTTTAACAGGGCTCCTTTCTCCCCGCTCCTGGAACTGTCCACAGCTGATAACTGAGCATAGTCCATATGCAGCTTTTGTAGCACCAGACCCAGTGTGACACGAGGTGTGGACAGCACCAGGACACTGCAATGAGCTTATCTCCAGCCGCAGTGATGTCCCACCTCGGTCGGTAATAGGCTGAGCGCATCTCATATAAGGAGCCTTGGCCTGTTATATGACACTGCGCTCATTGTATCACTGGTCAAGGCGGGAAATCGCTGTGCCCGGCAATAAGTTCATTGCAGTGTTTCGATCTGTGCACAGGAAGCAGAAAGAAGGCCGGAACGGAGGACAGAAAAGCTATATCAGTGCAACGGGGGAGCTGTGGATGGTATGTTAAAGGGGATAAGTGTTTGATCGCGGGGGGGTCCAAACGCTGGGCCCCCTGCAATCTCGTGCACGGGGCCACAGCTCTGCCGCGCAGGGGGCGTGCCAGCCGCGGCGTGATGTCACGGCTGACACGCCTCCTCCATGTAGTTCAATGGGAGAAGCTGGGAGGCAGCGTTTGTGCCTCCCGGCCTCTCCCATAGAACTGTATAGGGACAGGGCGGGGAGGGTGCGTAACTGTCGACCTTTCACTGAGTGCTAATGCGGGGGCCCCGTTAGGGAGATCCCGGGGGTCAAACACTTATCCTCTATCCTGTAGATTTCCCAAGCGCGGTCCTCAAGTCCCCCTAACAGGTCATGTTTTCAAGATTCCATTAGTCTTTCACAGGTGATATAATTCTGGTCTGTGCATCAGGCATCTCTACAACTATATCACCTGATAACATGACCTGTTGGGGGTATTTAAAGGACAACTGCAGCAAAATTTAACTTATCCCCTATCCACAAGATAGGGGATGTGTTTGATAAAATAAAACCTACATAACTTGGGTATTCTTGTAACTGTATGAACCTACAGAATATATATAAGGTGTCATTTATACTGAAAAGTGGACTGCATGAAAAATCACAAAATGGCGTTAAGGGTTAAACATATTTATGTTGATAGTTTTGAAAGCAAGTGAATGGGAAAGTGTCTGCTAATTACACAAGGAACACTATATTAAAAGTTTTATTTGGGGGCAGGCACTCTTTAAGGGGTTAAAAATTTTTAATAACTATGCTTAAAATTGCCCTAATATAATTGATATAGGTGGTAGTGTTGTATTGATACAAGGAGATATTTTATTACAAGTCTGGATTCAAGGTTGTTTGCCTGTTCGTTCAGTAAATCATTTTACACCATGTTTTATGGTTTTATTTGTGCAGAAATGAGCAAACGAAAGGGCGCCATCATAGATTTCTTCTCAAAGGCATCCAGTAAGAAATTGCATGCTGATTCTGCAAGTTGCTCCTCTTAGTGTGAGCTTGTACATCAGCAAAATGACCTAATGCCCACTACAACAGCTTCTACACCAGCCAGTATATCCGCTGTCATTCACTTGGTTACTGATGTGGATGAAGATACAGCTGCTGATGTCAGGGAGAGAATTATTCTACCAGAATGTTGGGACAGGAATCAGTGGCTAGAATAAAAAAAAAAATACCCATGGCTGTTCATAGAAAATGGCCTTTTAGGATGCAATATGTGTCGTGAGGTTAAAGGGGTACTCCGGCCCCAAGATATCTTATCCCCTATCTAAAGGATAGGGGATAAGATGTCTGATCGCAGTGGTCTCGCCGCTGGGGACCCCCACAATCTAGTGTGGTGTCCCGGTACCGTAGTGTATACGTTACCTGTATAGAGGTCCCCATAGTCAGAGTCCCTAGGACGTCGGGGTCCCTCTTCTGTAGTTATCCCCTTGTAACCCCTCAGCTAGTCAATGACTGTATAGAAGTTCTTATCAATATAAGTATAAGTATATAAATATGAATATATTTAATTGCCTACCTATTCAAGCGTAGCAGGACTTGCGGGTCACGTGATTAGGTTAGAACTCTATGGTTTTGCTACAGGACCTTTGGAGGTTCCCGTGAGGTGTTCACCCACAATGCACTGTAACGGTGAGTGACAGTTGTTACGGACCAATCCAAAACGGCCAGCCCCTGCCCATATAAGGGACCTGCGCCATCTTTATCCCTCTCTGAAAGAGGCAGGACCTCCGCAGCTTACAAGACGATTTACTAGGCCAAAGCCTTGCGGCCTAGGCCTCTAACATAGCGGATAGACTAAACAATTCCCCGCTACTCACCGCAAGATCACTGCACCTAAACGCACCCCTAAATCCAGTGGATCTCTGCTACACAATTAAGAAGCCAAATTGAGCTTATCTGATCCTAAGCTATATGCATAGAGACTCTGTTATCTGGACTGTTACTATTGCTGCATGTACAGAAATTCTTCAGTAAAAGTTCCTGCAAGTTTTCAGTTAAAAGTGGTTGCGGACAATCCTTTATTTCTGCTTCACCTATTGCTCTTGGGAAGGGTGGCAATAGGCCTACCAAGAATACAGCATTTAACCTTCACCCTGGCATCTCGAGTGACAAGGGTTAACAGCGCCCTTAACTATCCCGAACAGCAACACCCTAACTACCCTACACCCCCACAAGGCTTGATCCCAATTCTGCCACCACAAGCTTTTTTGGCGTTGCACGAACAGGATTCGGGTGTGTGCCTACTGCTGTTGCCACTAGTGAAAGTGTACTCCCCCCCAGAAAGTAACAGACTTCATTCATGTGTCGCAGACCGCATTATAGTGTACAAGAGTGGTGCGTGTGGTGCAAGTTGCAAGGGGGCCACGCGAAAAGTAAGGGTTGAGGCGAAAATTCATGTGCAGTAAGAATGTGTAAACTGCAAAACAAATTCATGCTACGATCCTCTGGTCTGGTCAGCACAGGAAGAGTTAATCTGCTACCGTAGAAGCGTGCGGAAAAGGCCTGCGCTGCGCCACATCCCGCCCCTGGGCGTGGCTGCCAAGTTGCTGTGTCGCAACCGAAAGGGAACTTGGAGACACAGGAGTTGTTTCTGGTAGGACCGGAAGTCGAGGCTGCACCAATGACGTCCTTCCTGCCGGCCGCCATTTTGGGGAAGACCACTATAAAAGCCACCACGCACAGCGACCTCTTCAGTCTGCACAGAGAGCCGGAGAGTACAGACATGACGGAGAGCAGCGTTCCACGTGGTAAAGATAGCAAAATGGCGCTGGAACAGCGGAAAGTTGTGGCAGTCGCAGCCCGACTTTTTCAAGAACTTGCTGACCGTCTGCAGCGGTTGTCATTAGATGAAGAGGGGGCCTGCAATCTTCCCCCACTGCCTGATGATGACGACAATTGGCCAGAGACACCTCCAGCGGAGAGAGCAGGGACACTTGGAGGTGCATCGCCGGTGAGATTGTCCCGTCACCACAGAACTTGGGGCTCGTGGGCCGATATCCCGTCGGAGGAGTCTGCAGTGAGTACCCCGCCAGAAGCGGCCTATTCTTCCTCCTCCAGCCCTGAAGCTAAAATACCTCTATCTACTTTGCCAAGTGCATGACCGTGCTCACCAGATTTGCCTCAGTGGATCTTTGGGGACGAGCCGGGACTCATCGAGTATATGCACGCGGTTCTACAACCCATACCTGGGAAGCCACTCCCACCAATTCCAGCTGCACAAAGGGAAAGGGCCCGTCAAGAAGCCGAGCTGACTGAACTAATGGACAGATTAAAGGCCCGACACAGAGAATTGTACGCCCCTAAGCATGTGCATTTGCCTCCTGAAGAAAGAATTCGCTACCAGGAGAATACTAAAGAAATGGAAGCATTATTCATCCGCAAATGGGACCATCCCCGAGAAGGGGAGGAGCCTCTAGAACGACGAAGAGCAACTGTGGCCAAGTTCGACAAGGTCAGAGGTTATGGGACACTCCTAGATTGCCACACATGGCAAACCATCCTCGTAAACCGGTGAGCAGTACAGAGGCCATATCTTCATAAAAAGTTCTACTCCCTGGAGGTGGGTGAAATTGTGGAGTACACCCCTGTCCAGAGCCTGTGTGGAGAATGGGCTGCAGCGGTCACAAGACCAACAGCCCCAACACAGCTTCCCTTCAAATACTTTCCGTCTACAGATTGGGAATCAGATCCCTATAACGTGAGGCCGAAATGGTCTGCTCCTGATGCCTCCACCACCGTACTCAAGGAGGAGGAGCCTCTACAGCATCAATCATCTTCTGTGTACAGTAAAGTGCCAAGTCCTGCTCAAGATCAAGAAAGTAAGCCTAAATTGCGGGCACCAAAGACCGTACCTAGACCCTCTCGGAGCAATGAGAGTTTGTCTGTTCCAGAGGTACCAACGCACGTACCTAGGCCCGCTCAGAGCAATGAGAGTTTGCCTCCTGCACAGGTACCAACGTATGTACCAAGGCCCTCTTCCGACATGTAGAGTTTGCCAGCTTCCAGGGTACCGACGAAAGTGTTTTACCCCACTCCTGATATGGCGATGGTGCTAAAACCTTATGCACCCACTTTGATCCCTACCAGTAAGCCTCTGGTCACTTTGAGTCCTACTGTTGCCCATTCTACTCTCACCAATGTGGTGTGGGAGAGTTACATTGACTCCTCGCCTGCTCCAGATGTTGGGAGGTATAAAGGATCTACAAGAGGCAAAAGAAGATTCCGGAGAAATGTCTTTTGAAGGACTGTAAAGTAATGTTTATTGCTTTTCTATGCTAACCACTTTTGTTTTTCAGTAGCCAAGTTCAAGACATGTGCCTAGCAGGAAGGTGCTAAGATTGTTCCAGTTTCAAGTTCAACAACGTAATCATCAAGCTTTGTGCCTGACCATCAGGTCAAGAGACTCCTAGCCAGTAGGAGATTCGTAAGTTTTTGTGCCCGATTGATTTGGGACAACCGTGAGATATAGACTCCTAATGTAGGTGGACTGCAGATCCTTACACGTCCATTTTATGTACATAACCCTATATTTATAGGACTCTCTTGCTAAAATGCGCACTTATCAAGTATATGTGCCTGAACCTTGTTGGAGTGTTAATAAATGTAGAATAAAAATGTATATGGTTCCTGTACACAGAAAAATACCTTCGTGTCTGTGTTCATAAAAAGTAAAGGTTGTACACGGAAAATTTTCCACTTTATGCACGTGTACACCAAAAACAAAAATGTAAATAACTCTTGTACACATTTACATACAAAGGTATAAAAATGCTAAAAGGTGTTTTAGTAGTTGCTCAATAGGTGACTCTCTTGGCTCCTCCAAGAGTGACATTGTTTCTAGTCGCCAATCGCTAGCACCTTTCATCAGGCTAAACTACCCTTAAGGTACCAAGATTCACATTCAGTACCTGCACGCATAGTACCTTCAATGACTCACTTCAATGTACTACCTATTAGGGACATTTATCAATGTTTGCTTATGTATTCCTTTTTTTAGTACTTTTTTCTTTACTTTTTTTTGCTTATGTGTGACTTATTTATCAACTGGTTTCAGCCTGTTGATAATTTTCTTTCACGTAAGCAATTTCTTCTTTTTTACTTTGGTAGTAGCTTTTTCTGCTCCATGTTTGAGTAAATTTAGTAAATTTTTAACCCTGTTGCGACTTTTTTTTTGCGCAGTTGCGACTGTCGCAGTAAATAAATACCTGACTACCTGTAGTCCATTTTAAAATTATTACTTCGTAGTTAAGTTTTTGAAAACTTGCTTTTCTCGCTTTCCAGTCAAAATGTGGCACGAAAAATTGCGTAGTCGCAGGTGCGACATTTATGCGACATTTTTAGTAAAGAAAAGTTAACTAAATCGCTTGATAAATGCCTGTCTATATCTTTTCATTACGCTAAACTACTCACTTAAATGTACTACCTCATTCTACTTCAGTACATACACAAAAACAAAAGTATATCTCACATTCAAGAAACACTTAGATATTGTAGCCTATGGATACCCAATTCCTGCCCCTGTTAGGTACACTCATATGTCTCTGTTCTCTGTATAACATGTGTGAGATGCTCTACCTGGCCAGTAGGTGCTCTTGCGAGCTTGATATTAAACATGTATTTCTAAAGGTAACCTAGGTAGGTTATACTGTTGTGTTCTAGGGGTAAGTAGCGTGTAGCCGATAGATCCTAGTAGCCATCCTTATTGGTAGATAGCCTCGGGCAAGCCAATATACCCTTCTGTGTACTAACAGGTGACTAATTGTGGCAAAAGAAGAAATGTGGTGAGATTTCAAAATGTTTAGACAGCTTGAGACTAAAGGCTATAGAGAGCTGTACTAATGTCTAGTTAGCCTCATAAATGTTATAGAGAGCTATAATAAATGTTTAAAGAGCTAGAAACTAAAGTTTAGATAGCTTCATCATTGTCTAGATAGCTCCAAAATGTCTAGATAGCTTCAATATTGTCTAGTCAAGATGCTAGTCAGAGTAACAAGCAAGTATAAATGTGTTTAATGTTTACTTAGGTTTTGTCAGGATGTATAAAAATTATATATATATATATATATATATATATATATATATATATATATATATAATCCTGTTTAGTCCTAGTTCCTCTGCCTTAGGGGACAGGCGTCGGGGTTGACTTATTTTAAGTAAGGGGGTTTGTGGAGTCCCTAGGACGTCGGGGTCCCTCTTCTGTAGTTATCCCCTTGTCACCCCTCAGCTAGTCAATGACTGTATAGAAGTTCTTATCAATATAAATATAAGTATAAGTATATAAATATGAATATAATTAATTGCCTAACTATTCAAGCGTAGCAGGACCTTCGGGTCACGTGATTAGGTTAGAACTTTATGGTTTTGCTACAGGACCTTTGGAGGTTCCCTTGACGTGTTTACCCACAATGCACTGTAACGGTGAGTGATAGCCGTTACGGACCAATCCAAAACGGCCAGCCCCTGCCCATATAAGGGACCTGCGCCATTTTGATCCCTCTCTTGGGTTGCTGACTCTTACAAGATGATTTACTAGGCCAAAGCCTTGCGGCCTAGGCCTCTAACATAGCGGATAGACTAAACAATTCCCCGCTACTCACCGCAAGATCACTGGACCTAAACGCACATCTAAATCCAGCGGATCTCTGCTACACAATCCAAATTGAGCTTATCTGATCCCAGCCAACTGTCAATCACTGCTCAAGCTATATGCATAGAGACTCTGTTATCTGAACTGTTACTATTGCTGCATGTACAGAAATTCTTCAGTAAAAGTTCCTGCAAGTTTTCAGTTAAAAATGGTTGTGGACAATCCTTTATTTCTGCATCACCTATTGCTCCTGGAAAGAGTGGCAATAGGCCTACCAAGAATACAGCATTTAACCCTCACCCTGGCATCACGAGTGACAAGGGTTAACAGCGCCCTTAACTATCCCGAACAGCAACACCCTAACTACCCTACACCCCCACATGGCTTGATCCCAATTCCGCCACCACACTAGCATGCAGTACCCACCTGTAAGTACTGCAGGAAGCGCTGGATGTTCTCAGTCTTTTGCCTCCCGACCACGGGGACGGATTATCCCGATGTCACGACTCCGCCCCCGTGTGACGTCATGCCCTGTCCCCTCAATGCAAGTCTATGGATAGTCCTTTGGATAGGGGATAAGATGTCTTGGGGCCGGATTACCCCTTTAAACACCTTGGAGTATATGTTTTACATGGTGTATCTGTTTCCAAAGAATGGAGCACTGGTACAATTGCTCCATATGGCAAAACAAAAAAAGATATGTTGACCTCACTGCGTAAAAGGATACATGTACATAAGATTTCAGAAGCACATGTAAAGGCAGGAAATATCCAATCTGTATCTAGAAAAGAGATACTTCAATCATACATTGCAGAACAACAGAAGCTTAAGTTTACCCCCACCACAAAAGTGTTTCGCACTGCCTACTTTTGTACAAAAAGAAATCGCCCTTTCACAAACTTCCGAGATATTATCAGCTTGCAAGCTACAAATGGTGTAGACTTAGGATGTATTCTCCATAGTGAGTATACAGCTGCCCAAATAATAGATTGCATTGCCAGTCAAATGAGGAAAAAGCTTCACAAGGCAATTGTTGAACAGGCTCCAAAAGTGTCTGTACATATTGATGAGTCTACTACAATTTCTTCACATTCAGTATTGTTTATATTTGTGCCTTTCTTAATGGAAAAGACCAAGTCACTTTCTTTCTTGATTTGCTTGATTCGCCTAAAGTAGATGCACAGTCTATTGAAGACTCTCTTCTAGCTTATCTTGCTAAGCATGGGTTTAGTGATGACTTTCTTGATGTAAACTGGATTGGGGCTAGTGGTGATGGTGCAAGTGTAATGCTTGGAAGAAAGTCAGGCGTTTTGGAACGACTTAATAAATAATATCAACAGCTCGCGAAATGGCACAGCCTATGTCATAGGCTCGAATTGTCAGTTTCAAACACAATTGATTCTGTTCCTGGTCTTCACCATGTAACATCGTTTTTTGAGAAGTTTTATGCTGTGTACCATCAGTTCACCCAAAAATCTGTCAGAGCTCTCTGAATGTGCAAAAGAACTAGAAGTACAAATTCCTAAAATTGGAAACATTTTTTCAGTAAGGTGGGTAGCTTTAGGCCAGAGAGCTATTCGAGCAGATTGGGAGTCATATCCTGCTCTACACAGTCATTTCTTAAAAGCAAGTTTAAGTTCAACTCATAATACTCAGCAGAAATATATGTTTAGTGGACTTAAAGGGGTACTCCGGCGCTAAGACATCTTATTCCCTATCCAAAGGATAGGGGATAAGATGCCTGGTCGCGGGCATCTAAGACATCTTATCCCCTATCAAAGGATAGGGAATAAGATGCCTGATCGCGGTGGTCCCGCCGCTGGGGACCCCCGTGATCTTGCACGCAGCGCCCCGTTACAATCAGTCACCGGAGCATGTTTGCTCCGTGTCTGATGACTGGTGATCACGGGGCCGGAGCATTGTGACATCACGGCTCTGCCCCCGTGTGACGTCACGCTCCGCCCCCTCAATGCAATGATCGCCAGTCATCAGACCCGGAGCGAACATGCTCGGGGGACTGATTGTAACGGGGTGCTGCTGATTGTAGCAGGGGTCCCCTGCTGCGGGACCCCCCCCCCCCCACCCGATCAGGCATCTTATCTCCAATCCTTCGGATAGGGGATAAGATGTCTTAGCGCCGGAGTACCCCTTTAAGAAGGTCCTGACTTCAGAAGATTATTTATTAAACCTTGCAGGTGTTGCAGATGCTGTTCAGGAAATGAGACTTTTATCTGAAGCCCTACAAAGTGATGACATCACACTTTCAAGAGCCTATCAGCTGATACATCGGACAGTTCGTGCTATTGAAAAATATGCCTGGCAAACACCTAAAAGAAGCCTTGGAAGCTTTGGAGAAAGGGAATTTCAAAGGTGTGACTATCAATTAAGAGAGTTCAAAAGGCCAAGTGAGAATAAATCTTCCTCAGTTTTATCAATGTTTGGTTGATCATTTACGCTCTAGGCTCTATGGTTTAACTGCGAGCAACAGACATGAAGTTTCGTCACAGACAGATGAATTTGAAACTCTAGTGTCTGAAATTGACATCCTAAATTGCCAGCGTTGGCCAGTCAATGTGGACAGTTCCTGGTGTGAAGGTGAAATAAAACTGCAGCAACTTTGCAAGAGATTCCGTCTCAACTATAGATCCATCTGTGAAGGTTTCAGAGACTACATTGATAATGGTGGGGCAGATATTCCTGAAAATCCGAAACCAGTTGTCACAGCAGTGAACAGTTTACCAGTTTCATCTGATGATTGTGAAAGGGGCTTCAGTACAATGAATTTGGTGATTTCACCCATAAGGAGTGGGCTTGGCATTGAACCCCTGTCTTCTCTTATGTTTATCAATCGCATTGGCCCTCCTGTGCATTTATGGGATCCTTCACCATATGTCACAAAATGGCTGGTCAAACAACGCAGCATAGACGATACAAAATCTTGTATAATTGATCATCTTGCACAGCAAGGGCATCGTTATTCCAGTTTGTGGGAAATTATCTAATGGACTCTGCTAAGTTGTTTTATACACTATTTGATTTTTAAAATCTATAGGAGTGGAAGATCATCAAACACTGTGGTGGTTATTTTTGTCAGAATGGCAAACAAGTTAACTTATCTTGCTTTTACATGTGTTCTATTATTATACATATAATTCATGTGTTCAACAGCAGTTTATAATAAATGTTGCACTTTATGTACTGAGAAATACATGCATATTTATTATGAAAATCTTTGGTGAGTTCACACACTTTTTTTCCCAGGACTTGACCACTGTGTTAGACACAGCTGATTGGGAACAACCAACATATTTTGCAAGATTTTAGTATTGAAGGAGTTGTAAAATCTCTGTCATTGTTTTAACTGAAAGCGCTCTCCAACAGTTTGTAAGGGTTTGAAAGCACTCCCTTTCCTACATGTAGATATCATGGTATTGTAAATTACGCATGGTCTAGAACCACATGGTAAATATTAAACATGTTTTACTGCTAAATGTTGCAGGTGCATCAACTATCTACTATGCAACCATAACAGCTGATGGTACACATGTGTGTTTTTGCCACATGGTTCTTAACCATATTACAGTAACATAATGTATAGTCACCATTAAACTGTAGAATATTGTAATATGCGTTTTTAGACATGTGTCAGTATTTATTTCAGAAAGGCACTTTACATTTCCCATTCCTTTTTTAACCCATTTCAGATTTTTGGACTATTGTTTTATCAAACAGATCCCGTCCTCCCTTCAATTTTTTTTATGAAGCCAGAAGGTGCAACTATTTATCATTGTTTTGTGTTATATTTTTGACAGGGATTGTAAGAAGACATCATTTAAAAAAAAAAAGGGGGCACCCGTAGTAAAACTAGTAAAACGCAGGTTCTGTTTACAGATTGCATTGGGGTCTGGGGGGGTCTTCTAGCAAAGTCTTGATGCTTCTGGAGACAAGAACATTTGCAAAAAAACTGTGTAACCCAAGGATATTTTGCTAAATGACAATATGGATTCTTATACAAGATTGTAGATGTGCGACCATGCCTGTTTTTTCTACCCGAATTCACATTGTGTTTTCTATCACCTCTTTTTTTGTTTGAACATGTGTCTGCACTCTTCCCCACCCCACCAGCCAAACCTTATATAAGTAGTAATTAGCTACACAAGGGCCATTTTTTTTCCTAGCAGCCTTCCAGTCTGACTGGGAGAGCATGGTAAGTGTGCTGCAACACCTTGTTCACACTGGTGTGGTGCTGTGTGGCGTCTGCTGCTGCCGTGGCGCCGTGTCTATGGGGGGGTGCGGCCCATAGACTGGTTTGAGTGGCATTGGGGCCGCTCTGCTGGTGGGTCGTCCCCCCCCCCCCCCGTGGGCGCTGGTGTCGCGGCGGTGGTGGTCACTGCCTGGTGCTACGCCATTTTATGCTAGGGCCGTTAGGGACCCACTCTAAATAGGTGGCCTTGACGTGGCGAGTGGGCTTGTACTTTTTGATCAAAAATGTATACTAACAACCTGTTAGTTTTTGATATTATGCTGAGAAGCAATTAGATCATTATACAAGATTGTAGATGTGCGACCATGTCTGTTTTTTCTACCTGAATTCACAATATGGATTCTGTTTTAATAATAAATGCATCAAGAAAGGAAAATTTAAAGAATTTATCAATAGAAACCCCCTAACAAAGTCTTTTCTCTAGCTCAGGTGTAAATTGTATTGCATGTATGTGTTTTCTATAGATACAATTTCACTCGGTCCAGGTAATTCAAGACATTTCAGCTCCCAGGGAAATGTGCACAGCAATTCCATTCTATAGATTTTTTATCTAAGATGACATTGCAACCTACTCCATAAGACATCCCTATGCATACACAATTCTATATTACTATAATTACAAGTCAGGAATGGAATGACCTTGTTGTGTACCGACTGAAAAAGAGGCCTTGGAAGTGGATTAGAAAAATCCTAAGAGGAAACTTCTTTACATTGCCAATTACACAGTTATGATTAGGTACAATTAATAAATACCAGATGATGGAATTTTGGAATGTTTCTATAGAGGCTTTTTCTACCGATGACCTTTTGTACTCAGACTATCTGTTAGCTGCTGGAAGCATGCCTTGATTTTTTGTGTTCTGTGTCACTGGTGTGATTGCTTTTACCTGTTATTTGTTGCTAAGTGACCTCTGGAACATGTAGAAGTCACAGGAGACAGACCGGCAGAATCTGTAATGAGGGAGGAGTAGGGGCCTAACAGTGTCCTCCAGTCCAGGGGTTCCAAGTAATGGTATATAGGAGAAATAATATCCAGTTTTGGTGCTTCTCCAAGAAAATGGCTTATTATAAGGGTGTAACAAACACTTACAAATAAATAGTAGAACTGTTCAATGCTTTCTGAGTTCGCACCAAACTCTTTTCGGAAAGAGTTTGTGCACAACTTCAAAAATAGTTTGCTGTGAACTTGAAACGTGTTGTACAGTGCTACTATTTATTTGTGAGTGTTTGTAACATCTTTATAATAAATCATTTACTTGGAGAAGTGCCAGAACTGGATATGGATATTGTTCCTCCTATACCAATGCTGTTTGACAAGATCAGAAGATCAGGTTGTTCAAGGGCTGCTGACCAACTTATGTGACATTCTGACATAGATGCTGTGCTCTTAGCACAACTAACTTTGGTGAGCTTAATCACTTAGTAACAATTCTACTTTTAAAATATCTGGGTAATGCACTAAGATCGAGCTCCGGTCTCTCTTTGTTGTTTTCCACAATTCAGGGGTTCCAAATAGGTGCTTTACAAGATACTGTTCATATACCGATGCAGGGATTTTACTTGACAACTGAAAACAATGTACATGAGCGAAACGGAAGACAATTCTTGCAGTTCTTAAAGGGGTACTCCGGCCCTAATACATCTTATCCAGTATCCAAAGGATAGGGTATAAGATGTATGATCGCGGGGGTCCTGCCACTGGGGACCCCCACAATCTGTTATCTGTCCCCCATGATCATACATCTTATCCCCTATCCTTTGGATAGGGGATAAGATGTTTTAGGGCCAGAGTACCCCTTTAACCCCTTAAGGACCAAGCCCCTTTTCACCTTAAGAACCAGGCCAATTTTATTTTTGTGTTTTTGTTTATTCCTCCTTGCCTTCTAAAATCATAACTCTATTATATTTCCATCTACAGACCCATTTAAGGGCTTGTTTTTTGCGTGACCAATTGTAATTTGTAATGAATCCTCTCATTTTATCATAACATGTACTGCAAACTCAAAAAAATATTTTTAAAGGGAGGAAATTTAAATGAAAACCACAATTTTGCACATTTTGGAGGGTTTCGTTTTCACACTGTACAAATTACGGTAAAAATGACATGTATTCTTTATTCTGTGGGTAAATACGATTAAAATGATACCCCATGGCTAGATACTTTTATATTTTTGTGCCGCTTTAAAAAAATCTAACATTTTTTGTACAAAATCAGTAATCTAAAATTTTTCTACTTTTTTAAAACACTTTTTATGTCCCCATAGGGAACTATCTATAGCAATCATTTGATTGCTAATACTGTTCAGTGCTATGCATAGGACATAGCACTGATCAGTATTATCGGTGATCTTCTGCTCTGGTCTGCTCGATCTCAGACCAGAGCAGAAGACCCCGAGAGACAGCCGAAGCCAGGTGAAAGGACCTCTGGCTGCCATGCCGGATGATCGGATCGCCGTGGCAGCAGATCGCAGTGGCAGCGCTGCGGGCGATCCGATCATCCATTTAAAGTACCGCACTGCAGCAGATGCCGTGATCTGCATTGATCATGGCATCTGAGGGGTTAATAGCGGACATCTTTAATAGTACACCTGTGGTTCTGCTGTCCATACACTCACTGGGGGACATGTATCATTATTTGTGTATGGTAGAAGCATTTTACCCCTTTTCCCGAATTCTAAATTATGTGCAGAAGCGCTAAATGTATCAATCAAGTGCAATGAGCTTCATAAATTGCGGGTAAATATAGTAATCTCCTAAATCCACTCTTTGGAAAATAGAATCAATGATTTAGAGCATCTTGCTACGTTAAGTCCAAGATGGCTTATATTTGCGCAAAATAAAAATAAAAGTACGCAGTTAATTAATCCATGTGTACTATAGATGTCACTCCAAGGTACCCTGATTCAGCCACATCTGGACGACATGCTCTACCAAAACGTGCGCAAAAAAATTGCGCAAAAAAAGGGCTTGCGCAAAATTTTGCGCAAAAAAATACACACAAAACAGGGGTAAAATCTTTGATACATGTCCCCCACTGTCTCTCGGTGAAGGTCAATGCTCTGTTTCTCACAACAGAAGCTCTCTTCTGCAACACACACACATCAAAAGGCCTGGTTAATGCTTGTGTGATTGCATAACCCATGCACTTCACTCCAGGAAGCCTCCAGATAGATGGTAGTATAAGTAAAGCTTAAAGAGTTATCCAGGAATCAAAAAACAGACATAATTTCTTTAAAGAAAAACTGTTTCCTGTCTGCCTCCAGGTTGGGTGTGGTATTCCAACTTGGCTCCATTCACTTCAATGGAACTAAGCTGCAGAACCACACCCAACCTTGAGACAGACTGGGAGCGGTTTTTGAAAGAAACCAGCTCTGTTTTTCGATTCCTGGATAACCCCTTTAACCCCTTAAGGACCAGGCCATTTTACACCTTAGGACCAGAGCATTTTTTGCACATCTGACCACTGTCACTTTAAACATTAATAATTCTGGAATGCTTTTAGTTATCATTCTGATTCAGAGATTGGTTTTTTTTTTGTGACATATTCTACTTTAACATAGTGGTAAAATTTTGTGGTAACTTGCATCCTTTCTTGGTGAAAAATCCCCAAATTTGATGAAAAATTTGAAAATGTTGCCTTTTTCTAACTTTGAAGCTCTCTGTTTGTAAGGAAAATGGATATTCCAAATATTTTTTTTTATTCACATATATAATATGTCTACTTTATGGTTGCATCATAAAATTGACATGTTTTTACTTTTGGAAGACATCAGAGGGCTTCAAAGTTCAGCAGCAATTTTTCAATTTTTCACAAAATTTTCAAACTCGCTATTTTTCATGGACCAGTTCAGGTTTGAAGTGGATTTGAAGGGTCTTCATATTAGAAATACCCCATAAATGACACCATTATAAAAACTGCACCCCCCAGAGTATTCAAAATGACATTAAGTTAGCGTTTTAACCCTTTAGATGCTTCACAGGAATAGCAACAAAGTGAAGGAGAAAATTCACAATCTTCATTTTTTTCCACTCGCATGTTCTTGTAGACCCAATTTTTGAATTTTTGTAAGGGGTAAAAGGAGAAAATGTATACTTGTATTTGTAGCCCAATTTCTCTCGAGTAAGCACATACCTCATATGTCTATGTAAATGGTTCGGCGGGCGCAGCAGAGGGCTCAGAAGGGAAGGAGCGACAAGGGGATTTTGGAGAGTACGTTTTTCTGAAATGGTTTTTGGGGGGCATGTTGCATTTAGGAAGCCCCTATGGTGCCAGGACAGCAAAAAAAAAACACATGGCATACCATTTTGGAAACTAGACCCCTTGAGGAATGTAACAAGGAATAAAGTGAGCCTTAATACCCCACAGCGGTTTCACAACTTTTGCATATGTAAAAAAAAAAAAAAAAATCACTAAAATGTGTGTTTCCCCCCAAATTTCACATTTTTGCAAGGGTTAATAGAAGAAAATACCCCCCAAAATTGGTAACTCCATCTCTTCTGAGTATGGAGGTACCCCATAAGTTGACCTGAAGTGCACTATGGGCGATCTACAATGCTCAGAAGAGAAGGAGTTATATTTGGCTTTTTGAGAGCAAATTTTGCTCAGGGGGCATGTTGCATTTAGGAAGCCCCTATGGTGCCAGGACAGCAAAAAAAAAAAAACACATGGCATACCATTTTGGAAACTAGACCCCTTGAGGAACGTAACAAGGAATAAAGTGAGCCTTAATACCCCACAGGGGTTTCACGACTTTTGCATATGTAAAAAAAAATATTTTTTTTTCACTAAAATGTGTGTTCCCCCCAAATTTCAAATTTTTGCAAGAGTTAATAGCAGAAAAGACCCCCCAAAATGTGTAACCCCATCTCTTCTGAGTATGAAGGTATCCCATAAGTGGACCTGAAGGGCACTACGGGCGAACTACAATGCTCAGAATAGAAGGAGTCATTTTTAACTTTTGGACAGCAAATTTTGCTCGGGGGGGCTTGTCGCATTTAGGAAGCCCCTATGGTGCCAGGACAGCAAAATAACCCCCACATGGCATACCATTTTGGAAACTATGCCCCTTGAGGAATGTAACAAGGGGTACAGTGAGCATTTACCCCCACTGGTGTCTGTCAGATCTTTCCACCAGTAGGCTGTACAACATTTTTAATTTGCACAGCCCACTGTTCCAAAGATCTGTCAGACACCAGTGGGGTGTAAATTCTCACTGCACCCCTCATTACATTCCGTGAGGGATGTAGTTTTTTTTTTGTGTTTGCTCAAACCGCTGTAACAATCAGCCACCCCTGTGCAAATCACGTCAAATGTACATGGTGCACTCTCCCTTCTGGGCCTTGTTGTGCGCCCCCAGAGCACTTTGCGCCCACATATGGGGTATCTCCGTAGTTGGGAGAAATTGCATTACAAATTTTGGGGGGCTTTTTTCCCTTTTACCTCTTGTCAAAATGAACAGTATAGGGCAACACCAGCATGTTAGTGTAAAAAAAATTTTTTTTTACACTAACATGCTGGTGTAGACCCCAACTTCACCTTTTCATAAGGGGTGAAAGGAGAAAAAGCCCCACAAAATTTGTAGTGCAATTTCTCCCGAGTACGGCGATACCCCATATGTGGCCCTAAACTGTTGCCTTGAAATACAACAGGGCTCCAAAGTGAGAGCGCCATGCGCATTTGAGGCCTGAATTAGGGATTTGCATAGGGGTGGACATAGGGGTATTCTACGCCAGTGATTCCCAAACAGGGTACCTCCAGCTGTTGCAAAACTCCCAGCATGCCTGGACAGTCAACGGAGTTGTTGTTTTGCAACAGATGGAGGCTCCATTTTGGAAACAGTGGCGTACCAGACGTTTTTCATTTTTATTGGGGAGGGGAGGGGGGCTGTGTAGGGGTATGTGTATATGTAGTGTTTTTTACTTTTTATTTTATTTTGTGTTAGTGTAGTGTAGTGTTTTTAGGGTACAGTCACACTGGCGGGGGATTACAACGAGTTTCCCGCTGCGAGTTTGAGCTGCCGTGCAAAATTTGCTGCATCGCAAACTTGCAGCCTGATACTCACTGTAAGCCCCCTGCCCATGTGAATGTACCCTGTACATTCACAGGGGGGGGGGGGACCTCCAGTTGTTGCAAAACTCCAGTTGTTGCAACTCCCAGCATGCACGGTCTATCAGTGGATGCTGGTAGTTATAGTTTTGCAACAGCTGGAGGCACACGGGTTGGGAAACACTGAGTTAGGAAACAGATAATGGCCCTCATTTACTTAGAAAATCGGGTTGTAAGTCTATCTTGCTTTCTTACCCGACTGCTTTTTTTCCCTGGTATTTATTATTATGTCGCATCCTGTTTGTCGCACGTGGGTTTTGTTGGTTTTGGTTTCCAACTCCTCTGAGCTGTCGGGAAAAAATCCACAACAATTCAACAAATTCGGGTTGGAAACCTTAATAAATATGTGGGAAAGCTCAGAAATGTCGGGTAACGCCCCTTTTTCGGGTTTGGGAGAATCCACATCGGGTCCGTCGGGAAAAAATTTCGCATAGTGTCGCAGACTGGCGCGCGATGTCTGCGACATGGCGCAGACAAAGATGCGCCAAAAAAACCCGACAAAAGAGGTCGGGTTTAGAATAGTAAATGAGGGCCAATGTTTCCCAACCAGTGTGCCTCCAGTTGTTGAAAAAACACAGCTCCCAGCATTCTCAGGCATGCTGGAAGTAGTAGTTCGGCAACATCTTTAGAGCCAGATGTTGCTGAACTACAACTCCCAGCATGCTTGGAGTTGTAGTTTTGCAACATCTGGAGGACTACAGTTTGCAGACCACTAATACAGTGGTTCCCAATCTGTGCCCTTCCAGATGTTGCAAAACTACAACTCCCAGTATGCCAAAACTGTCCAGGCATGCTGGGAGTTGTAGTTCTGCAACATCTGAAGGGCCAGATGTTACAGAACTACAACTCCCAGCATGCCTGGACAGTAAGGGCATGCTGAGGATGTGTAGTTTTGCAACATCTGGAAGGGCACAGTGGTCTCCAAACTGTGGACCTCCAGATGTTGCAAAACTGCAACTCCCAGCATACCCAGACGCCAAGGGCTGTCTGGGCATGCTGGGAGTTGTAGTGTAAGGGGACCAGATAGAGCAGTCCAGATCGATTTACGGCAGTCTGGACTGCTGCAAAGGTCCCGCAACGCCGCCGAAGATCCACTCACCTGTCGCCACCGGGATCCGGGTCTTCAGGGACGAGATAAGTACGGGGCCGGGCCCCAGCACTCCCCCGTCCCCCGCCGCATCATCCGGTCTTCCTCCCGTTCTCTCCGGACTTCCAGGGGCCGGGCAGGGCGGGAGGAAGTAACTGGTGATTGGTGGTTAGTTCTAACCGAATAATCGCAGGGGATAGGAGGAGGTGGCAGGCTTGCCACCTCGCTCCTATACTTCAGCATGGTCCTGGCGATTTCCCTTGCGATTTGCGACGATCGCCGACATGGGGGGCAGACATGGCCCCCCTCAGCGTTTGCCTCGGACACCTGCTGAACGATTTCAGCAGGCGTCCAGTTTCGCATCCCGCCGCGTCCGGCTTCCGGTTTCGCATTCCCACAGACATATGAGTACGTGCCTGGTCCTTAAGGGGTTAAACCAAAGAAAGCAGAAGATTCCCTTTTTTTTTTTATTATAATCCCATGATAAAATCTCCCATCACTAATAACTGGGATATTTTGGAGAGTGTGAGTATCTTTTCGTATGCCAACTATAACAGGGAAACCATTGTTGTGAACTGTTGTGCAGTTGTGGACACTATTACATAGGGAAGATGATCAGGCTCCTTCATAAAGTATGCATGTACAGTCCTTAAAGGCTAAAGTAGGGTGCCCACATTGAACTGACCACATGGACACAGCTCATAGCGATAATGTACAGTACTTATAATTTATAGTGTTATAAGAAATAATTAATGTGAAGCTTTTGCACTTTGGAGGAAACCAAAATAAATTATTGTTGTAAATGGAGACAGAGATGATCTTAGGGACGAACTGGGTCCACTTGTTTTAGAAGGACTGGACCGACCTAAGTGTGTTTCCACCTAAATTTTAGCATACTGCTTTTATGTCAACCCCACAGTGTAAGGCTTTGATGTATTTAGTGTTATGATTTGTATAGTTATTATGTTTACGGGTGTTTCTGTTTTTAATGCTTGTTAGGGTTAAATCATAGTGCTGATGACATAAGGGGACAGGAGGAAACGCATGTATGCACAAAATGGCCATCGCTTGTTTGCTTGTGTTCTAAGACTGCTGCTTAATAAAAGAAGAAATTGTTGTACCAGTTAGTGTCACATACAGTAGCTATTGGTCTTGCTGTAGCAATAATAATGGTCCCTAAGATAGATTGCCCAGGTATCCAGGGCTGAGATTAAGTGCAAATACCACCAACTTGTTAACAAAGGGGATTCCTTTTGAATTTTATTTAAGACTAAGACTTCAGCCATACATCCATTTGATAAGTGTTTACTGTTTAATGAAGCAAAATTGTTCAAAAAAAGTGGATTTCATTCCAGCATATCCCATCATATAAAAGCTGGGAGACATTTCTCAGAGGATGCAGTTTTTAGCATACTCAGCACTAAACTAAGTGGACCAAAAACCTGATGTACTGTCACAATGAGGTTTGAGGATGACAATGTAGGGTATTCAAAGAAAATTAGATCCATTTACCACATAAAAGTATGGCTGAGATATGTTGGCCAACACCTTTGCTTTCCAAGAAGTGGTTCCTCTAGAATTGAGAGTTCTAAACCCACTCAGTTTTATTGTCACACTGGAAGCTAGATATAATCTAATCTGCTCTTCTGGTTTTGCAGTCAAAATCAATAAACAAACCGTGAGGCCATTTTTCATGTTGCAAATGGTATAGCACCAACCAAGGTTTGCAGACTCTCTCCAAAGGCCCCAGAGTAGCCATATGGTCTGCCATATGGTACATACATCCTTGGTTAAGTGTCCATGTCATGGAAATATGCCTTATTTCAAATGTTAAAAAATGACAACAAAAATATGTAAACATATTCACTGTTTAAAGTTTTACAAATAGCCATCATTTACAAATTTCATTAAAGCACAGGTTTATTTTCAACCTTTATTTCAAATACTACTAGAGAATGTCAATGCATCAATACAAAATCACTACAGTATCATTTGAAGATGAAATTTTTCATCAAATTCTCTTGACATATTTGCCACCATTCACTAATACAATGTTACCACAAAGGCATTACATTGAGGAACCTGCCCATTTTGGACAGTGCCCTAGCACTAAAATGATTACATAGTCTCCCAATGTTAGGGCCAAGCAAATATCTTTGTAAAGCCTACCTTTTCTGGGGATTAAAGGGGTTTTTCCACCCCAGATTTATCTTATCCTCTTATTTGGATTGAGGGTAAGTGTCTGTTTGTGTGGGATCTGATGGCTGGAAAATAGAGTATTATATATAAACATTGTTGTAAGAACCCAAAGGGTTAATCTGCCCTGAGAGCTTTTGTTTATCTTTGTTGCTGAGACGATGCCTCTGTGCTTCTGGGTGTGTTTCTGTCTGCCTATCAGAGTCCTTCTGCAAGATACACAGGTATATTTAAGGTAGCCTTAAATCCAAGATTTGCCTATGAAAGAGTTCATTTCCAGTAGTTAGCATGGTATATCCTGCGGTTCCTGATATTGATTATTTTATCTCGGCTTGGCTTTCTGACTTCTCTTCTGTGTTTGCGTCTAGGTACTATGACATTTCCTGTTACTGACTCAGTTAGTTGCCTTTGACTTAATTGTGTGTTTATTTAGTATTTTTCGGTTAGTTTGTGTGCCTCCTGACTGTCCCCGACCTGTGTCTGATTTTTGTAGTCTATTGTGTTGACTGTTACTGCCATCACTTATATGGGAAGGGACCAGCACCGTGGTTACAGACCTGCGGCCTAGGGCGGGTACGTAAGTAGGCTGGGATAAAGGCTGTGGGTGAGTTCAGTGCTGCACTCTTTCCCTGCCCAGACGTGACATTTTCACAGGCGCAAATATCTGCATCTGCCTTATTCCTTCATTACGGAAGCTATGTCTGCTCTGGTGGAGCAGATGCAGGGCCTTACTCAGCTTGTCCAGGATTTAGCTGAGAGACTTCAACAGCAAGCGTCTTCTCAGTCTCAAGCTAGTTTAGTCCAGACCTTGACTTAGAGACTGCAAGACCAGGAGCAGCTAATTCAGGGTTTGCTTGTCAGAATCCAGGAGCTGGAGTCTGTCCGTAGTCAGGTGCTATTTGTTCCTGTTTCAGCTCCTTTGGATCCGCGAGTTAGTCTCCCGGATCGTTTTTCTGGTAACCAGAAAGCATTCAAAACATTCTGTGAGAGTTGCAAACTAGAGGTTAGGTTTGAGACCTAACTGTTCTGGCACAGAGGCCCAGAGAGTGGAAATTATTATGTCCCTTCTGCAAGGGGGTCCCCAAGAGTGGGTATTCTCCCTTGACCCTGACGCTCCCGAGTTTTTCTCAGTGGATTCTTTACTTGCGGGACTGGGTCTCTTGTATGCAGAAGCTGACCGAGCTGCGTATGCTGAGTCTCAGCTGTGTATGTTTAAACAGGGATGCAGACCAGTAGAGGAGTACTGTGCAGACTTTAGAAAGTGGAGTGTGGCCTCCAAATGCAATACACCAGCTTTGATTTGCCATTTCAGACTGGGGTTATCGGACACTTTAAAGGACATACTAGTTACTAACCCTTCTCCTGACAGCCTTGACCAAGCTATGGTTTTAGCTGTGCATTTGGATAGACGTCTGCGGGAACGCAAACAGGAGTGCTCTTCTTCCTCTATCTCTCCTTTTTTTGCCTGACTCTTCTCTTGTATCTCATCACCAACCCATGTCCGAGGTTGAACCCATGCAAGTAGGGTCCAACCCCCAGAAAAACGCGATTTTGCCAGCTCTACGGGCTATGTTTCTACTGTGGAGAGGAAACACATTTCATCAGGTCCTGTGTCAAGCGTCCGTGTCCAAGTGGTAACCGTGGAGGCCACTTGGACACACAGGTATGTCATGCCTCTCAGAGAACTACATCTGGGGGTCATTGTTCCATCTAATGTTCAATCAAATGTTCAATCTGATCTAACATCTGCTGATCACAGGGCCGGAGTATTGTGAAGTCACGGCTCCACCCTGTGTGACGTCACAATACTCCGGCCCCGTGATCGGCAGTCATCAGACCCGGAGTGAACATGCTCCGGGGGCTGATGGTAATGGGGTGCTGCGTGAAAGATCACGGGGGTCCCCAGCGGCAGGACCCCCGCGATCAGGCATCTTATCCCCTATCCTTTGGATAGGGGATAAGATGTCTTAGTGCCAGAGTACCCCTTTAAGCCAGTTTTGCAGTGGCCTCTGGCTGAGTCGTTGTGTTGTGGCAGCAAGAGCAAATTGAGTATTGAGAGCGCTCATGTGGACTTGTGTTTAGAGGGAAGTGATGAGGATTTGGAGGATGATTCCGAGGACACCCATGAGTGGTGTGATATAGAGAATGAGGATAAAGATGAGGAGTTTGATGGTCCAGCTGTATCCAAGTTGATACCTTTGTACTCTCAGGTGGTTAAGGGTCCAGTGGCCCCTCTTATCCTAAAATTAAATAGAGGCTGTAAAACATAAGAAATATAAGAGTTTCGCATGATGCGAAGCCTCTATTTAATTTTAGGATATATATAGTCGACGTTATTATATGTTTTTGCCCATTGTGAATTTGTTGAAATTATCGCTAAAACCAATACACACAATGCGATAATGCAAAATCCGCAAGTATGTACTGATTTACGAGTCCACACTAATACCAGTTCGGGTTTTACATACCAAACCCCTCATAGTGATCCATTCCTAGTTTTTGAATATCTTAAGTATCACCTTTACACAATCTATTCGATTACGACCGTAGAAATATATAGTGGATCTGTTGCTTCAGAGATCATGCAAGCCTACTGAGGAAAGGGCCGTGTATAAAGCACATGTGAGCCCTGAAACGCGTCTAGGTATAAGAATATTATACATCACCGCTACCTGATTATTCAACGGCGAAACTCCGATCCAGTTCTGCTAAGCAGTACACCACTCCCGGGACCATCTTCCAGGCAGCATTGCCCAGCGCCTGTGACGTCACCCACCATCGAGTTACCTAGAAGTCCACACCTGCTTCATCGTGTGGTTACCATCTGCAGCGAAACATCAGCAAACAGCTATTATTACAGCTGGTCTGTGGCAGGCAGACCGACGCGAGGACGCATGCCAACGTCTGGTACCACCTAACCGTGCGGACTCCGCATTTTCAACTCAAGGTGACTTTCTATCGGGATGTATTGCAGCCTGGTAACTATAATTTACCTATTCTACGTTTAGAATTTGGAATCTATACCATATATGGGACTTGACGTATCTTACGTATAACAATTGGAATCCATACCTTTTAAGGGACATTTAACTCATTTTTGAAGTATCGGAGTCCGGATTTAAAGTAATATTGCATTGCCAAAAATCTCAATGCTAGCTATTGGTGTTTGTATAAGTTTTATATTTTAATTTTCCTTGGCACAAGGGCCCTTGTGTTTCGAGGAGTTATTGTTTATATTTTTTATGTATTTTACATTGTGTAATAAATTTGCACTTTCATATTATAATTGAAGCACGATCCAGTCATCATTTTTACCATTACATCACTGTATCAGGCAACTGATGCTAGCCTAGAGGGGTTGGCTACTTTTTTAGTTTTGTTTCCCCTATTACAAAACCAGGTGTAGGTGTATAGCCCTCTTACCTCGGCTAGTTAATTGTGAGCTTCACATCCCCAGTTTTTTACCTAATTTACAAATCTGTTTAACTTTCTGGCACCAGTTAGTAAAAAAAAAAAGTTTTCCACAGGAGTACCCATTAAAGGAAGCCTTTTACATCCAGGATTTGCCTCTAAAAGAGTTCATCTGCAGTAGCTAGCCTTGTATATCCTGTGGTTCCTGATATTGGTTATTTGATCTCGGTTTGGCTTATTGACTTCTCTTCTATGCTTGCGTCTAGGTACTACAACATTTCCTGTCACGGACTCGGCTAGTTGACTTTGACTTAATTTTGTGTTTGCTTAGTATTTTTCTTTTAGATTGTGTGCCTCCTGACTGTCCCCAACCTGTGTCTGCTTTTTGTAGTTTATTGTGTTGACTGTTAATGCCATCACTTATATAGGAACCGGCACCTTGGTTATGGACCCGCTGCCTAGGGCGGGTACATAGGTATGCAGGGACAGAGGTTGTGGGTGAGTGAGTTCAGAGCTGCACTCTTTCCCTGCCAAACGTGTCAATTATAAATAGCACACTGAAATGGGCTCTCCATGTACTGATATGTCAGGCCCTCCAGAGCAAGAGATGGTCTTTGTAGACATTTTCCATTCCTGCTAATAGATGAGGCAACAATTTTTTTAACTGTTTACTCTAAAGAATTAAAACTGTATAGCAATGTATAAGGGACCGGCTATAAGCATGCTTGCAGTATAGTGCATTTTGAATAAAAAATGAGAGATTGGCAATGCCCTCCTCTTCATAGCAAGCTAGCACATGAGTGACATGGGCCCAAAGACTTGAATAGGCTGAACATGGTCTTATTGCGACTACAGTCCATTCTTCCATTTTTGAGTCCTGCACACACATTTGGCCTCATTTACTAAGAGTGGAGCATAGTTTTCTTTGTGGATTTTTTTCTGACTAGTATTTTTCATGGTATTTACTATTGTATCTTGTATTTGTATTTGTGATTTTCTCTACATTTTTCTCTTTTTACAACTGCTTTGAGCTGCTTGGTTTCCCAGAGCTCAAATCCACCACATTTCATGTGGAAACATTAACCCCTTAAGGACCAAGCCCATTTTGGCCTTAAGGACCAGAGCGTTTTTTGCACATCTGACCACTGTCACTTTAAACATTAATAACTCTGGAATGCTTTTAGTTATCATTCTGATTCCGAGATTGTTTTTTCATGACATATTCTACTTTAACATGGTGGTAAATTTTTGTGGTAACTTGCATCCTTTCCTTGTGAAAAATCCTAAAATTTTATGAAAAATTAGAAAATGTTGCATTTTTCTAACTTTAAAGCTCTCTGCTTGTAAGGAAAATGGATATTACAAGGAAAAAAAATTTTATTCACATATACAATATGTCTACTTTATGTTTGCATCATAAAATTGATGAGTTTTTACTTTTGGAAGACATCAGAGGGCTTCAAAGTTCAGCAGCAATTTTCCAGTTTTTCGCAAAATTTTCAAACTCACTATTTTTCAGGGATCAGTTCAGGTTTGAAGTGGATTTGAAGGGTCTTCATATTAGAAATACCCCACAAATGATCCCATTATAAAAACTGCACCCCCCAAAGTATTCAAAATGACATTGTCAGCGTTTTAACCCTTTACGTGTTTCACAGGAATAGCAGCAAAGTGAAGGAGAAAATTCACAATCTTCATTTTTTACACTCGCATGTTCTTGAGTTTTTACAAGGGGTAAAAGGAGAAAATGTATACTTATATTTGTGGCTCAATTTCTCTTGAGTAAGCACATACCTCATATGTCTATGTAAAGTGTTCGGTGGGCGCAGTAGAGGGCTCAGAAGGGAAGGAGCGACAAGGGGATTTTGGAGAGTACGTTTTTCTGAAATGATTTTTGGGGGGCATGTTGCATTTAAGAAGCCCCTATGGTGCCAAAACAGCAAAAAAAAACTCACATGGCATACCATTTTGGAAACTAGACCCCTTGAGGAACGTAACAAGGAATAAAGTGAGCCTTAATACCCCACAGGTGTTTCACGACTTTTGCATATGTAAAAAATGTTTAAATTTTTTCACTAAAATTTGTGTTTCCCCCCAAATTTCACATTTTTCCAAGGGTTAATAGCAGGAAATACCCCCCAATATTTGTAACCCCTTCTCTTCTGAGTATGGAGGTACCCCATTAGTTGACCTGAAGCACACTACGGGTGAACTACAATGCTCAGAAGAGAAGGAGTCATATTTGGCTTTTTGAGAGCAAATTTTGCTCGGGGGGCATGTCGCATTTAGGAAGCCCCTATGGTGCCAGAACAGCAAAAAAAAAAACACATGGCATACCATTTTGGAAACTAGACCCCTTGAGGAACGTAATAAGGAATAAAGTGAGCCTTAATACCCCACAGGTGTTTCACGACTTTTGCATATGTAAAAAAAAAAAAAATAAATTCACTAAAATGTGTGTTCCCCCCAAATTTCACATTTTTGCAAGGGTTAATAGCAGAAAATACCCCCCAAAATTTGTAACCCCATCTCTTCTGAGCATGGAGGTACCCCATAAGTTGACCTGAAGTGCACTATGGGCGAACTACAATGCTCAGAAGAGAAGGAGTCATATTTGGCTTTTTGAGAGCAAATTTTGCTCGGGGGGCATGTCGCATTTAGGAAGCCCCTAAGGTGCCAGAACAGCAAAAAAACAAAACACATGGCATACCATTTTGGAAGCTAGACCCCTTGAGGAACGTAACAAGGGGTACAGTGAGCATTTGCCCCCCACTGGTGTCTGACAGATCTTTGGAACAGTGGGCTGTACAAGTTTTCAATTTCCCGGACCACTGTTACAAAGATCCGTCAGACACCTGTGGGGGGTAAATTCTCACTGCACCCCTCATTACATTCCGTGAGGGGTGTAGTTTCCGAAATGGGGTCACATGTGGGGTTTTTGTTTTTTTGCGTTTGTCAAAAACGCTGTAACAATCAGCCACCCCTGTGCAAATCACCTCAAATGTACATGGTGCACTCTCCCTTTTGGGCCTTGTTGTGCGCCCCCAGAGCACTTTGCACCCACATATAGGGTATCTCTGTAGTCGGGAGAAATTGCGTTACAAATTTTGGGGGTCTTTTTTCCCTTTTACCTCTTGTGAAAATGTAAAGTATAGGGCAACATTCTGGTGTAGATCCCGACATTTCCTTTTCATGAAGGGTTAAAGGAGAAAAAGCCCCCCAAACCTTGTAACGCAATTTCTCCCGAGTACGGCTATACCCCATATGTGTCCCTAAACTGTTGCCCTGAAATACGACAGGGCTCCAAAGTGATAGAGCGCCATGCGCATTTGAGGCCTAAATTAGGGACTTGCATAGGGGTGGACATAGGGGTATTCTACGCCAGTGATTCCTAAACAGGGTGCCTCCAGCTGTTGCAAAACTCCCAGCATGCGTGGACAGTCAATGGCTGTCCGGCAATACTGGGAGTTGCTGTTTTTCCAGGTAAGGCCGCCGGTCCCCGCGTGTTCCCCCCCCCCCCCCCCGCGTGTTCCCCCCGCGTGTTCCCGGCCCCGAACAGCCAGTAATTCCGGGTCATCGGGTCACTGGAGACCCGATTGACCGGAATTACTGGCTGTTCGGGGCCGTCTCTGACGGCCCCGAACAGCCAGAGCCAGCAGGGGTGAGGTGGCACTGGTGCCGCCTCACGATCGCCCTGATTCGTCGGCCGGATTACCGGCCGACCAATCAGGGCGCCTGCTGCGGGTGTCACTCCCGCACCCGCTCCGCCCCTCTTCTGGAGGACGTGAGCGGGTGCGGGATGTGCACCCCGGGTGCTGGGGACCCCGATCCCCGGCGTTAATGTTGGGATCGGGGCCCCAGGAGCAGCGGCGGCGGCGGGACTGACCTGCACGTCTGGATCGTTGGAGGTGAGTGACAGCCTCCTGCTGTTGCTTAGCAACAGCTCCCAGCATGCAAAAAGGGCATACTGGGAGCTGTAGTTATGCAACAGCAGGAGGCAGACCACAACAACTCCCAGCATTCCCTTATGGGCATGCTGGGACTTATGGTTTTGCAACAGCTGGAGGCACATTCTTTCTATGGAAAAGTGTACCTTCAGCTGTTGTATAACTACAACTCCCAGCTTGCACAAACAGCTAAAGTGCATGCTGGGAGTTGTAGTGGTGCATCTGCTGGTTGCATAACTACAACTCCCAGCATGCCCGTTGGCTGTCGGTGACTGCTGAGAGTTGTAGTTTTGCAACAGCTGAAGGCACACTGGTTGTGAAACTCAGAGTTTTTTTTTACCTAACTCAGTGTTTCACGACCGGTGTGCCTCCAGCTGTTGCAAACTACAACTCCCAGCAGTCACCGTACACCATGCACCGTACATGCTGGGAGTTGTAGTTTTGCAACAGCTGGAGGCACACTGGTTGTGAAACACTGAGTTAGGTCACAAACTCAGTGACACATAACCAGTGTGCCTACAGTTGTTGCAAAACTGCAACTCTCAGCAGTCACCGACAGCCAACGGGCATGCTGGGAGTTGTAGTTATGCAACAGCTGGATGTCCCCCCCAATGTGAACGTATAGGGTACACTCACATGGGCGGAGGATTACAGTAAGTATCTGGCTGCAAATTTGAGCTGCCGCAAACTTTCTGCTGCAGCTCAAATTGCCAGCGAGAAACTACTGTGAACCCCCGCCCGTGTGACTGTACCCTAAAAACACTACACTACACTAACACAAAAAATAAAATAAAAAGTAAAAAACACTACATATACACATACCCCTACACAGCCCCCCTCCCCTCCCCAATAAAAATGAAAAACGTCTGGTACGCCACTGTTTCCAGAACGGAGCCTCCAGCTGTTGCAAAACAACTCCCAGTATTGTCGGACAGCCGTTGACTGTCCAGGCATGCTGGGAGTTTTGCAACAGCTGGAGGCACCCTGTTTGGGAATCACTGGCGTAGAATACCCCTATGTCCACCCCTATGCAAGTCCCTAATTTAGGCCTCAAATGCGCGTGGTGCTCTCACTTTGGAGCCCTGTCGTATTTCAAGGCAACAGTTAAGGGTCACATATGGGGTATCGCCGTACTCGGGAGAAATTGTGTTACAAATTTTGGGGGGTATTTTCTGCTTTTACCCTTTTTAAAAATGTAAAATTTTTGGGAAAACAAGCATTTTAGGTAAAAAAAAAATTTTTTTTTACATATGCAAAAGTCGTGAAACACCTGTGGGGTATAAAGGTTCACTTAACCCCTTGTTACATTCCCCGAGGGGTCTAGTTTCCAAAATGATATGCCATGTGTTTTTTTTTTTTGCTGTTCTGGCACCATAGGGGCTTCCTAAATGCGGCATGCCCCCAGAGCAAAATTTGCTTTAAAAAATGTGACTCCTTCTCTTCCGAGACCTGTAGTGCGCCAGCAGAGCACTTTTCACCCCCATATGGGGTGTTTTCTGAATCGGGAGAAATTGGGCTTCAAATTTTTAGGGGTATTTTCTGCTATTACCCTTTTTAAAAAGAAAAAAATTTTGGGAAAACAATCATTTTAGGTAAAATTTTTTTTTTTTTTTTTACATTCCCGAGGGGTCTAGTTTCCAAAATGGTATGCCATGTGGTTTTTTTTTTTGCTGTTCTGGCACCATAAGGGCTTCCTAAAGGTAACATGCCCCCCAAAAACCATTTCAGAAAAACGTACTCTCCAAAATCCCCTTGTCGCTCCTTCCCTTCTGAGCCCTCTACTGCGCCCGCCGAACACTTTACATAGACATATGAGGTATGTGCTTACTCGAGAGAAATTGGGCTACAAATACAAGTAAAAATTTTGTCCTTTTACCCCTTGTAAAAATTCAAAAATTGGGTCTACAAGAACATGTAAGTGTAAAAAAATGAAGATTGTGAATTTTCTCCTTCACTTTGCTGCTATTCGTGTGAAACACCTAAAGGGTTAAAACACTGACTGAATGTCATTTTGAATACTTTGGGGGTGTAGTTTTTATAATGGGGTCATTTATGGGGTATTTCTAATATGAAGACCCTTCAAATCCACTTCAAACCTGAACTGGTCCCTGAAAAATACTGAGTTTGAAAATTTTGTGAAAAATCGGAAAATTGCTGCTGACCGTTGAAGCCCTCTGGTGTCTTCCAAAAGTAAAAACACGTCAATTTTATGATGCAAACATAAAGTAGACATATTGTATATGTGAACCAAAAAAAAAATGTATTCGTAATACCCATTTTCCTTACAAGCAGAGAGCTTCAAAGTTAGAAAAATGCAAAATTTTCAAATTTTTCATCAAATTTACGTATTTTTCACCAAGAAAGGATGCAAGTATCGACAAAAATTTACCACTATGTTAAAGTAGAATATGTCACGAAAAAACAATCTCGGAATTAGAATGATAACTAAAAGCATTCCAGAGTTATTAATGTTTAAAGTGACAGTGGTCAGATGTGCAAAAAACACTCCGGTCCTTAAGGCCAAAATGGGCTCCGTCCTGAAGGGGTTAAACCTCTGTAGAAAAAGCCATAAACATGCTTGGCCATCACTCTTCCTCTTCTCATCTAGATAAGAATCACCACCAGCCATCAGAAAAGGAAGGATAGGTGAGATACCAGTGAACGTGCTCTAACTAATCTTAGAAAATAAATCTCCTTTTGACCAGGCACATTTTACATGCTTATGTGTAGCCAGTGCTATACATCAGTAAGGGGTTAATAATAATAAACCTCTGTCACCCTGTCAACAGGTGCTCATTAGATAATGCATGATTCCAGAACTGTCAAGGATATTCACTTATAACACAGGCACTTAATAGATTACACATACTTTACTATTCGTTACTAGCATTACATTTGACCTGTGATTGCAGAAGAAATGACATTTACACTATAAATAGACCTAATCACAATTCTCCCACCTTCCTCTATTAATACATCTTGCTATTATCTTCTGTAAGGAAGGGCAAAAAAAATGGAACACGCTGCCTTATATAAAATGTTGCATTAAGGTTTTCAAAGATAAAAGTGTAAAATGTGCATAACCAGACAAACATTGAACTAACACTGATATAAAGACTGTAAATGTCCTGTAGCCTTGTATATATTATCAAAATCCTTCCATAGTTACACAACTTCTTCAACAATATGTGAAATTAGGGAACTTATATTCATGTAATTCCAGAAATTGTAGTTTTTGTAATTGTTCCAAATCAGAACGTTTCACTTAAAAGGCTATTTTTATTACCAAAATGATGGTCTTGCATAATACAAATCTTTGCATATATTATCTTAACTGGTCTGACTTGTCAGGGTTATTTATATGCAAAAATCTGTTATGCATGTATCTAGTAAGTGCCAGGTCATCCATGCATATGTTTTGCGTGCTCACTGTATTTTATGGCTAAACCCCCACAACACCTTGACCACCAGAGGAATATTGATTCTGGTTGGCCACCTTATTGTTAGTGTTGCTCGCGAATATTCGCAATTCGAATATTATTCGCGAATATCGCATATTCGCGAATTTCGCGAATATAGCGCTATATATTCGTAATTACAAATATTAGTTTTTTTTTTTTTTTTTTTTTTTTTTTTCTTCACAGTACACATCACAGTGATCATCCCTCTCTGCTTCCAGCTTGTGTGGTGTAAAGAAGGCTGTAATACTACTGTGTGAGACTGGCGTGCGAAAATTCGCATATACGAAAATTCGCATATGCTAATTTTCGCATATGCGAATTTCCACATATGCTAATTTTCGCATGCGCGTATTTTTGCATACGCGAAAATAAAACGAGGATATAACGAATATGCGAATATTCGCGAATATATGACGAATATTCGTCCATATATTCGCGAATATTCGCGAATTCGAATATGGCCTATGCCGCTCAACACTACTTATTGTTACTGCACATGAAAGTAGAACCTCAGCACTTTTAGGTCTAATGCATAATGATAGAATGGACATGGTGCCAATGTGACCACCATCTTTTACTCTTCTGTACGCAGAGCTATATCAGAGCTTGTTTTTTGCGGGACAAGTTGTATCTTTGAATTACATCTTTCACTATATTTTTCACCATATGATGTATTGTGGAACCAGTGTATTGTGGTATGCTGCAAGCTGCAGGTTGAAGGAGTAAGAAGAGCACATCTGGAGTCACTGTAATTTCAGAATGGAGCCCCAGGGAGGGAGAAGTTGAACCTGCCGCTACAATAACACAGAATACAAGTTTAACCCTAACTCTAACACTTTCACATGCTAGCCATCTTGACACCTCCCGACAAAACTCGGTAGGTGTGAAATGTGCATTGGGGTAAGAGTACTATGCATGGTAGATTCTTGGGCTTTACTATATGAAGATAATGTTTTTAATTGCTGGTACAGGGTACTAACAAAAAAAAAAAAGGGGAGCACTAAGATAACACATCCTAGATCTGAATGAATGAACTAATCGTATGAAATTCTTTCGTCTTTACATAGTTGAATGTGCTGACAACAAAATCACACAAAAATTATCAATGGAAATCAAATTTATCAACCAATGGAGGTCTGGATATGGAGTCACACTCAAAATCACAGTGGAAAACCACACTACAGGCTGATCCAAAATTGATGTAGTGTCCTTAAAACAAGACAAAATGAGGCTCAGTAGTGTGTGTGGCCTCCACGTGCCTGTATGACCTCCCTACAATGCCTGGGCATGCTCCTGATGAGGTGGCAGATGGTCTCCAGAGGGATGTCCTCCCAGACCTGGACTAAAGCATCCGCCAACTCCTGGACAGTCTGTGGTGCAATGTGGCATTGGTGGATGGAGCGAGACATGATGTCCCAGATGTGCTCAATCGGACTAAGGCCTGAGGAACGGGCGGGCCAGTCCATAGCATCAATGCCTTCCTCTTGCAGGAACTGCTGACACACTTCAGCCACATGAGGTCTAGCATTGTCTTGCATTAGGTGGAACCCAGGGCAAACCGCACCAGCCTATGGTCTCACAAGGAGTCTGAGGATCTCATGTCGGTACCAAATGGCTACCCATGGCAAGCACATGGAGGGCTGTGCGGCCCCCCAAAGAAATGCCACCCCACACCTCTACTGACCCGCTGCCAATATCACAATAACTCAATAAGGCATGGAAGAAGTGTAAACAGGGCATTGTAATACAGCGAACGGAACAACAAAGAGCTATACTAGGTCAATATGTGTTAACTTGGTTGAAAATAAAACAGAGATAAAATAAGGGCCATTTTTTTTTTTTATATATATATATATTGAAAAAAAAAGTTTTTTCATTTTTACGTCCCAATTTAACGAAAGTTCATCAATCAACTGTGGGGTGTTAAGGCTCACTGTACCCCTTGTTACGTTCCTTGAGGGGTGTAGTTTCCAAAATAGTATGCCACATGGGTTTTTTCTTACCATTCTGGCATTATGGGGGCTTCCAAAATGTGACATGACCCCCCCCCCCCCCCCCCCCCCCAAGAAAAATAAAACCATTTTAGCAAAATTCGCTCTCCAAAAGCCCAATGTCACTCCTTCCCTTCTGAGCCCTCTAGTGCACCCCCATAGCACTTGACATACACATATCAGGTATTTCCTTACTTGACAGAAATTGAATTACAAGTTTTGGGGGGCCTTTTTACCTTTTACCCTTTGTAAAAATGAAAAAATGGGGCTACAATAACATTTTAGTGTAAAAAAATAGAGATTTTGATTTTTCTCCTCCATATTGCTTCTGTTCCTGTGAAACACCTAAAGGGTTAACAAACTTTTTGAATGTCATTTTGAATACTTTGAGGGGTGAAGTTTTCATAATGGGGTCCATGATAGGGGATTTACAACATAAAGACCCTCAAATTCACTTCTAAACTTAACTGGTCCCTGAAAAATTCAGATTTTGACATTTTCAGGAAAAATTGGAAAATTGCTGATGAACTTTGAAGCCCTTTGATGTCTTCCAAAAGTAAAAACATGTCAGCTTTATGATGGAAACATAAATTAGACATATTGTATATGTGAATCAATATGTAATTTATTTGACATGTCCCTTTTCCTTACAAGCAGAGTGCTTCAAAGTTAGAAAAATTCAAAATTTTACAATTTTTCCTGAAATTTGGGAATTTTTCACCAAGAAATTATGCAAGTATAGGTGTAAATTTACCACTAACATAAAGTAGAATATGTCACGAAAAAACTATCTTGGAATCAAATTTATAAGTAAAAGCATTCCAGAGTTATTAATACATAAAGTGATAGAGGTCAGATTGCAAAAAATGCTCTGGTCCTTAGGGTTAAAATGGGCTCCGTCCCCAAGGAGTTAAACATAAAAAAGAGACACATTTAGTATCTGCTCTAGTAAAACTGTCAGAACTATTAAAATATAACATTATCAAACCAATATGGGCAACGGTGCATCAAATGGTAGAAATCATGTTTTTTGTCACATGATATATCTGAAAAAAATTAGGAATAAGGCAAAAAGGTGTTTTTTTTTTTTATAGAATCTTTACTTTAAAGGAAGACTGTCACCCTATTCATCCACACTTAACCCATTACACTTATAGTGTTATAGTGTGAGTGAACAGGAGTCCGATGAGGGCTCACTGGCTAAAATATGTACCTTAGGTCTGGAGATATGTTCCACCGAAGATCCACTTCTATCTTCTCTGAATTGCGTGCTCTGTCGGCTCAATTTACATAGTCATTATTGCTAATCACGTGAGAGCTCCGTCGGCGCATGCGCTCACATGACCAGTGACTCCACGTCACTAGGACTTGGAGTCACAGACAATGAATAGGTGAATTGAGCTGAAGCAATTTAGAGAAGATAGAAGAGGATCTTCGGTGGGACATATTGTAAGACCCCCTTATCAGACTCCTGTTCCAGTAAATCGGGTTAAATCGGAGTAAAAAGGATGACAGTTTTCCTTTAATAAAAAAAAAAATTTTTAAGTAGTAAAATAGCAAAAAAACTAAATAAATTGGGTATCACGGTAATAATGCTGACCCACAGAGTCAAGATTACATGATAGTTTTATTGTAAAGTGCACTACAAAGAGAAACTACAAAATTGCATTTTGTTTGCTTGTTTGTTTGTTTGTTTTAAATTTCACCCCACAAATAATTTCTTTCAATTTCATTGCACATTGTATGGTAAAATGAAGGGTAATATTGTAATGTATGATTGGTCACGCAAAAAAAAAAAAAAAGGCTCTGTAGATCGAAAAATTTGTTATGTCTTTAAAATGTAAGGGGGTGGTATAAAAAACCCAAAATAAAAACTGGCTTTGTCATTGAGGGGTTAAAATGGAAATGGCATAGGATGGTCCAAGAGGTGACAGAGGTCTCTCAGTCCAGCTCCATGCAAGCCTGGGAGGGCGAACTGGGTCAGGAGCTGGACACTGGGCAGCGGCATAAGTCTCTTTAACTGACCCACAAAATGTCTATTATAGGCTTCGAGAGCTGAAGTATAAAATTGCCTCACAGTGTTTTAGAAGTCCAGTCAAGTGGCCCTAATCTGTTATGATTAAGTCCTTCAGAGTCTTTCCCCTTAGTGTCTGCCGCTTGCTGGTCATGTCATAGGGCTGTGAATAGATTATAAATTAATCTCTCTTATATCTTTATCAGTTTCATGCCTTCTGCTCTTGGTCCTCTCAAGCCCTATTCCCTCCATTAAAAGAGGCCTTCACAGTCACTTCAATGGAACCATGAGGGTGCATGTTCCCCCAACTTTCCTGACATAGATTTACACTCTTAATCACATAATGGCCCTCATTTACTATTGCAAACCTGACATGTTTTGTCAGGTTGGGTGCCAGATTCTGTCGCATTGCGCCAGAAATTCTGTCTGCGCCAGAATTTGCGCAAGAATTGAAAAAACCCTGACTAACTCTCCATTTTGCTAAGAAAACCTGAAAAAGAGGCATGGCCGCCGGGGAAAGGGGTGTGGTCTCCGAAAAGGGGCGTGTTCCTGACATTTTCACAAAAACCCAACATATTTACTAAGGTTTCCACATTAAATGTGGTGGATTTGAGATGAGAAAAACCCTACAGGTCAGAATATGTGTAAAAAAAGCAAAGTGTAGGGAAAGTGGAAAATGTAGGGAAACCTTAGGAAATACATTGGAAAATAAATTGTAGGGAATTAAAACCCACAAAGAAACCTACACAACACTCTTAGTAAATGAGGGCCAATGGGCCTCATTTACTAAGAGTGTCGGGTTTTTACTTGTGGGAAAAGTTGTTTCAGACTTGCAGGATTCCTCTCTATTTACTATTGGGAAAAGTCGGGAACATTTTCTGACCAACTTTTTCTAGGTCGATATTTCCAGCCATTTATCCACAGGATTTTCTGTGAATTCAATAGTAAATTGGTCGGGTTGTGAAACCACGCACCTTTTTTGACCGACCACGCCCACTTTGTGACAGACCACGCCCCCTTTTTAGCTTTTCACAGTGCAATGTCGGGTTTGTCGGATTTTTCAGGCGTACACTGGCGCACACTGGCGCACACTGGCCCAGACATGTCTCAGACACTCTGCGCCAAAATAACCAGACAAAAACTGGTCGGTTTCAGCTCAGTAAATGAGGCCCAATGTGCCTAGAAAAACTCAAATCGTATTCCGATAATTCTGCTACCCATTTTGCTGAAATGTGGGCCTCATGGTTACAGATCCGTTCCACTCCAGCTCAGCCCTACTGTGGGTTCACTGGGTCACTTTCTTGAGTCATGGATGATTTTTATTCCTATTGTTAAGTCTGACCCTTCTTATGCCCCTCCCCCGATCCCTTCCTTATTTTTCGGTATTTATTTATTTATTTTTTCATATTTTGGGCATCAGGGCTAGCCATCTCCTTGTTTTCTATGTATGTGAGTCTCTGCTTTTTTCGATTGATGGTTATTGAAGTGAATAAATGTAATACACCCATACTGTTTGATATTTATAATTCTTGTTTTTGAAGGTTTCATCATCAAATTTTGAACCATAAAATGGAAATTATTCTCACCTGTAATACCTATATGTGTATATATATATATATATATATATATATATAGTTATTTATTTCATTTTTTTAAACTATAATTATCATAAAAATGACATTAAAGGGGTATTCCAGCTTTATACATCTTATCTCCTATTCAAAGAATTGCCGGGCGCTGCCTCCGAGACGAGACTGCGACGTCACGCCATTGCCCCTCCATTCATGCATCTTTTCCCCCATCCTTTAGATAGGGGATAAGATGCATAAAGCTGGAATACCCCTTTAAGAATAGTAAACATCCCTCCGCTCCCCTACACCCTACCCCAGCACCAATGGTGGAAAAATATATATTCAATCCTATTCCCAGCCTTTCTACAGTTGCAGTCCAAGCTGTAATGTCAGAAGGGAAATAAAGAATCCAGTTTCTAATAATATACCGTATTTTTCGCCGTATAAGACGCACTTTTTCTTCCCCAAAACTGGGGGGAAAAAGTCGGTGCGTCTTATATGGCGAATACACCCCTATCGTGGCGGTCCCTGCGGCCACCAACGGCCGGGACCCGCGGCTAATACAGGACATGACCGATTGCGGTGATGCCCTGTATTAACCCTTCAGACGCGGCGATCAAAGCTGACCGCCGCGTCTGAAGGGAAAGTGACACTAACCCGGCTGTTCAGTCGGGCTGTTCGGGACCGCCGTGATTTCACCGCGGCGGTCCCGAACAGCCCGACTGAATAGCCGGGTTAGTGCTTACAGGACACCGGGAGGGATCTTACCTGCCTCCTCGGTGTCTTCTCCGTTCAGGGATCCCCTGTATGGTCGGCGCTCTCCTTCCTCGTCATCACGTCGTCGCGTACGTGCATCGGAGTGCGTAATGACGTGATGACGGCGACGGAGAGCGAGGATACCCGTCCGGCAGCAGAGACGTTCCGGAGCGACGGGGACACGGCGACAGCGATGGAGCGACATCCAGGGCAGCGTGACGGGTCCGGAGCGGTGGGGACACGTGAGTATTACCTCCTATACCAGTTGTCTTCAACCTGCGGACCTCCAGATGTTGCAACATCTGGAGCTCCGCAGGTTGAAGACCACTATTGGGTTCAAAATCTTAAATTTTTTTTGATTTTGCACCCAAAAATAGGGTGCGTCTTATATGCCGGTGCGTCCTATAGGGCGAAAAATACGGTAATTTCTTCCCAGGAACAAATATTTCAATACTTTATGTCTCTTCTTCTTGGGAATTCGAAAATCCAAGTCATCTACAAGGATTGCAACTAAAGGCTAAAGATATATATAATCTGATTTTATAAAAACAATCTTGGACTAACAAAATGTGGCAGTATTAGCTGGAGCACTGGCTGTAAACCAGTTATTACCATCAGTATAATTCTGCATATTCCTTATAATCAGAATAATCATTGCACCTGGGACTAAAATAGAGCATAATGTGCCAATGTACCAATGATGAAACTATTTTCTTTCTTTCCTTTGTGCCTTATTGATATTCTCTGCCTTTTGTATATCTACATTACAAGTCAATGACCTGTAGAAGGCCATAATTAGCTTCATCATTGACGTCTGTGATGGTCAGATGATGTAGTTCTGTCCTTACGGAGAATCTATCATCGCAATTTTGCACAGCGCAGTCTTGTGTTTCAAATGGATCTTCATTTACATAAATTCTACACATAGTTATTGTTTGGATGGGAATACATTTTAGCGCTTTGGAGCCTGTTAGTGATTTAATGTATTCATCCTAAAAGTATATTTTAGCTTGTTTTTATGAGATATTAAAATGAATAGACAGAACTTTTTGCTTCATGTCTGATGGATGTTTATTGGAGACAAACGCATTTCACAAGATCAAGAGGAAGCAGATTGCCAGATGACAACAACAGAAAAGGCCAAATTATAGCGATTAGCAAATGGTCCCTGTGGAATTCACTACTATGGGATCTCCACCACCCTCCCTGATGGCCATTCATTGATTTTTTGAAGCTGGAGATGTGGCCACAGATGCAGATGACTCTGTCTTTTAACCCCTTAAGGACCAAGGACATACCAGTACGTCTTGGGTCCTTTCCCTTTCTATAACGCGGGGTCATAGTGGGTCGGGCCCGGCCTCTGAAAACAGCCGGGACACGTGGCTAATAGTGCCGCACGCTATTAAACCTGTAGACGTGGCGTTCAAAGTTGAGCTGTTCGGGATCGCCGTGGTGAAATTGCGGCATCCAGAACAGCTGTAGGACAGCCGGAGGGTCCCCTTACCTGCCTCCTGTTGTCCGAGATCCAGGCATGAGCAGTCAAGTGGCAGAATCATTGATCAATGATTTCCTATGAGAAACTATTGATCAATGTAAAAGATCAGTGTGTGCAGTGTTATAGCCCCCTATGGGAGCTATAACATTGAAAAAAAGAGTGAAAAAAAGTGAATGAAGATCATTTAACCCCTTCCCTAATAAAAGTTTAAATCACCCCACTTTTCCCATTTAAAAAAAAGAAACTGTTTAAATAAAAATAAAAATAAACAAATGTGGTACTGTTAGGGGTGGGTTAATGTGATTCACATTTTAATGCCTCACCTCGGTCGATCCTTGACAGTATCACCGCGTACGGAAATGTCTGAATTATAAAACTATATAATTAATTAAACCGCACGGTCAATGGCGTACGCGCAAAAAAATTCCAAAGTCCAAAATAGTGTATTTTTGGTCAGTTTTTATATCATGAAAAAATGAATAAAAAGCGATCAAAAAGTTCTATCAATACAAAATTGGTACCGCAAAAAAAGAGCCCTCATATCGCACCGTACGCAAAAAAAAGTTATAGGGGTCAGAAGATGACAATTTTAAACGTATACATTTTCATTCATTTTAATCTTATGGACCTATAAAATAAAGATAAGGTGTCATTTTTACCGAAAAAGTACGGCGTAGAAACAGAAGCCCCCAAAAGTTACAAAATTGTGTTTTTTCTTAAATTTTGTCGCACAATTATTTTTTTTTCCCGTTTCCGGAAAAGCCATCATATGGATTTCTAGGTGCAAAATTGATAGTTATGATTTTTTAAAGTTAAGGAGGAAAAAATGAAAGTGCAAAAAACTTAAAACACCCTGGTCCTTAAGGGGTTAATTAGTTCCTATCATGATCTTGAAATCCTGCCAGTTCCCTTTTTCCCATCATCTTAACCCCTTAGGGGTGCATTCACAAGCTATTTGATTTTGCGGGTTTTCCGCTGCGTATTTGAAAGTGGGCGGGCTCTTCTTGGCTGTCCATAGCAAATTTTCTGCGGCGGAATTTACGCTGCGGAAAATCTGCTGCAGTCCCTACTGACTTCAATAAGGCTTGCGGCGGATTTTCCGCAGGGTAAATTCCTCTGTGGAAAATCTGCTGTGGACAGCGGAGAAGAGCCCGCCCCCTTTCAAATACGCAGCGGAAAACCCGCAAAAACAAATAGTGTGTGAACGCACCCTAAGGACGCAGCCCTTTTTCACCTTAAGGATGCAGCCCTTTTTCACCTTAAGGACTGAGCCCTTTTTCGCAATTCTGACCACCGTCGCTTTACGCATTAATAACTCTAAAACGCTTTTACCGAATATTCTGATTCTGAGAGTGTTTTTTCGTGGTAAATTTTCATCGTTACTTGCATCCTTTTTTGGTAAAAAATCCCAAAATTTCATGAAATTGTTGAAAATTTTGCATTTTTCTAACTTTTAAGCTCTCTGCTTGTAAGGAAAATGGATATTCCAAATAAATGTTATTTTTATTCACAAATACAATATGTTCACTTTATGTTGGCATCATAAAATGGACATATTTTTACTTTTTGAAAAAGTTAGAGGGCTTCAAAGTAGAGCAGCAAAAAAATGTCATGAAAATTGCAGAATCTGAAGGGACAGATGTTACAGAACTACTACTCCCAGCATGCCTGGGCAGTCTAGACATGCTGAGAGTTGTAGTTTGGCAACATCTGGAGGGCTACCATTTGGGCACCACTGTAACAGTGGTCTCCAAACTGTGACCCTCCAGATGTTGCAAAACTACAAATCCCAGCATGCCCAGACAGCCTTTGGCTGTCTGGGCATGCTGGGAGTTGCAGTTCTGCCTTCCTCATGGTTGCCACAGTAAAGATCACTTTACTTTCACTTTCATTCCCCCCACCATCATTTCCTTACCTGAGCAGGGATCTCCGCTGTCTCCAGTATGATCTTTGGTCCCCACATCATCTTCTTCTCAGGTACCGGCCTCCATCTTCTCCCCCCGTTCTGGCCGACATCCAGGGGTGGGCAGAATGGGGGGGTTGCCATGGCAACCCACTGTCCTGCGCTGCCATTGGTCAGAATCAGTTCTGACCAATGGCAGGGGATAGGAGGAGATTGCAGCACTGCGACCTCGCTCCTATCCCTCAGGATGATCGGGGCTGTCACTGAAAGCTCCGATCATCCCTATTTTCCGGGTGATCGGGTCACCAGAGACCCGATGAGCCTGGAATAGCAGAAAATCGCATGTCTGAATTGACATGCGATTTTCTGCGATCGCCGACATGGGGGGGTCTTAGGACCCCCCTCGGCGATGTGCCGGGATGCCTGCTGAATGATTTCAGCAGGCATCCCGTGCAGTCCCCAACCGGCTAGCGGCGTGGACCGGAATTCCCACAGGCATGTGCATACGCCCCACGTCCTTAAGGACTCGGGATGCAGGGCGTATGCATACGCCCGGCGTCCTGAAGAGGATAAACTTTCGACAGTCTTTATATTTGTTAGTTTTTTACATTGATTGTTCTGTATTTTCTGCTCAGTCTCAGTCATCTTCACAGACTGGGAAGAGGCGTTACCCAGCAGGCGGGACATCATCTGAAGCCCTGCTAGAAAAAACTTCCTCCTTCACTCTGCTACACAAAGTCCAGAGCCGTTCAGTGCAAAATGGGCTGTGATTGAGACCGCACCCCCCTCAGAAGAAATATTCAGCTCTTTACACTCTATTCACTGTGCTGAGGTCTGCCAGGCTGTGGTAGGAGACAATCTGCAAGAAGGACTGCAGGCAGGACCAAAAGGAGGACCCCTGGTGGCCAAACTTTTAGGTTTTTTTTTAACACATAAAGTTACTAATTTTAATTAAGAAGTATATTAAAAAAGTAATTTAAATAGGTTAATCTATAACATATTAAATTTTTATTACTAATGACAGGTACTATTTAAAGTCTAAGGGAGTCGTTGGCTGCTTGTCTCCATAATTTCAATAGATTCCCATGTGCATATGCCTCCATCTGAAAGCTATCATTACATAATTTCAATTTACAGTTAGGGATGATGGGATAGGTGTACAGATATCATTTCGGATAAGGTTATCTGAAAGTGAAGGTCGCATTGTGTCTTCTTTTTATGTATTAATATTAGGGTATGTGTACTGATTGATTTATCTTATACATTGCCTTCAGGTTTCTGGCCTTACAATACCTTCAATTCACACAAAGCTTGTAACACATATTTGTGATTGTATGTCTTGTATACACCATATATTTGTTAACCCTTTTATTGCAAAAATGAGCTGCAGGCAACACCATGTTGGATGGCTGTTGATGACAACAAGAATGAGAGTCTTTTGGTCCAACAGTAATGTGTTTTGGAAGAGCCTAGGGGGGATGGATGAAATGTGCGATGACAAGGTTTGGTGCCATTTGGGGTGTGTGTCGACTGCCCTTTTTGCTAGTGTTGTTGGCCTGGGTATTGGAGGGGTATCTATCATCTCTCTACCTATCCATTTCATATTATCTATTTGTTTTGGTCTCCCTAAAATTGTCCTTTGAGGAGGAAATAGAACACCAAGGATACCCTCATGTTCTGAGCACACCTCCATTCATGCCTAATAACTAAAGTTTGTTCACTCACATACTGTACAAAAGGCAGCATTAACATTGTGATATTCATAATAATCACTCCATCTTTCTTTAGAATTACTTCCCTAATATTAGTAAAACCCTGCAAGTTACCAACAGCTGAAACTAGTAAATACAGAAGAGAGAAGAGCCGAAATAACATATTCCATATTTCTGTTACACTATGAAAAATTACCTATTGCTGATACAATCCCCTGAAGAAATAGAGTAGGTCAGTATTTCAGAACTTCATACCTATGATAACTCATTCTAAGGAAATAATATTTTGACAAGGATGACAAATCTGTAAAAAGCATATAGTTAATTTTACTTACCATATAATAGGATTTTCCCTTGAGGCCCTGGGCCTGTAAAATCTCAAGAGTTTCAATAAGATTCAGAATTTTGTGTTTAAATTGATACTTGGGGGACTATGTGGTGTACTGATTTTTTTTTAAAATAACCTTACCTTACATAGGATTATTTTTTAGAAACACTAAGTCAACCGAAGACTTAAAGATGTACTCCGCCCCTAGACATCTTATCCCTTATCCAAAGGATAGGGGATAAGCTGTCTGATCGTGGGGGCCTGCCACTGGGAACCTCCGAAATCTCTCCTGCGACACCCCGTGTCATCTAGTACCAAACGAGAAACCAAATCACTATAAAGACCGTAGGATCAAGATAAAATCACTTCATTTTATTAATTAAACATAACATGCATAAAATCACACATACATCAATGGGCATAGAAACAAGATGTGGGAACTGGGGGAGGGGGGGGTAATACTCTACGAGCAAGCAGAATAATAAGCCCTGTATAACATGCATTAAAAACAAAGAAAGTTGAAAAAGTGCAAGTGCATAAAAAGTACACAGAAAGGAAATGGCTAGGATCATGGATGGGCATATCTGCATAACACATGAAAAACTCCCATGTAGTACATGGTATTGCACCAACCCATTAGCTTATATAACAACAACTACACCATGTTTTGGAAGTACAGGGTGGGCCATTGAAATGGATACACCTTAATAAAATGGGAATGGTTGGTGATATTAACTTCCTGTTTGTAGCACATTAGTATATGTGAGGGGGGAAACTTTTCAAGATGGGTGGTGACCATTTTGAAGTCGGACATTTTGAATCCAACTTTTGTTTTTTCAAAAGGAAGAGGGTCATGTGACACATCAAACTTATTGAGAATTTCACAAGAAAAACTATGATATGCTTGGTTTTAACGTAACTTTATTCTTTCATAAGTTATTTACAAGTTTCTGACCACTTATAAAATGTGTTCAATGTGCTGCCCATTGTGTTGGATTGTCAATGCAACCCTCTTCTCCCACTCTTCACACACTGATAGCAACACCGCAGGAGAAATGGTAGCACAGGCTTCCAGTATCCGTAGTTTCAGGTGCTGCACATCTTGTATCTTCACAGCATAGACAATTGCCTTTAGATGACCCCAAAGATAAAAGTCTAAGGGGGGCAGATCGGGAGACCTTGGGGGCCATTCAACTGGCCAACGACGACCAATCCACTTTCCAGGAAACTGTTCATCTAGGAATGCTCGGACCTGACACCCATAATGTGGTGGTGCACCATCTTGCTGGAAAAACTCAGGGAACGTACCAGGTCCGAGCATTACTAGATGAACAATTTCCTGGAAATTGGATTGGTCATCGTGGGCCAGTTGAATGGCCCCAAGGTCTCCCGATCTGACCCCCTTAGACTTTTATTTTTGGGGTCATCTGAAGGCAATTGTCTATGCTGTGAAGATACGAGATGTGCAGCACCTGAAACTACAGATACTGGAAGCCTGTGCTAACATTTCTCCTGCGGTGTTGCTATCAGTGTGTGAAGAGTAGGAGAAGAGGGTTGCATTGACAATCCAATACAATGGGCAGCACAGTGAACACATTTTATAAGTGGTCAAAAACTTTCAAATAACTCATGAAGGAATAAAGTTATGTTAAAACCAAGCACATCGTTGTTTTTCTTGTGAAATTCCCAATAAGTTTGATGTGTCAAATGACCCTCTTCCTATTGAAAAAACAAAAGTTGGATTCAAAATTTCCGACTTCAAAATGGCCACCAAGGTCACCACCCATCTTGAAAAGTTTCCCCCCTCACATATACTAATGTGCCACAAACAGGAAGTTAATATCACCAACCATTCCCATTTTATTAAGGTGTATCCATATAAATGGCCCACCCTGTAGTATACAAAGTGAATGACAGTGCATGTAAGTAGCAAATCATGTAAAAAAAAAACTATTCCCAAAGTGGGGAGAAGAAAGCATGCAGAGTATATCCACCGAAGATAGTATAGCCCCAACTCAAGTTACCCACCACACCTCCGATGCGTTTCGCAACAGACAAAGCCTGTGAGGCGAAACGCGTTGGAGGTGTTGTGGGTAACTGTGTGGGTAACTGTGACATGCTAGCCGTGCATAGCAATCTTGGCTGGTGGCCAACTTCAGATACCAGATGAAAGCTATGGGGTCCTTGTGCAGCTTACCCCACAGTCTGGGAATTGTACTTGTGAGAGTTGAATGAGTGGATCGTTCAGACAGCGGTAAGGTGGCTACTTGGATTCTTTTCTATGGACTCCTAAAGTAGTCCTCTGTAGTTCTAGCTCTGGAGACTCTGATGTAACCCAAAGGTCATGTGTTCCAGGAAAGCGGGTGATTTAGCTAACTTAAGCTTCCCTGTCTCTGCCCCCTCTGCTGCAATATGCCTGCATTGCCACTCACTTTACTATCTCAGGGCGGCCAGATAAGTGCTGAAGAGTCACCTCTGTTGAGGAGAGTAGAAATAGGCAAGAAGAGCCAGGATATCCCTATTAACCCGTTAAGGACTAAGTACAGTTACGCCCCCAAGTCCTGGTACTTAAGAACCAAGGGCATAACTGTACACACTGGTCCCATTACTGGGTTTGAAGCATGCTCAGGAGCTGAGCACACTTTATACCCGGTGGGTCCCGGCTGCTATTAGCAGCCGGGACCCATGGTTAATGCCGGACATTGCTGATCCGACCGATGCCAGGCATTAACTCTTTAGATGCTGCAATTAAAGTTGATAGCGGCCTCTAAATGCGGACTGCCCTTACCTGCCTCCTCGCCGTCTGATCGGTGGTTTGATGCTCCAGGATGCCTCAGCAGGCTAGAGCAGCAGAGCACTGATAACACTGTTCAATGCTGAGCCAAAGATGTAGCAAAGATGTTCAATCCCATTTGTTATTTTTCACATCTTTGTATCTTTCTGTAAATGCCTCAATTAGTTTTGCACCATTATCAGCATAGTCAAGTGTTGTAGAAGGCTTTTGTCCTTCTAGATTGGGGAAATACTGTGGTTTTCCTTTTGAGTTGCATTTTCCACATCATTCATTTAAAATGATTTCACATTTGAGGGCAGAGAGCAGAGGAGATGGTGTTCAGTTCTGAGAGGTACATAAGAAATGTCCACCATGAAAGCTAAATCACACAGCCGCTTACTACCATTATGTTCCCTGACAGGCTTTCCCTTCATCTCTATGAATTGCTTGGCTTCATTCTGCATTTGTAAAACCTCATAAACAGGTTCACCGCACTGAGAGTCGAGATCATTTAGTAACTCCTTATACCGGTGGCTGTTTAACCCTTTGTTTGTAGTAAAATTTACGCATTTGACATTACTGTTGACATCACATTGTTGAGCTGCAAAGAGACTTTCTTGGTGTAAGATAGAGTGGCATATTATGAAATCCCTCAGATCAAGACTGAGACAATTTGTTCTTTCTTGACAAGTGTTAAAGGGGTATTCCAGGCAAAACCTTATATATATATATATATATATATATATATATATATATATATATATATATATATATATATATATCAACTGGCTCCGGAAAGTTAAACATATTTGTAAATTACTTCTATTAAAAAATCTTATTCCTTCCAATAGTTATTAGCTTCTGAAATTTTCTGTCTAACTGCTCAATGATGATGTCATGTCTCGGGAGCTGTGCATGATGGGAGAATATCCCCATAGGAGCTGCACAGCTCCCGGGACGTGAGTCATCAGAGAGCAGTTAGACAGAAAACAACAACTCAACTTCAGAAGCTAAAAACTATTGGAAGGATTAAGATTTTTTAATAGAAGTAATTTACAAATCTGTAGAAATATATATATTAGGGCTCAGGGTTTGAGACAACTGGACAAGTAATACTTCAATTTATTAATAATATGCAATGTGACAATAGAATATAAAATAAAATGAAAATAGCAGCAACTGCGTCTCACAGGGCCCTTGTGTAGGCGCAGCACCAACTATAAAAACTATAACATATGTATAGCATAATGTATAAAATATAAAAAATCCTTATAAAAAATTATTATAAAAATAGAGACCACCATAAATATATATAGGGAGAGGAATCTGGGTGGGAGAGTCTTAGTCCTTCCACAATAGTCAATTATCTCCTCTCTTGAAAAGTCCTGCTAATATAGACAGATTCCGGTATTTTTGTAACCAATAGCAACCATAAGGTTAGTAACCCATAGCAACCATTCAAATGTGGTAGTTCGCAATTCAACACTTTAGTAGATAATATACTTGCTATTTGTAGACAATGTTCAACGTAAAGCTTGTGTGCAGTCACTATTAGTATGCAAGCATATTTTTACGATACTTTGTATCTCACCGCTCCCGGACACTGATGCGCTGAACTTCACGGGGATGCTGCGATCTCCTCCTGTTGCGCTATGGAATCCCGCAGTGTGTTAACACTGAGTGGCTCTCTTGGTATGAGACAGCATCACCGGAGACTCGGCCGTCTCCCACGGTGGTGATGCTGGAAGACGGTGGGTTCCGGGTGGTGGTATTGCAGCGGTTCTGCGGGTAAGAACGTAGATATGCCGGTGGCGTCCTCATGGCAGCGAGGCGCGGATGTCTCCTTTACCGGGTGTCGGGTGATTGACAGTTTGTTTTTCGGTATCGGACTGCTATATGCTAAGCAGGGCAAATATACTGGTGGTCTCAATAGATATAAAGGGGACGCTGGACGCGTTTCAGGACTGTCTCAGTCCTTTCTTCAGCAGCTAAGAATAGAAGTTCAGCGCATCAGTGTCAGTGTTAACACACTGCGGGATTCCATAGCGCAACAGGAGGAGATCGCAGCATCCCCGTGAAGTTCAGCACATCAGTGTCCGGGAGCGGTGAGATACAAAGTATCGTAAAAATATGCATGCATACTAATAGTGACTGCACACAAGCTTTACGTTGAACATTGTCTGCAAATAGCAAGTATATTATCTACTAAAGTGTTGAATTGCGAACTACCACATTTGAATGGTTGCTACGGGTTACTAACCTTATGGTTGCTACTGGTTACAAAAATACCGGAATCTGACTATATTAGCAGGACTTTTCAAGAGAGGAGATAATTGACTATTGTGGAAGGACTAAGACTCTCCCACCCAGATTACTCTCCCTATATATATTTATGGTGGTCTCTATTTTTATAATAATTTTTTATAAGGATTTTTAATATTTTATACATTATGCTATACATATGTTATAGTTTTTATAGTTGGTGCTGCACCTACACAAGGGCCCTGTGAGACGCAGTTGCTGCTATTTTCATTTTATTTTATATTCTATTGTCACATTGCATATTATTAATAAATTGAATTATTACTTGTACAGTTGTCTCAAACCCTGAGCCCTAATATATATATTTCTACAGACAAACTACATTTTGACACCTTGGGTAGGTGTCTAATTAGGTAGCCCGGGTTTATTTGGTGGGTTGTCGGACAAGAGCCTCTCCAACTCCTTTATAATTTACAAATCTGTTTAACTTTCCAGAGCCAGTTGATATTAAAAAAAAAGTTTTGGCCTGGAATACCCCATTAAGCCTGTGAAGGCTGTATTTGTGTGAGGGGCATGAGTCTACTACGCCCTTCCCCTGCACCTAGAGGTGGAGCGTTCATGTCTTTGGCGAGGGAGCGTGTGTATATAATGCCCCTGGCGCCTTTAGGTGGGGCGTACATGTTTTGCGGAAGTCGCTGCATCCAGTAGGGAGCGTCCGGCATTTGAATCTCCCCTCCAGAACATCAGGGGTTTTTTTTGTTTTGTTTTTTGTACTTTTGTGTTTTCCTCCATTTAAATTTTTTTTTTTAAAAGGGAGGTGATTCAAACTTTTATTAGGGAAGGGGTAATTTAGATTTATTAACTTTATTTTTAAATTTTTTAAAACTATTTTTTAGTCCCCATAGGAGACTATTACATGGAATCTTTAGATTGCAAACACTGAACAATGCTGCTCCATAAAACAGCATTGATCAATGTTATGGGCGCTCCATGCAGCTATGGCTTAACTGTGGGTCCTGGTTGCTCATAACAACCAGGACCCACCAGATATGAAGCGCACTTAGCACTTGTCTTTTTTTTTTATCTGAAGTTGACTGAAGACTTGGACTTACTGAAGGCCTTGGACTGGATTTTGACTTGACCGACAAATTAACGGTTACTGGGAACCGAGTTCCAATTTAACTGTGCACCACTGGGATCCTCATGGGGATAGTTCATGGCAACAAAATAAGTCCCTCTCTCTCACCTACCCTTTTTTGCGTATAGTAGAGATGCCACTGACTGGAGAGCATCCGACAGTGAGACCCCAGACACTAGTCACTGAAATAGGTTCAGCCCTGGTTAACCCGTACCGTCATCCAAAAGTTATAGGGCCCATCAGCAATGCTATTTGTGCCTAAAAACTCTGCTTGAGTTATGGTATTATCTCGGCAGGGGGATCTGACAGAGAGGACTTCAGCTTGATCTGGATCTGCAATGGTGTTATTTGGGGCCTATCCTCATTTAAAGGAGTAGTCTCATACAAAAAAAACTGCAGATAAGAGATACGCTTTAGAGCACTGGGGCCCCCACCAACTCCTATATGGAGCCCCAGCTCTCTCCGGGAGCAGCGCATCATGACTTCCACCCGAAGCGGGGGCCCCCACGTCCCCTCCATATATCTCTATGGGAGAGCTGTTCGGCAATGTTCGGCTCTCCCATAGAGACATATGGAGGGGGTGTGGGGAGAGCCAGGGCTCCATACAGGAGATCACAGGGGGCCCCAGCTCTCGGACCCGCCGCGATCTAAAACTTATCCCCTAACCAGTGGATAGGGGATACATTTTTCTGGATGACATATCACCTTCAAGGTATGCGAACAGGGTGTGGAAATACAAGCCCCTCAGTGAGGTAAGAGTAAAGAGGGACACAGGAGCTGTTGCACCTTCACCGGTCAAAGCCAGACTCTACACTGACTTTTGGGATTTCTTTCCTATCCCAGAAGGGTAGGTCGGCAACAAGGATGGCTTCTCTGGTTGGCTGCAAAGAACATGTGACTAACTGACAGTTGGGATTTTCTTCCCTATCATAGAGGATTAGGATGCAACAGGGATGACTTCCCTGATTGGCTGCAGGAGACATGTGGCTACTCACCAGCTCTTACAGTTGAAAACAGTTAACCCTTGCACAGTAATTAAAGTGACATTATGCTGATGTGGTGGCCTAGTGCCGTATTACATACCGTACCTAGTGTAGAGGTCCCCAAAGTCAGAGTAACTACGCTCAGGTAGGGTCCCTCAGGTGGGACAGCCCCTAGTCGCCTCTTCTTAAGTCTAATTATCTAATGTTAATACATATATATTTTATAATAGTATATATATAGGATAATGTATAGTACTTACCTTGTGTAGCGTCGCAGGACCTTCGGTCATGTGACCATGTTAAATAACCTCTTTGGTATGTTGGAGGACCTTAGGAGGTCCTTGGGTCACGTGTTACCCACAAATCTTTGTAATGGGAATTGACATTAGTACTGGACCAATTAGCACTAGTCCAGCCCCTGCCTATATAAGGGTATGTTCACACTGAGGAATTGGGGCGGAAATCAAGCAGAAATTTTCTGCCTCAAAATATTGTTACTTTTCCACAAGATTTTGCTCAGAATTTCGCGCGGAATTGGCGCGGAAATCGTGCGGAATTTGGTGCCAATTCCGCACCAATTCCACGCGAATTCCGCGTGGAAATGCTTCTGACTGAAAAAAAATAATAACATTGATCTCTATGGGAGAACGACGCTGATTCCGCCTGAAAGAAAGAACATGTTCTTTTTTCAAGCGGAACAGACTTCCTCGTCAGAATTCTGCTTGAGGAAATTCCTCAGTGTGAACTGAGGGGCAGAAATTCTGTACAACTCTATGGGGATTTCACTGGTGAATGATTTGGAGAGGAAAAAGCGAGCAGATTACTCGTGGAAAATCCTCTCCAATTGCTCAGTGTGAACATACCCTAAGGGAGCTGTAGCCAATTATCGCTCTCTTGGGTTGCTCCTCTCGTGGATGCCGGACTAGCAGGACGGATCTACGCAACTTTCAAAGACACGCTAGGCCTCAAAAACCTACCGGCCTCAGCAGAACTAAAACCGTGTGTTCTAATCTACCCCCCGATAAAGCTAGCGTGACTACTGGACCGCAACTAATCCCCTAAATCCAGTGGAATAGCGCATAATACTTAAAGATTCTAAATTGCTAAAGTCCCAACCTTGTCAATCTCCAAAGAAAGAACCTGTATGCATAGAGACTGTTCCGTTATTGAAGCTTGCAGAAAACCTTCAGTAAAAGTTATACCTGATTCAGAAAACTCTCCGGTTGTGGACATTCTATTATTATCTACACACTGATAACACTGAAAAACACAATAAAATACATTTTTATATCAGAACTACATTAGGACCTATAATAGAGACGGGCACCTCGGGGGACTCCAATCACCCAAACAGAGTGGTGAAGATGTTACTGCTCATGGACACTACACATGCAGCCATCAATGTATTACAGCATCTTCCCTTCTTAGCATTTTAACAATATTGGCTCCTTTAGGCCCTTCAGGATATCTCACCCCGATTGTGATATTCTAGCGCCATTTTTTGTATTTAATACACTTGCTATGCATGTTTTTAAAGATAGCAATTGATAAAGGAGTAGTTACCTCCCAAAATGAGTTTTTCCAGTCTGGTATTCGATGTTTAATTGTTTTTTACTTATGTATCAATAAATGCATGTATTGATACAATATTCCAAACACAGTTGATATTAAATTCAGCCCCATCCTTTTTATTTTTACATTCATTGCTCTACTATAGGTTCCTAGCTCTAGAATACCAGTCAAACCACTGATAGCCAGCAACCCAGAATCCAACATGTACCCCAATCACAGAAGTAATATGCATGCACCCATGATGCACTCCAGAGGAGAGCCCAGATCAGATTGATTCTTTTATTTTTTAGTTATTTTTTTTTATAAAAAAAAGGAATGTGATTAGTTGCTATGGGCAACGGGTCAACTTTTCCTCTATACGTTTTGATAAATCTCACACAGTTATTTGGTATGTAAGAAGTTAATGTGAAAATGTGACGCACTGATGTAATTTATTATTGTCATTAAACAGGCACTGTCAGATACAAAAACTTTTGATATGTTGTAAAGCATGCAAGACCAATAGGTTTTGCAATTGCTTTCATTAGAGAATTATCAGTACTTCATACTGAAAAAGCCAGTCAAACAACTTCCCCCCCTGCCTGCTTGGACACATACTAGTCCTGCTGTGTCCATGCATCATCACCTATGTCATGGACACACTTTCTTGATTGACAGCTGTGATCACAGGGCTCACAGCTGAAGGAAAAAATCCTCCCACTGTCAGCTTGTGTCCCGCTACTGTCAGTGAGGACAACTGGGAGTTGTAGTTTACCTAATGCTAGGAGAGATGTGAGCAGACAGCATACTGAGGGAGGGGGCGGAGACCTGCACAGTGAGGCCACGCCCCCTCCCATTGAGAGGAATTCAGACTAGTGAGCTAAATTAAAAGTGTAATAAAAAAATAAATAAAGGTGCTAGACACATAAAAATTTGATGCACATGGTCAAGATTAGGTACTGAGTGATATATTAAAATACATTTTTTGTTGGATCTGACGGGTACACTTTAATTATTGTTGCACCATACATTGAATGGTTAAACGAAAGATGTTATTGCAAAGTACAATTGTTCACAGAAGAAACAAGCCCTCGTATGGTCCTGTGGATGGAAAAATAAAAGTGTTATGCCTCTTAAAGAGCAAGGAGGAATAAACTAAAATATATATATACCTGCGTCCTTAAAGGAGTACTCCACCAAAAAACATCTTATCCCCTATCCAAAGGACAGGGGATAAGATGTCTCATTATGGAGTTCCCACAGCTGGGGACGCCTGCGATCTCCGGGCCGGCAGCGGCAGCGTCCGGAACACAGAATCTGGGAGCTTCTGCATTCATGACGTCAAGCCATGCCCTCTCCATTGACCTCTTAAGGACGTGGGGTGTATGCATATGCCTGCGGGAATTCTGGTCCCCGCCGCTAGCCGGTTGGGGACCGGACCGGAATGACTGCTGATATCTATCAGCAGGCATCCCATGCATATGCCCAGGGGGTTCCTGAGACCGGAAATCGACGGTCAATTCAGACCGGCGGATCCGGGTCATACCGGTGACACGGTGACCCGGAAAATCAGGGGGATCTGGGGTGTCCAAGACACGCCCAATCCCCCTGAAGGGATAGGAGTTATGTGGCAGGGGTGCCACCCCTCCTATCTCTGCTATTGGTCGTCAAGACGCGACGATCAATAGCAGATCAGGGGGGTTAAAGTTTGGTTCCCCCGTCCTGCACACCGACGGTACTCCGGGCAGAATGGGGGAACTGCAGCGTGACCGGCGGTGGCAGCGGTGGCAAATATTCTGCCGCAGCGCAATCTCCTAGCGGTAAACTCACTGTAAACCTGCGCCAGTGTGAATGTACCCTAAAAACACTACACTACACTAACACAAAATAAAGGGTAAAACACTACATATACACCCCCTTACACTGCCCCCCCCCCAATAATAATAAAAAACATTGTTCGGCAGTGTTTCCAAAACGGAGCCTCCAGCTGTTGCAAAACAACAACTCCCAGCATTTCCGGACAGCCACTGACTGTCCAGGCATGCTGGGAGTTAAGCAACAGCTGGAGGCACCCTGTTTGGGAATCACTGGCGTAGAATACCCCTATGTCCACCCCTATGCAATCCCTAATTTAGTCCTCAAATGCGCATGGCGCTCTCTCACTTCGGAGCCCTGTCGTATTTCAAGGAAACAGTTTAGGGCCACATATGGGGTATCTCCGTACTCGGGAGAAATTGCACTACAAATTTTGGGGGGCTTTTTCTCCTTTTACCCCTTATGAAAAGGAAAAGTTGGGGTCTACATCAGCTAAAAGTTGGGGTCTACATCGGTTAGTGTAAAAAATAATTTTCTTTTACACTAACATGCTGGTGTTGACCCATACTTTTTATTTTCACAAGAGGTAAAAGGAAAAAAAGACCCCCAAAATTTGTAACGCAATTTCTCCTGAGTACGGAAATACCCCATATGTGGGCGTAAAATGCTCTGCGGGCGCACAACAAGGCTCAGGAGTGAGAGCGCACTCATCTGAGACCTAAATTGGTGATTTGCACAGGGGTGGCTGATTTTACAGCGGTTCTGACATAAACGCAAGAAAATAAATACCCACATGTGACCCCATTTTGGAAACTACACCCCTCACGGAATGTAATAAGGGGTGCAGTGAGCATTTACCCCCCCCCCCCCACAGGTGTCTGACAGATTTTTGGAACAGTGGTCTGCGAGTGTACAAAATTAAGATTTTGAATTTTCTCCTTCACTTTGCTGCTATTCCTGTGAAACACCTAAAGGGTTAACACACTTACTGAATGTCATTTTGAATACTTTGAGGGGTGCAGTTTTTATAATGGGGTCATTTGTGGGGTATTTCTAATATGAAGGCCCCTCAAATCCACTTCAAAACTGATCTGGTCTCTGAAAAATTCTGATTTTGAAAATTTTGTGAAAAATTGGAAAATTGCTATACTTTGAAGCCCTCTGATGTCTTCCAAAAGTAAAAACATGTCAACTTTATGATGCAAACATAAAGTAGACATATTGTACATTTGAATCAATATATAATTTATTTGGGATGTCCATTTTCCTTATAAGCAGAGAGTTTAAAAATTAAAAAAAAATGCTAAATTTTCAAATTTTTCATCAAATTTGGGAACCAAGAAATGATGCAAGTATCGATGAAATTTTACCACTAACATAAAGTAGAATATGTCATGAAAAAACAATCTCGGAATCAGAATGAAAAGTAAAAGCATCCCAGAATTATTAATGCTTAAAGTGACAGTGGTCAGATGTGCAAAAAAGGCCTGTGTCCTTAAGGTGAAAATGAGCTGCATCCTTAAGGGGTTAATGCCATGTAGCCATCCTGTCTCCTCCCATAGACATAAATGGAGGGGACATGGCGGGATGTCATGAACGTTCGCTCTGTGCACGAAGTTCGGAGTTCACTCTGTGCACGGATGACTGGGGTGCCACGCCTGAGATCGTGGGGTAAACCCGCGATCAGACATCTTATCCCCTATTCTTTTGATAGGAGATAAGATGTTTTTTCGGCGGAGTACCCCTTTAAGGGGTAATACTGACCTAGAAAAGGAAGTTTTACTGTCATTTTTACTGCAGTGAAGCTGGGTTTTTATTTGGCATTTTGTTTGGAAAACCGCCACTGTAGCTCTTGAGCCAAAGTCAGAAGTAGAACCAGCAGAAAGGAGAAATATAAAGCTGGGTTCAGACTACAGAATCTCCGAAAATGGTAAAATTGTGTTTTTGTTTTTATTGCACCCCATACATATATGTTTTTTGGCTTTTCAAAACAATACGTAGGAGATGTATCATTGTTTTCAAACGTATGGCTTGTATATGACAATTTTTGTTGTACTTTTGCTTACATGCGACCAATTTATCAAATAGTCGCAGGACCTTGATATATAAATCACACATAAGCAAAACCCAGGTAACCAGCTTACAAAAGTATTTTTTAAAGCAGAAAAGTTTTCCTTTATGTTAATAGACGAAGTTCTTTATCTACCCTTTATTACCAGTAGTGTTGCTAGAGAGTGTCGGGGGGGGGGGGGGGGTAACCGCATCGGGTGATACCTTTACTGGCCTGCCTGGCATTAAATAGCTGCACTCCAACTATCCCACAACAACGCATCAACCCTCCTCAGAAATTAAAAAATATTAAAAACATACTATGCCGCACCATGAAGATCCGAAATCTGGAGGCTTTTTTGTTTAATTTTGAGACGTTGGTGGGCAGAGTCTGAGGCCGGAGTTTATGTCAGGAAGGAAGACAGCGCAGCACCAACAGGCACATAAAGAATAGTGAAGCCACACAAAAAAAAAAGAAACGGCTTGGTACGTTACCCACCCCAAAATGTGCATGAAGCTGTATTACTATGGATGTTTCTTTTTTTTTGTAAGGAAACATTTTTGTGCCACATAAAGTCATGGCCGTAAATGTTAGCACCCCTGAAATGTTTCTAGAAAATGTATTCCTCACAGAAAAGGATTGCAGTAACACACGTTTTGCTATACACATGTTTATTCCCTTTGTGTGTATTGGAACTAAACCAAAAAGGTAGTAAAAAAAAAAAGCAAATTGGACATAATGGGCTGGACTTGAGAACCAAAATTGTGGAAAAATATCAACAATCTCAAAGTTACAAGTCCATCTCCAGAGATCTAGATTTGCCATTGTCCACAGTGTGCAACATTAACAAGAAGTTTGCAACCCATGGCACAGTAGCTAATCTCCCTGGGCATGGATGGAAGAGAAAAATTTATGAAAGGTGTCAATGCAGGATAGACCGGATGGTGGATAAGCAGCCCCAAAAAAGTTCCACAGATATTCAAGCTGTCCTGCAGGCTCAGGGAGCATCAACATCTTGTGGACAGATGAGACCAAGATAGAGCTTTTTGTTAAAGCACATCATTCTACTGTGTACTGAAAATGGAATGAGGCATAAAAAGAAAAGAACACAGTACCTACAGTGAAATATGGTGGAGGTTCAATTATGTTTTGTGGTTGTTTTGCTGCCTCTGGCACTGGGTGCCTTGAATGTGTGCAAGGCATCATGAAAACTGAGGATTACCAACGGATTTTAGGTCACACTGTATAGCCCAGTGTCAGAAAGCTGGGTTTGCGTTCGAGATCTTGGGTCTTCCAGCAGGACAATGACCCCAAACATACATCAAAAAGCACCTAGAAATGGATGGCAACAAAGCACTGGGGAGTTCTGAAGTGGCAGCAATGAATCCAGATCTAAATCCCATTGAATACCTTTGGAGAGATCTTAAAATTGCTGTTAGGAAAAGTCGCCTTCCAATAAGAGAGACCTGGAGCAGTTTGCTTAGGAATAGTGGTCCAATATTCCGGCTGAGGGGTGTAAGAAGCTTATTGATGGTTATAGGAAGCGACTGATTTCAGTAATTTTTTCCAAAGGGTGTGCAACCAAATATTAAGTTAAGGGTGCTAATAATTTTGTCCAGCCCATTTTTGGAGTTAGGTGTGACATTGTGTCCAATTTGCTTTTTTACTCCCTTTTTTGGTTTAGTTCAATTACACACAAAAGGAATAAACATTTGTATAGCAAAACATGTGTTACTGCAATCCTTTTCTGTGAGAAATACTTCAGGGGTGCCAACATTTACGGCCATGTCTGTATGGGTTATTTACGTAGTCTGTAAACATTCTTACACAATTATTTTGTTGCTTATTCTAACACAACATTAATTTAAAAATTTAGTGGGTACGCCAGTATGTACGTGTCCTAAAATTATCAAGGAGTGCAGTGTGTATTTTCAACCCTAAAATTTATAGTTATTAGTTATATAATACATTTTTTTCTTTAATTAACATTAACATTAATTTAGTAGCTTTGTTTCATGATGCAGAACAAGAACAGTTGTTAAAGTGGGTGTTAATTTCCTTTTCTGCGGACGTATGCACTTTCTGTAAGCCAGGTTGGACCTGGAATACATATGCGGCTTTTAAATGGAGATGCAATTTTTTCTTCATAAATAGCGACTATCGCATTTGATAAATACATGACCACTGCAAAGTAAAAAAAAATATAACTACGTGAGCAGATTTCAGAAATGTGCTTTGGAATAAACAAAAATCAAAATCTCCTTCTATATGAAAAATAAAAAGTTAAATTAAAAAGTAAAAAGCAAAAATAAAGCCCTTAGAGGACTGAATTGAGGGACAAATAAATACATTAGGGCTCCTGCAATGGGATGATAAAACGTGACCATGGGCTCCGTCCTTAGGCCGTGTTTACAAGATGAGGTTTTTAATTGCAATTATGGAAATCAAAGTTAGGAACAGAATATAAATTGAGGACAAATATTAAGGAAAAACTGTGACTCCTTCTCTTTTTAGATCCATTACTGCAATTATTCTATTCAATAATTGCAATTAAAAACCTGTTAAGGTCCTTTGTGTCAGACTTCTGAAACTTTAAACTTTAATTTAATTTAAACTTTACATTTTTTTTACTCTGACTTGGGTAAATAAACTATGAAGTATCTCAGACTTTTTGATGTTTGCATTTGCTCTCTAAGCTTATGCATCTTTTTATTTGCTTTAACACTTTATTTCTATTCTATCTGATTATTTCACTCTGTCAGCCGCATTACATTTAAGAAAAACAAAAAAAAGTCACAACTTCCGCACATTGTTTTTGCAGAGGATTTTTATTTTATTAGTTTTTTGTATTTACCATTTTCTTTCCTGCTCTTGAGCCTTTTTGGGGTTACAGGCAGTTTTCCATAATCACCATATGCTGAGACTATAATGTTTTTTTAAATAAATCTCTGTTTCTCTCCCATAGAAGTCTATGAAATGGAAAAAAACACCAAAAAATGGAAGCGGGATAGCATATTCAAGCCCTTTCTTTCCTCACATGGCTGTTGTTCACGCTGCTAATGTGTATGGGTGTACAGACACAGGCACCAAATAACAGTCCATGGGCCTCTTTTTCTCTAATAGCTTACAATAAAGCATGCTTTTGGGCTCCTCTCACAATTATTAACACTTCCCTGCCGAAGTGGTTTTGAAGCACCACAACTAAAATTTGGGCATCATTTACAAAGGCATTTCTGAGTAGATTTTGCATGTTTTTTTGCGCACCAAGTGTCGTGCACCATAATTTCCAAAAACCCCATAAAGGGGCATGGTTTTCATAGGGAAAAGGGGCGTGTGCTACATTTTCTGAAAAAATAATGCAAATTTTCTAATGTTCCCACATAAAATGTGTTGGATTTGAACTATGGAAAACTCGACAGATCAGACAGAGCAGGTATAAAAAAAACTGCAAAACAAGAAAAATCGCCAAATACAAGATGCTATAGTAAATCCCATGGAAAAATATCTCTCGGGGAAAAAAAAATAAAAACTACACTCCAAGTTTGCGTTGTGAAATAAATGGGACAGTTTTAATAAATCTGAGCCTTTAAATGGGCACTGTCAGATTCAAAAACATTTTGTATGTTGTCCATCTTGGCAAAACATAAACCTTTCTAATATACTTCATGAGACAATTTTATTAACTTTTTATGAAAATCATGGCTTATAAAATCATGGCTTTATCCAAGCTGAACCACAGTTATAGACAAAGTCTAGTATATGAGGGTGGGCTAGCACTCCTCTGTGACCTCTCCTGTCTGATAAGGCAGGAGAGAGCACAGAGGAGTTCTATCAGACAGGAGAGAACACAGAGAACTACTATCAGACAGGAGGGAGTACAGAGGAGTACTATCAGACAGGAGAGAGCACAGAGGAGTGCTATCAGACAGGAGAGAGCACAGAGGAGTGTTACCAGACAGGAGAAAGCACAGAGGAGTGCTATCAGACAGGAGAGAGCACAGAGGAATGCTATCAGACTGGAGAGAGCACAGAGGAGTGCTATCAGACTGTAGAGAGCACAGAGGAGTACTATCAGACAGGAGAGAGTACAGAGGAGTGCTATCAGACAGGAGAGATCACAGAGGACTACTATCAGACAGGAGAAAGTACAGAGGAGTACTATCAGACAGGAGAGAGCACAGAGGAGTCCTATCAGACAGGAGAGAGCACAGAGAAGTACTATCAGACAGGAGAGAGCACAGAGGAGTGTTATCAGACAGGAGAAAGCACAGAGGAGTGCTATCAGACAGGAGAGAGCACAGAGGAATGCTATAAGACTGGAGAGAGCACAGAAGAGTGCTATCAGACTGGAGAGAGCACAGAGGAGTACTATCAGACAGGAGAGAGTACAGAGGAGTGCTATCAGACAGGAGAGATCACAGAGGACTACTATCAGACAGGAGAAAGTACAGAGGAGTACTATCAGACAGGAGAGAGCACAGATGAGTCCTATCAGACAGGAGAGAGCACAGAGGAGTCCTATCAGACAGGAGAGAGCACAGATGAGTTCTATCAGACAGGAGAGAACACAGAGAACTACTATCAGACAGGAGAGAGTACAGAGGAGTACTATCAGACAGGAGAGAGCACAGAGGAGTCCTATCAGACAGGAGAGAGCACAGAGAAGTACTATCAGACAGGAGAGAGCACAGAGGAGTGTTATCAGACAGGAGAAAGCACAGAGGAGTACTATCAGACAGGAGAGAGCACAGAGGAATGCTATCAGACTGGAGAGAGCACAGAAGAGTGCTATCAGACTGGAGAGAGCACAGAGGAGTACTATCAGACAGGAGAGAGTACAGAGGAGTGCTATCAGACAGGAGAGATCACAGAGGACTACTATCAGACAGGAGAAAGTACAGAGGAGTACTATCAGACAGGAGAGAGCACAGAGGAGTCCTATCAGACAGGAGAGAGCACAGAGGAGTCCTATCAGACAGGAGAGAGCACAGATTAGTACTATCAGAAAGGACAGAGCACAGAGGAGTACTATCAGACAGGAGAGAGGACAGAGGAGTGCTATCAGACAGGAGAGAGCACAGAGAAGTACTGTCAGACAGGAGAGAGCACAGAGGAATGTTATCAGACAGGAGAGAGCACAGAGGAGTGCTATTAGACTGGAGAGAGCACAGAAGAATGCTATCAGACTGGAGAGAGCGCAGAGGAGTGATATCAGACAGGAGAGAGCACAGAGGAGTACTATCAGACAGGAGAGAGTACAGAGGAGTGCTATCAGACAGAAGAGAGCACAGAGGAGTGCTATCAGACAGGAGAGAGCACAGAGAAGTACTATCAGACAGGAGAGAGTACAGAGGAGTGCTATCAGACTGGAGAGAGCACAGAGGAATGCTATCAGACAGGAGAGATCACAAAGGAGTTCTATCAGACAGGAGAGAGCACGGAGGAGTACTATCAGACAGGAGAGAGCAAAGAAGAATACTATCAGACAGAAGAGAGCACAGAGGAGTGCTATCAGACAGGAGAGAGCACAGAGGAGTTCTATCAGACAGGAGAGCACAGAGGAGTACTATCAGACAGGAGAGAGCACAGAGAAGTACTATCAGACAGGAGAGAGCACAGAGGAGTGCTATCAGACTGGAGAGAGCACAGAGGAATGCTATCAGACAGGAGAGAGCACAGAGGAGTGCTATCAGACAGGAGAGAGCACAGAGGAGTACTATCAGACAGGAGAGAGCAAAGAAGAATACTATCAGACAGAAGAGAGCACAGAGGAGTGCTATCAGACAGGAGAGAGCACAGAGGAGTCCTATCAGACAGGAGAGCACAGAGGAGTTCTATCAGACAGGAGAGAGCCCAGAGGAGTACTATCAGACAGGAAATAGCACAGAGGAGTGCTATCAGACAGGAGAGAGCACAGAGGAGGGCTTTCAGACAGGAGAGAGCACAGATGAGTCCTATCAGACAAGAGAGAGCACAGAGGAGTACTATCAGACAGGAGAGAGCACAGTTGATATGAAAAAAAATGTACCCCTTTATCTAGTTCAAATAATGCTATTTAGTCACTGGTGCCATTGCTGAAATAGAGAATTGGCGGTAGCCAATAGGAAGCCAAATGCAGAGAGCTTAATATGCCTCTTGTTTGGGAACAATGGTCTTTGTTACAATACATATTATTTGAATTATTTTATAAGGTCATTAGGTATAAAATGTTCTCTTATGAATTGTTCAACCACATACAGATGTAGCAAACTTTTAACATGACACTTAAATTGTTACAGTCCATGTAACACAGCACATTCCATTGAAACTGTCAAGATTACATTTTCTGCATCAATTTAGTGTGGTATTCTGGGGAAATGTATTCTTCTTTATACACTGCATTCATAAAGTTATATTATAATGTAATAACTAGTGTTGAGCGGCATAGGCCATATTCGAATTCGCGAATATTCGCGAATATATGGACGAATATTCGTCATATATTCGCGAATATTCGCATATTCGTTATACCCTCGTTTTATTTTCGCATATGCGAATATTCGCGTATGCGAAAATTAACGTATGTGAAAAGTTGCATATACAAAATTAACGCATGCGAAAATTCGCATATACGAAAATTTGCATACACGAAAATTCGCATATACGAAAATTAGCATGTGCTAATTTTCGCATATGCGAATCTTCGCACGTCAGTCTTACACAGTAGTATTACAGCCTTCTTTACACCACATAAGCTGGAAGCAGAGAGGGATGATCACTGAGATGTGTACTGTGAAGAAAAAAAAAAAAAAAAAAGAATATTCGTAATTACGAATATATAGCGCTATATTCGCGAAATTCGCGAATTCGCGAATATGCGATATTCGCTAATAATATTCGAATTGCGAATATTCGCGAGCAACACTAGTAATAACACTTCTTAATTTTTAAAAAAAAAGTTTTGTAACATTGAGTGGCAACAGTTAGAGCTGACATGGGGCTCCCTGCTGCCACCAATGTTTGCGTTCAGCACCACAGGACAGCCCATGCCCTGGTCCCCGCTTGCTAATAGTCACTGCTTGCTCTGCTAAAGGCTGCCATGGTATTGGGTCCATGGCAGTGCTTCAGCAGAAGGACCAAGGCATAGACAAACTACAGAGAACCACAGCTCACCCTGACACCTGTGCACGGACCCACTGGCTTCATATTCAGTACAGGAACAAGGAATTCATATTCAGTACAGGAACAAGGAAGATATGTCCGGCATCCAAAGCGTGGAAATCAATTCTTACTTTATTTGGAAATAGGCATCCAAGGAACAGGTACAAACATATAAAACCTCTGACACATTTCACACACAAGCTGCTCAATCTTAAAGACATCTATGGTGTCTAATCTCTATGTACCTTGAGTGCAACACACGTCAGAGGTTTTATATGTTTGTACCTGTTCCTTGGATGCCTATTTCCAAATAAAGTAAGAATTGATTCCCCACACTTTGGATGCCGGACATATCTTCCTTGTTCCTGGACCAAGGCATAGACAGTCCTGCAGTTTCCAACACAAAGATTTTTATGAAAATCAGAGTTCTATCAGACAGGAGAGAACACAGAGAACTACTATCAGACAGGAGAGATCACAGAGGAGTACTATCAGACAGGAGAGAGCACAGAGGAGTACTATCAGACAGGAGAGAGCACAGAGGAGTTCTATCAGACAGGAGAGAGCACAGAGGAGTCCTATCAGGCAGGAGAGAGCAAAGAGGAGTGCTATCAGACAGGAGAGAGCACAGAGAAGTACTATCAGACAGGAGAGAGCACAGAGGAGTGTTATCAGACAGGAGAAAGCACAGAGGAGTGCTATCAGACAGGAGAGAGCACAGAGGAATGCTATCAGACTGGAGAGAGCACAGAGGAGTTCTATCAGACTGGAGAGAGCACAGAGGAGTGCTATCAGACAGGAGAGAGCACAGAGGAGTGCTATCAGACAGGAGAGATCACAGAGGACTACTACCAGACAGGAGAAAGTACAGAGGAGTACTATCAGACAGGAGAGAGCACAGAGGAGTCCTATCACACAGGAGAGAGCACAGAGGAGTACTATCAGACAGGACAGAGCACAGAGGAGTACTATCAGACAGGAGAGAGGACAGAGGAGTGCAATCAGACAGGAGAGAGTACAGAGAAGTACTGTCAGACAGGAGAGATCACAGAGGAATGTTATCAGACATGAGAGAGCACAGATGAGTGCTATTAGACTGGAGAGAGCACAGAGGAATGCCATCAGACTGGACAGAGCGCAGAGGAGTGCTATCAGACAGGAGAGAGCACAGAGGAGTACTATCAGACGGGAGAGAGTACAGAGGAGTGCTATAAGACAGGAGAGAGCACAGAAGAGTGCTATCAGACAGGAGAGAGCACAGAGGAATGCTATCAGACAGGAGAGAGCACAGAGGAGTGCTATCAGACAGGAGAGAGCACGGAGGAGTACTATCAGACAGGAGAGAGCACAGAGGAGTGCTATCAGACAGGAGAGAGCACAGAGGAGTACTATCAGACAGGAGAGAGTACAGAGGAGTGCTATCAGACAGAAGAGAGCACAGAAGAGTGCTATCAGACAGGAGAGAGCACAGAGAAGTACTATCAGACAGTAGAGAGTACAGAGGAGTGCTATCAGACTGGAGATAGCACAGAGGAATGCTATCAGACAGGAGAGAGCACAGAGGAGTGCTATCAGACAGGAGAGAGCACGGAGGAGTACTATCAGACAGGAGAGAGCAAAGAAGAATACTATCAGACAGAAGAGAGCACAGAGGAGTGCTATCACACAGGAGAGAGCACAGAGGAGTGATATCAGACAGGAGAGCACAGAGGAGTACTATCAGACAGGAAAGAGCACAGAGGAGTACTATCAGACAGGAGAGAGCACAGAGGAGTGCTATCAGACAGGAGAGAGCACAGAGGAGTACTATTAGACAGAAGAGAGTACAGAGGAGGGCTATCAGACAGGAGAGAGCACAAATGACTGCTATCAGACAAGAGAGAGCACAGAGAAGTACTATCAGACAGGAGAGAGCACAGAGGAGTGCTATCAGACTGGAGAGAGCACAGAGGAATGCTATCAGACTGGAGAGAGCACAGAGGAGTATTATCAGACAGGAGAGAGCAAAGAAGAATACTATCAGACAGAAGAGAGCACAGAGGAGTGCTATCAGACAGGAGAGAGCACAGAGGAGTGCTATCAGACAGGAGAGCACAGAGGAGTTCTATCGGACAGGAGAGAGCCCAGAGGAGTACTATCAGACAGGAAAGAGCACAGAGGAGTGCTATCAGACAGGAGAGAGCACAGAGGAGTGCTATTAGACAGGAGAGAGCACAGAGGAGTGCTATCAGACAGGCTAGAGCACAGAGGAGTTCTATCACACAGGAGAGAGCACAGAGGAGTCCTATCACACAGGAGAGAGCACAGAGGAGTCCTATCAGACAGGAGAGAACACAGAGGAGTCCTATCAGACAGAAGAGAGCACAGAGGAGTCCTATCAGACAGGAGAGAGCACAGAGGAGTCCTATCTGACAGTAGAGAGCACAGAGGAGTGCTATCAGACAGGAGAGAGCACAGAGGAGTGCTTTCAGACAGGAGAGAGCACAGATGAGTCCTATCAGACAAGAGAGAACACAGAGGAGTACTATCAGACAGGAGAGAGCACAGTTGATATGAAAAAAAAATGTACCCCTTTATCTAGTTCAAATAATGCTATTTAGTCACTGGTGCCATTGCTGAAATAGAGAATAGGCGATAGCCAATAGGAAGCCAAATGCAGAGAGCTTAATATGCCTCTTGTTTGGGAACAATGGTCTTTGTTACAATACATATTATTTGAATTATTTTATAAGGTCATTAGGTATAAAATGTTCTCTTATGAATTGTTCAATCACATACAGATGTAGCAAACTTTTAACCTGACACTTAAATTGTTACAGTCCATGTAACACAGCACATTCCATTGAAACTGATGCAGAAAATGTAATCTTGACAATTTAGTGTGGTATTCTGGGGAAATGTATTTTTCTTTATGCACTGCATTCATAAAGTTATATTATAATGTAATAACACTTCTTAATTTAAAAAAAAAAAGTTTTGTAACATTGAGTGGCAACAGTTAGAGCTGACATGGGGCTCCCTGCTGCCACCAATGTTTGCGTTCAGCACCACAGGACAGCCCATGCCCTGGTCCCCGCTTGCTAATAGTCACTGCTTGCTCTGCTAAAGGCTGCCATGGTATTGGGTCCATGGCAGTGCTTCAGCAGAAGGACCAAGGCATAGACAAACTACAGAGAACCACAGCTCACCCTGACACCTGTGCACGGACCCACTGGCTTCATATTCAGTACAGGAACAAGGAAGATATGTCCGGCATCCAAAGTGTGGAAATCAATTCTTACTTTATTTGGAAATAGGCATCCAAGGAACAGGTACAAACATATAAAACCTCTGACACATTTCACACACAAGATGCTTAATCATAGAGACATCTATGGTGTCTAATCTCTATGATTAAGCATCTTGTGTGTGAAATGTGTCAGAGGTTTTATATGTTTGTACCTGTTCCTTGGATGCCTATTTCCAAATAAAGTAAGAATTGATTCCCACACTTTGGATGCCGGACATATCTTCCTTGTTCCTGGACCAAGGCATAGACAGTCCTGCAGTTTCCAACACAAACATTGGTGGCAGCAGAGAGCCCTGTGTTGGTTCTTACTGCTGTCACTTAACATTTAAAAGTGTATGACACAAAAAGCTTTTCATTTTTTAATGAAGTTATATTACAATTTAATACAATTTTTTTTAAAGCAATGTGTTTTTTTTCTATAGAATAGAGTCTTCATTCATCTTCGCCCTTATCATTTTTTTTTTTAAATCTTGAATACAGATTTTTCAGCTTTCATTGCCTTTATTTTAGCTGGGACTCTTCCTTAGATGTTATTCTTTTAAATGAATGAATGAGGATTATCTATCATTCTTTAAGCTGATTTAAAGGGGTATTCCGCTGCTCAGCATTTGGAAGAAACTGTTCTGAACGTGAGCCAGGAAATCGTGATGTCATGCCCCGCCCCTTCATGACGTCAGACCAGCATTCGGAATAGTTTTTTCCAAATGTTGAGCAGCGGAGTACCCTTTTAAGTGGTTAAAGTAACAACTCTTATTGTCACATATGTAAATAATACTTAAACATTGCATAATCTGAATTTTAAAAGGTGATAGAATACTTCTGTAGGTAATACTACTTATAATTTACAGTACATTATACAGTATCTCACCCAAAACTTGATCATGAGACCTGGGCAGGTTGAGGCCTCAGGTGTAGTGATGCAGAGTAAAGGGGAGCCCCTCAGAGAAATCTGCTGTGAGTGATAGCTGGCACAGGTGCTTGTTTTACACACGGTTCACAGGTAGTCCTTGGGCAATGCATCAGTCTTGTCCTGTCTCTTTGAGATTTTTCCCAACTCCAGACCTTCTGCAGGGGGGTAGCTATAGAGGTTGCAGAGGTAGCAGTCGCACCGGGGCCCTGGTGCCTAAAGGGGCCACAAAGCACAACTGCCCCATAAGAGACCAGTATTATATTTGGCATATATATATTATATATTTGGGCCCAAAAGCTACAAGCTACACCTCTGACTTTCTGGGTTAGTTGGCAGGTATGTCTCGGTCACAACGTGCCTTCAATAGATAGTGGACAGTAACATCCATGTCTTATTATTGGTAAACTTATATTCAGCTATGCTCCATAGATTTCTGAACACATAATATACAGCATAGTTTTTATGTATGTCTTAATAATCATCACACATAGCCCAAAAGCTCTAACATTGGGGGTTATTCCTTATCTCATTATGATAAGGCAAAGCAATGCAAAATGATACCTGATAATTTCTAGTCTCTATCAAAAGAGTTCAGGCTTTTTTTTTTTAAATTGATGGTCCATACCAGCTCCCCTCAACGAATCAGCTGATTGAAGGGGCCGGCTGCATTACCAAGTACAGCCGCTGCCCAATATATGGAGCTTTGCCTGGTAGGAAGTGAAGGGGCGCAGCACTTGAACCGCTGCAGTCTGCTGAATGGTATGGGTGGCAGGAGTTATACTCCTACAAATCTATATTAATTGTACAATACCTGACAGGACAGGTCCCGCCTGACAGCTTAATTGTATGCCACTAGGGGCAGAATGAGGCACTTGTAAGCAAGTTTGTTTTATTTGTTTCGCAGCCTTGTCGCAGTTTTGTGTACGTTATGATATGGTCCCCACAGGTATGCTCTGCCTCTATGGTATATTTAAGCAGGTCTACTGTAACACAGGACAATTGTACTAGCAGGGTGTACAGATGGAAACAGGTGTAAAAGAAAAATACTGTAGATGACACCCAGTGTAACAATAATTATAATTCCTACGACTTTCAACTACTTGCATTAAAGCAAAACAGGTCTCTGCACAATGCAGATTTTAGCTTGGTAGTACACCGTCCTTCACAATTTAAATTACACAGTTTCTTGGATAGAGCTAGGGTACTCCTAGGGTCCAGGTCCGGACTGGGTGTGAAAACCAGCCCTGGAAAAAATTACATACCAGCCCCATAGTGTTGCATCATTATACCAGCACGTCATCATTTTCTTGTTCATAAAAGGTAAAATCATGCATTTTAGTTCCCACAATACAGTTCCCCCACATTGGGTGCAGTATATTTCCCCCCATTAGGTGCAGTATAGTTTTCCCACATTAGGTGCAGTATAGTTTCCCCACATTAGGTGCAGTATAGTTCCCCCACATTAGGTGAAGTATTCTCCCCCACATTAGGTGCAGTATAGTTCCCCCACATTAGGCAGTATAGTTCCCCACATTAGGTGCAGTATAGTTCCCCACATTAGGTGCGGTATAGTTCCTCACATTAGGTGCAGTATAGTTTCCCCACATTAGGTGCAGTATAGTTCCCCCACATTAGGTTGGCAGTATAGTTCCCCACATTAGGTTGGCAGTATAGTACCTAATGTGGGGGACTATACTGCACCTAATGTAGGGGAACTGTATGCACCTAATGTGGGGGACTAAACTGGTGCAGTATAGTTTCCCCACATTAGGTGCAGTATAATTCCCCCACATTAGGTGCAGTATAGTCCCTCACATTAGGTGCAGTATAGTCCCTCACATTAGGTGCAGTATAGTCCCCCACATTAGGTGCAGTATAGTTTACCCACATTAGGTGCAGTATAGTTTCCCCACATTAGGTGCAGTATAGTTCCCCACATTAGGTTGGTAGTATAAATCCACACATAAGGTCAAGTATAGTTCCCCCACATTAGGTGCAGTATGGTCCCCCACATTAGGTGCAGTATAGTCCCCCACTCTATATGGCTGAAGGCTGTATGTCTGTGGGGGAACTGTACTGCACTTAATGTGGGGAACTATACTGCACCTAATGTGGAGGACTATACTGCACCTAATGTGGGGGAACTGTATGCACCTAATGTGGGGGACTATACTGCACCTAATGTGGGGGAACTATACTGCACATTATGTGGGGAACTATACTGCACCTAATGTGGGGGACTATGCTGAACCTAATGTGGGGAACTATACTGCACCTAATGTGGGGGACTATACTGCACCTAATGTGGGGGAACTATACTGCACATTATGTGGGGAACTATACTGCACCTAATGTGGGGGACTATACTGAACCTAATGTGGGGAACTATACTGCACCTAATGTGGGGGACTATACTGCACCTAATGTGGGGGAACTGTATGCACCTAATGTGTGGGACTGTGCTGTATGCACCCAGCCACATCTCAAAGCGGCCCCAGGGCCGGCAGCCCACAGGGAAATTTCCCGCTAGGCCAGTCCTGCCCAATCATTACTCCACTCAGCTACACGGGTGAATTGAACCATAGAAGGGCATCTACATATATATATATATATATATATATATATATATATATATACACACATCAGTGATGTGCCCCTGATGGAAAACCAAGCTGTAGGCTTCCTTCTTACAGGTTATCACATCCCAACTAGTAATGAAGTTAAAGGGGTACTCCGGTGGAAAACAATATTTATCAAATCAACTGGTGCCAGAAAGTTAAGCAGATTTGTAAATTAAAAAGGCTGAGTTGGAGGTACTCAATCTGCTTATTATGTATTGTCCAAGATCTCTATCCTGGTGGAATCCTCAGACCACCTTGAAATTAAAGGAAAAGTAGTGATGGTAGTGGATGAGATCTCAAGGACTAGGGAATAAAGGGTGTGAAGTGGCTGGAATAAAAGATGATGCAGGGAGTTGAATGGATGAATGGACACACCTCTCTAGAGACCACCACCAGATACCCCACGTTCACAATCTCAAGTCACCACCTACGGCTATCACCAAGGAGCACCGAGCATTACCAGCATTATCACAAAGACCGAGACCCCTTCAGAGACAGAGACCGACAAATCCAGCGTACGGACTAGGCGACCGACCTATCAGCAGACAGACCGCCCCGCCAGGACATCCCAGTGCCACAGACATCAGGACCCCATCTCGCAGAGCCTCGCTCCACCTACCCACAGGACGGGTAAGCGGTACACAGTACCGAAGACTTTACTTTTACGACCGCCGAGCCGCCAATTCATTTGCACTATTGCACAGCCGCCGCGCTGTGTATGCAGGAACCATCTAACTTTACCTTCAGTAGAGACATTGTTATCTATACCCCTGAACCTACGGATTAAGTGACTTGTTATTTATCCCCACCACTGTACTTTATTTAAAAACGGCCGAGCCGCACCTCTGTTTTTCCTGCAACGGTGGGCCCCAGACTGGGGGTCTCCAGAGGTTGCAAGTACACATAAGTGGATCTGCCTCTAACCACCACTGAACTTTCAAACTGAGAGTGTGTTGTCATCTAATCACATATACTGTGTGTTTTATTTCACATCTTTTTATATATTCATCTGTACCTTTTAATTATTACAGGTGGGAAAGAGTACAAGGGCCCTGCACTCTCACTCCACATTTCTACCTAACTGTTTAAATTGACTTAACAATTATTTGGTTTTTATTTGATTAATAAATGTGTTGTACCCTGGACATTTAGTACATCAATTTTATTCACACATCTATTGCAGTAATTATTTCCGCAACACCTGATTCATTTTGCAACATAGTAGACATTCACACAACAGTCACCATTCATGTGCATATACACTATACATATACACTATACATATACACTATACATCTACCTCTCTATCTTTCCATACTTAATCACCAGCCTTGCATCTAATAAGCATCACACATCCTCCGAGTCATTCTCTAAGCCGCACTATCTATATTCACATCCATCACTTTGTATCCATTCATCCATTCAACTCCCTGCATCATCTTTTATTCCAGTCACTTCACACCCTTTATTCCCCAGTCCTTGAGATCTCATCCACTACCACCACTACTTTTAGATTTGTAAATTACTTCTATTAAAAAATCTTACCCTTTCCAGTATTTATAAGCTGCTGTATACTACAGAGGAAGTTGAGTTGTTCTTTCCAGTCTGACCACACTGATCTCTGCTGACACCTCTGTCCATGTCATGAACTGTCCAGAGCAAGATAGGTTTGCTATGGGGATTTGCTTCTACTCTGGACAGTTCCTGACTTGGACAGAGGTGTCAGCAGAGAGCACTGTGGTCAGACTGGAAAGAACAACTCAACTTCCTCTGTAGTATACAGCAGCTGATGAGTACTGGAAAGGTTAAGATTTTTTAATAGAAGTAATTTACAAATCTGTTTAACTTTCTGACACCAGTTGATTTGATAAATATTGTTTTCCACCGGAGTACCCCTTTAACACCTTCTTCTTTTAGGATATGTGACAAAGTTCCCATAGAATTGTTCATCTTGGGCAGTAGCAGGGGATCTCGAGATATGCATAAATGCCTACAATGTCTACTTTTTAGAAGCCAAGAGAGTTCATAAAAAAACTAAAAACTTACATCTCAATGTCATTCAATTCAATTCAGTACAAGAGGAAGGTGGAATACTCTGCTGCCTAATGCACTTCTGTGGGCACAATATCTGTGTAATGCACAGTTTGTGATGCCAGGGTAACATTTACCACCATGTTCCAAGGTTTAGACAGTTATCCTGGGCCAAGCGCTGGGGACAATAATAACCACATATGTAGGATTATTGAAAACTATCTTTTACTGAGGCAGGAATAATGGTAATATCCTTTACAGGACATATCAGAACAGGAGAGATGCAGAGTAACCCTTGGGAGCCTGTTGCCTTGCTGGGACTTGTAGTTACTGTCGCTTGACTGTATTGTGGTTGCTTCAGACTTTAAAGTCAGCGTGGGTTGTCACAAGTCTAAAGCTAAACTATAGACTATTGCCAGGCTTGAGACTGTACCTGTGCAATGGGGTTCTTGGGAATTACCTGGCTGTAGATTATAGACTTCTCCTCAGGCCTCCTCAGATTATTACAGGCTTCTCCCAGCTCCTCTCCACACTGTACCTCAGTTTACACTAGACTAAACTAGCTCCTCCCCTACACTACATAAGGATTAAGGTGGGACATCCCATTGGGGTATCAGGATCACATGGTTCACTCTGCATCACTTCCCTTAAGGTTACAGTAGCACTGATAAACATATCATAACACAAAGCATAACAAAATACAATTTACCCTGGAGTGGTGGGCCCAGAACAGTGACACTGGAAGTGCATGAGGCAATGTTTACCTGACAGGACAACATTCTGGGTCACTACAGCTGCGTTTTAGCAAAAATCTAGTGTTGTATATGCAGGGGTCCATTGAGTGCACCTGTTTAAATACACAAAAATAATTGTCCTATAACAGTTGTCATTCTGAAACTCATAGGGGGAGATTTATCAAAACCTGTCCAGAGGAAAAATTGCCCAGTTACCCATAGCAACCAATCAGATCGCTTCTTTCATTTTGCAGAGGCCTTGTTAAAATTGAAAGAAGAAATTTGATTGGTTGCTATGGGCAACTGGGCAACTTGTCCTTTGACCAGGTTTTGATAAATCTCCCCCATAGAGTGAAGGGGTAAGAAGCATTGTGCAAACACTGTCTCCAGACTGTCATGATAGCTGATCTCTAGGGGCCTGCTTTACCATAGGACATTTGTTTGTACTTTTCTCCTATGCAACAGCTGCCAGATAAAATGTGAGCCCCATATTTGTACCAAAAAATTGCAAATAAAAAGTTATCCACTTGTGGCCAGGTTTCCACAGCCGTTGTCCTCCGTCCCGCTTCTCTCACGTCACTGCCTCCTAAACGGACCATATTACTACTGATGCAAAAGGATGCCATGCTGTGGTATTTTTTTTGTATCCGTTTTTCATCCAGTAGTATGAAAATTCAGCCGCCTACAGACTTTCACAGCCCGGACTACTACTGCTCCCATTATGGAACAGACTTGTTTCCATGATAGGAGTAGTAGTTCCTCCCTGTGGGTGGCTGGGAAGACTACATAAGTGCTGGTACTACTACCCCCATCATGGAACATAATATGTTCCCTGTTGGGGGTAGTAGTACAGAGGCTGAGGGATTAATCGCACTGGGTCTCACTTCTGAGACCCGATGCGATCAGAAGTTATTAACCAGGTGTGTGAGCGGCATGCTTCGCTCCCCTGCAATATATAGAGTGTGTGATTTTACTTTCATTTTTAAATTCCCCGCCAGGAGCCCTAAATGGCTGGCAGCTATACATAGTGTTGTTTGCTCCGCGTCTATAGGGTCACGACTACGGGTCTGAAGTTTTGTGACGTCACGACTCTGCCCCCTTGTGACATCATGCCCCCTCCCATAGACTTGCATTGAGGGGGTGGGGTGTGATGTCACAAGGGGGCAGAGTCGTGACGTCACATCGCTATGTGCAGCTGCCACAGGTGGGTGTCTGCATGAGAGATTGCGGGGTCCCCAAAAGTGGGACCCCTGCGATCAGACATCTTATCCCCTATTCTTTGGATAGGGGATAAGATGTCTTAGGACCGGAGTACCCCTTTAAAGTCAAATAGCACTACAGGGGCCATATGTATATAGAAACGCAGCAGGGGGCAAGATATATAGAAGTGCTGCGGGTTGGGGGGGCTATATGTCTGGCCCCCGCAGAGCTTCTATATGTCTTTCCCCCACGCTGCGCTATCTATATATGAATATAACCAAAGGATAAATTGGCCACCACTATTGATCCAAACTATTGTAAAAACCTGGCTTGCAGGTGCAAGCTGCTGGGCTAATATATATATATATATATATATATATATGCAGTGCCCCCCTGCCACGCTATAAATACAGTGCCCCCCGCCGTGCTATATACATTGCCCTCCGTAGCGCTATATTTATACAGTTCCCCTCTGCAGCGCTATGCCCCCCGCAGCGCTTCTATATACATATAGCCCCCGCAGCGCTATGTGTCAAAATGATTCTATCAACATATTTAATTTCTAATTTATTGTTATGTGTATATATGTTTTTCCATGTGACTGTACCTTTATTGAGAGCAGTGAACCCCATGTGACCCTGCCTGCCAATGGGAACCCCTAAAGTCTCCCCTGTATAGTGTGGTGCAGGGAAGGAGTTGCTCAGTCCAGTGTTAGTTCACCCTAGTGAGGCTCCTGAGCAACAGCTTAGCTCAGGTGTGCTGAGGAGAGGCCTAGCTCCAATCTAATCTCTCAACTGGTCATCATGCAAGTATTACTCGTGTGGTAAGGCCTTGGGGGTGTAGTGAAGTTGGGGTGCTGCTTCGGTATATGAGGGGTTAACTTAACCCATGTCACTCGTGACGCCAAAGTGAGGGTTAATACGCTGAGGTAAATCTTCGGCCTATCGCCACCCTTCCCAGAAGCGATAGGTGCGTGCTTAAATGAATGAAGGTCCACAATAGGGATGGACTTGAACTTGTATAAACTTTACTGAGGTACTTGCGGTACATCCAATTAACAGCAACAGTCTTAGCAATACAGTCTTTATGTAGTACGGCAGTGATTGACAAATGCCACGGACCATTAGCTTATCCAAAGGACTAGTAGAATTAGGATTGATGCAGAGATCCGTCCGGATTTAGGGGTCTGTTTAGGTCCGGTGATCTTGCAGACTTAACAGGGATTGAGATAACTCACAGTTTTATAAGATGGCCGTTGCTGCAAGGCTTGGGCCTAGTCACTGCTGATGACAGCTGCGCAGATCCTCCTCCATCAGCAGCCCATGAGGAAAGAGCGGTGCTGCTTGCTTGGCAGCACAGGAACAAGAGAGAGATTAATGGCCGCCACTCCCTTATATGGGCAGGGGCAGGGCCGTTTTGGATTGATCCGAGTCAGCTGTCACTCACCGTTACAATGCATGGTGGGCGATCACCTGACTTCCTCCAAAGGTCCTTGAACCATAAACCATAGAGTTTTGGAACGCATCACGTGACCCGCAGGTCCTGCGACACTACAACAAGGTAAGTACACTTTATCTACACATTTACACATTGAATTTGAATAATTTTAACTATTACAGGGGTGACAAGGGGCTAACTATAGATGAGGACCCCACTGGTACCTAGGGACTCTGACGTTGGGGACCTCACCACAAGGTAACGGATGCAATAGCATAGCGCTTCGGGGGCACTGTGTAAATATAGCGCTAAGGGGAGCAATGTATATATAGCGCTGTGGGGGGCACTGTATTCATATATAGCGCTGCAGGGGGTTATATATATATATATATATATATATATATATATATATATAGCTGCATATAACCAGACATATAACCCCTCCCGCAGCGCTTCTATATATCTTGCCCCCGCTGCGCTTCTATACACATATGGCCCATGCAGCGCTATTTGACTTTAAAAACCCCACTGGGAGCCCTGAATGGCCACTCGGTGCCGGCCATTCAGGGCTACTGGCGTTAAGTTGAAATACACTCTATACATCGCAGGGGAGAGGACCATGCCACCCGTTCTCCTGCTTAATAACTTCTGATTGCATCGGGTCTCAGAAGTGAACCCGGTGCAATCAATCCCTCAGTCCTTGTACTACTACCCCCAATGGAACAGACCCTGTTCCATGATGGTGGTAGTAGTACAAGTACTAATGTAGTCTCCCCAGCAGCCCCCAGACTCCCACATGCTCAAAAGTAATAACGGTTCAAAAACAGATATTATAAACCGGGTGCAAACGGATGACATTAAAGGCTCATCTGTCTGCCATTGACTTCAATGTTACATTTATAATACTGCATGCACTGTCTTTTCTCTTGCCAAAAGAACGGAAATAAGAGCAGACGGGTGCAAACGGCTGACAAAGTATTGTAAATAAATCCCACTGACATCAATGGGATTAATGTACAACCGTTTAAAATCCGTTTCTAACCTGCAATAACAGGACTTGGAAGGGTTTATAATCACAGGACAGACGGCCGTGTGAACGAGCATTAAGCTACAACATCGAGCAGCTTTGTAAAATAAAAAGAATAATTACAATTATTTCCTCAAGATGGCAGCATTACCCAAGTATTTTACAATTCATATGAAACAAAACAGAATATTGTTTCTATCCATGTATTATTGACAAGGTTACTCACCAGATAGTATTGCGAAATGTTATAAAGATGTCATTCAAAGGGAGTATTTCCTTCTTTAAATTTACTGTGCCAGAACCCCATGGTTACATGCTGGTTGTAATAGCAAAAAGAGTATAAATGTTCAGTTATATTAAAGTGGGTAATATCTTTAGATAACATATACAACTTTTATGACTATTTATACCAAGGCCATTTGAACACTTCTGAGTCCAGTGCAAAAGTTTCATAATTACCCCCCCCCCCCCCCCCCCCGAAAATTATTTATCATCCTCATCCAATATTGTTCATTTTCAATTAAACATTATAATTTAATTGTATCTGTTTATGGATATTTTTGTAGACTCCTGAAGCTTTTGACTCGCAGGTAATGTTTTCAGAGATTGCGGTTAGCCACTTTTATCTTTCTGCCCTATCTGGTTCAGACCATCATGACAACTTTTATTAGCAGTAACAGGACAGATGGAACATTTTCTATATCTGCCCCAGCCTCCACTTAAATAAAGAAATAAAGAATTATGAACCTTAAAGTGGCACTCCAGGGGAAAATAATGTTTTCTAATCAAATGGTGCCAAGTTATACAGATCTGTAAATTACATCTATTTAAAAATCTTAACCCTCCCAGTACTTATCATCTGCTGTATACTACAGAGGAAGTTGTGTAGTTCTTGCTCTCTGCTGACACCTTTGTCCGTGTCCGGAACTGTCCAGAACATGGAATGTTTGTTATGGGGATTTTCTCCCGTTCCTGACATGGACAGAGGTGTCAGCAGAGAGCACTGTGGTCAGAGTAGAAAAAAAACTACACAACATCCTCTGGAGCAGGGGTCTCAAATTGGTGGCCCTCCAGATGTTGCAAAACTTCAACTTCCAGCATGCCTGGACATGCCCGGACATTGGCTGCTGGGAGTTTAAGTTTTGCAACATCTGGAGGGCCACCAGTTTGAGACCCCTGCTCTGGAGCATACAGAAGCTCATAAGTACTGGAAGAAATCAGATTTTTAAATAGAAGTAATTTACAAATCTTTAAAGTTGTTTAAAAAAAATTCCTTTTACACCATGATTAAGCTAAATGCAAAATGCTAATTCGAAGCGTTCAGATGGAAAATGCAAAACTTAAAAGAATAAAAGAAAATCTATGTTTCTATTGTGACAATCACTTTTTCATCAGCCAACCAGTGCCAAAAGCAGATAAGTGTAGTCGGCTGTCCGAGTTGTACACAGGAGCAATACCAAGGGATGAGGAAGATAAGTAGTCAAATTCAGGCAGATAGAGGAGGCAGGCGACAAAGGTTCAGGTCAGAAATTTTAGTCTGCAACAGGTAAATCAGAACCGTACAGGAGGGGTAGGACAAAAATGAAATTGGGAGACAGGCATAGGTTAGGATATATGGAAGAGCAGGACAAAATTAACACAACTTCGCTTGGAACAGCAACACTCAGACATGGAGTGCTGCCTGGATCCCACCTATATAGAAGATGTCCAGCTAAGGCTCCTTTCACACTACCATTTTCGCCCGGTAGGTGACATCCGTTGGGAAGATAGCGGGAGAAAAATTTGTGTATGACACGTCTTTTCCTCCTGCTATCGTCGGCCGCAATAACGTTAAGCTCCGTTACAATAACGGACATTAAGGGCGGTCAAAGTGAAAAATAAAGAGCCCTTAACATCCGTTTGTAACGGAGCAACCTTCACAGTGTTAAAGTAGCCTAAGATAGGTGGGGCAGAACTAGTAAAATCCCCAAATGTACATTAAAAGAACTGTAGATCTCATGTGTCTTAGTGTAGTTTGATAGGGAATTCAATGGATTCCTTCATAATATGTTGTTTGATTCCTAATCAGTAGTTATAATTTACTAGGCCTAGGAGAAGAAAGACACAGACTCCAAAGCTGTATACAGACTCTTCTGAGTTTACTTACAGAGACCAAGATTCTTATAGCACACAAGAGAAAGGATGGCACACTGCCAAATTATACACCGCTACAAACATATGTCTAATCTCATAGGCAGGAAATAAGGCTTCAAACTAAATGGCCTTGAAGCTTTCTTGTAAGCTCAGCAATGGTAACCTTGAATCACAGGCTCCTGGCTACAATTACTAATGAAGTTCATGATCAGTTCATAATGAAAGAGTACAAACAAGATGGCGGATTATAGACAACATGGCTGATTATATACAAGATGGAGTATAAAATCTAAAAGGAGTATATAAAAGAGTATATAAAAATGTATATAAAAACGTATAAAAAGCTGATTTCCCTTACAAGTTCAATGTTCAAGATTCCACAATAAGAAAGACACTGGCCAAGAATGGCATCCATGGAAGAACTGTAAGACACAAACCACTGCTTACCAAATAAAACACAAAAGATCATCTTGTATTTTCCACAAAAATAAATAAAAAATGTTGATGATTCTCACAACTTTTGGGATAATATTCTTTGGACTGAGGAGTAAAGGTAGACATTTTTTGGAAGACATGGATTCTGTTACATCTAGTATAAAGCTGACTCCGCATTCCACAATAAGAACATCATGCCAACAGTGACACATTGTGGTGGTCATGCAATGGTCTGGGGCTGCTTTGCTTCTGCAGGACCTGGATGAGTTGTCTTAAATGATGGAACCATGAACTATGCTCTCTATCAGAAAATATGAGAGTCTGCCATCAGTTCGTGACATAAAGCTCAAGTGCAGTTGGGTTATATGGCAGGACAGTGATCTGGAGCACACAAGCAAGTTCACCTCAGAATTGTTCAGGAGAAAGACAGTTAAAAGGGTTCTCCGCCCTAGACACCCTATCCGCTTGGGACCTCCGCGATCTCCCTGCTGCACCCGGCATTTGTTTAGAGCATAGGGTGCTGTGCTTGAGGTTCGGGACGTCACGACCGCGCCCAGCTTGTGATGTCACGCCCCTCCCATAGACTTGCATTGAGGGTCATGGCCGTGACATCACGAGCGGGGCGTGACCATGACGTCACGAGCCTTCACCCCGCATCACCAGTCATCTGGTACAGAAGAATGTTCGCTCCGTGCATCGGATGTCTGGAGTGCCGCCACCGAGATCGCGGAGGTCCCGCCACTGGGATAGGGGATGAGGTGTCTAGGGGAGGAGAACCCCTTTAAGGTTCTGGAGGGATCAAGTCAAAGTCCTGACTTGAATCCCATTGAGATACCGTGGCAGTTCGTAAATGGACAATTCATGCTCAAAATCCTTCTATTGTAGATGAATTAAAACAATTATACAAAGAAGAGCGGGACAAAAGTCAACAACAATGTAAAAGACTCACAATTTATCACAAATGTTTGATTGCAGTTGTTACTAGTGTTGAGCGGCATAGGCCATATTCGAATTCGCGAATATTCGCGAATATATGGACGAATATTCGTCATATATTCGCGAATATTCGCATATTCGTTATATGCTAGTTTTATTTTCGCATATGCGAACATTCGCGTATGCGAAAATTAACATATGTGAAAATTAACATACACAAAATTATCATACGCGGAAATTCGCATATGCGAAAATTAGTATATGCTAATTTTCGCATATGCGAATTTTCGCGCGCCAGTCTCACACAGTAGTATTACAGCCTTCTTTACACCACACAAGCTGGAAGCAGAGAGGGGTGATCACTGTGATGTGTACTGTGAAGAAAAAAAAAAATAAAAAAACGAATATTCGTAATTACAAATATATAGCGCTATATTCGCGAAATTCGCGAATTCGCGAATATGCGATATTCGCGAATAATATTCAAATTGCGAATATTCGCGAGCAACACTAGTTGTTACTGCCAAGTGGGGTACATTCGGTTATTAGGTTCAGGGGACTACTTTTTAACTTTGGTTTTGCATCATCCTTATCTTACAATAAAATTAGCTAAGTGATCCGAAACATTTAAATTGGACAACTTAGAAAAGAAGACATCAGGTGAGGCTCAAATACTATTTTACCATTGATTTCTAAGGGATTCTGCCGCACTGTAAAAATGGTTGAATTTATGCTGCAGATGTTTCTGCCACAGAAATCCCAATTCCAGCATCTGTAGACTTGTCTATTCATCTGTGGATTTCGCTTAGCAATGCATTGTTGTGTATGAGACACATTTCCAAGCCGTCAAAGCATCTGCTGGAACTTCCAAATGTGCAGAATGTCTGCTCATGTTTTACGGAAGGCACATTTTACTGCTGTGTTAACATAGCCTAAGGGTATGTTCACACTACATAATTCCCGCGGAATTCCATGAGCGGAATGCCGCAAACTGAATTACGTGCTGTGAACATAAACATCAGTGTGAATGGGTCTTCTGCGAGACCCATTCACACTGCGGAATTTCAGCGGCGGACACTTCATTCGAACATGTTCATTCTTTGCGCGGAAGTCCACAAACACTGCATAGCTGTCAATGGTGACGGCGCATTACCATGCGGTACTACCGCCAAAGTATTGCGGTGGCTGCCGCCAGAATGGGATCTCCTCTCGCGGAATTCTGCGAGCGGAGATTCCGTACATTATCCGTAGTGTGAACATGCCCTAGCTCTTCCAGCAGAATATGGATCAGGGTTGGATAGAGGGGTCTGGAGGAGTACAGGGGGGTCAGGGGTGGACAGAGGGGTCTGGAATGGACAGAGGTATCTGGAGGAATAAAGGGGGGTCAGTAAGGTTGTCAACTGGTCGGTATTTTACCGGCACAGCTGGAATTATTGGTACCTTGCCATTATCTATGTAGAGACTGGGCGGAATCAGATGTATGGGTTTAGCCGTGGCAGGATTAAAGGGGTACTGGAAAACATTTTCTTTTAAATCAACTGGTGCCAGAAATTTAAATAGATTTGTAAATTACTTCTATGAAAAAATCCCAATCCGTCCAGTACTTATCAGCTGCTGTATAATACACAAAAAGTTATTTTCTTTTTTAATTTATTTTCTGCCTGCCCACAAGTGCTCTCTGCTGACATCTCTGTCCATGTCAGGAACTGTCCAGAGCAGGAGCAAATCCCCATAGCAAACCTCTCCTGCTCTGGACAGTTCCTGACGTGAGAGAGAGAGCACATGGTCTGGTAGAAAGGAAATTCAAACAGAAAAAACTTCCTGTGGAGCATACAGCAGCTGATAAGTACTGGAAAGATTGGGATTTTTTTCTATATAGAAGAAAATCTGTTATAGAAGCAAATCTGTTTAACTTTCTGGCACCAGTTGATTTAAAAGAAAATGTTTTCCATTTCTATTTAATATTGGCGTTCCCAGAGATCCTGCTCCAAGCCCCGTACGCCCAGATGAAAAAGGGCCCCCCTGACCAAGCCCCTCTGCACTTAAAGGACATCTGTAGTGCAATATATCTTATCCCCTATCCGAAGGATATAAGTTATAATGCACTACAGATGTCCTTTAAGGGCTGCAGCCACCAGCAGTCACTTTTAGACAGCTCTGCCATTTTAAGAGCAGAGCTGTCTGATCGTGTGGCACCTCCTCTGACATGCCCCTGACGTCGCTGCTGCACGCGAGGTGCATTTGAGTGGCACGTGAGCGAGTGCCGACCTGGAGACAGTCCCCATGACACTCACCTGCCAGAGCCACCCGGCTGAGTGCCACTCATTGGGGAAATAGCTGCCTGGGGATTAGGTAAAAATAATTTTGTGGCCACATGCAGGAGGCATTTAATTTAGATGTAGAGGCAGAACACATATGGAGAGAGCAGGTAGGCTACAGGCTGTATATAACTATATACCAAACTGGGTGCCTTCAGCTGTTGCAAAACTACAACTCCCAGCATGCCCAGACAGTCAAAGGCTGTGAGCGCATGCTGTGAATTGCAGTTTCCCAACAGCTGAAGGCACCCTGTATGGGAAAAACTGGTACATACTATATACAGCCTGAAGCCTACCTGTTATCTCCATATGTGTTCTGCAAGCAAGACAAATGTGTAGAATCCCCTCCTAATAAAAGTTTGTATCACCACCCCCCCCCCCTTTTCCCATTTTATAAGGACCCCTATAAACAAAAATAAACGAAACCATTGTTGTGTGCGTAAATGTCCAAACTATTAATATAATGTTAATTAAATGGCACGGTTAAAGGGGTGCTCCGTCCCTAGACATCTTATTCCCTATCCAAAGGATAGGGATAAGATTTCTGATCGCAGGGGTCCTGCTGCTGGGACCCCCGCATTCTCTGTGCAGTACCTGACATTCGTTTAGAATGGTTGGAGCTGCCACGCCCCTCCCATAGACTTGCATTGAAGGGGCGTGACGTGATGTCACAAGGGGCGTGGCAGTGATGTCACGACCCCTGCCACCTGCTCCAAGCGTTCGGAACAAAATGTAAAAAAAATAAACATAAAAAAATGCTTAAGTCAAGAAATGCTGATTTTTGGTCACTTTATATACTAGAAAGGGTTAAACAGAGGTGTCTGGAGGAGGTCAGAGGGGTCAAGAATGGAGAGAGGGGTCTGGAGGAATACAGGGGGGTCTAGAGGGGGACAAGGAGGGCTTAGGGAGGTTAACAAAAGGGTTTGAAAAGGGCCTACCGTCTGTGATATAAATTCCCCTCCCCCTCTGACTGCTCCTGAGAAGCTGTGGAAGTCTTCCGGGTAAGAACACAGTATCCGCCAGAGATGGGATTCTGTCCTGGGCCATGATAATTTTACAGCTCTGTGGATTACAAGGGCCTCTTGAGGTACTCCCCTGGAAATCATTTGTTTTTAAGTCAACTGTTGCCAGAAAGTTGAACAGATTTGTAAATTACTTCTATTTAAAAATTTTAACCCTTCCAGTACTTATTAGCTGCTGTATGCTCCACAGGAAGTTCTTTATTTTTTTAATTTATTTTCTGTCTGACCACAATGCTCTCTGCTGACACCTCTGTCCATTTTAGGAACTGTCCAGAGTAGGAGCAAATCCCCATATCCTGCTCCAGACAGTTCCTAAAATGGACAGAGGTGTCAGCAGTGAGCACTGTGGTCAGACAAAAAGGAAATGAAAAAAGAAAGGCACTTCCTGTGGAGCATACAGCGCTGATAAGTACTGGAAGGATTTAGATTTTTAAATAGAAGTAATTTACAAATCTGTTTAAATTTCTGGCAACAGTTGATTTAAAAACATGTTTTCCAGGGGAGTACCCCTTTAAGGCAGCAGCCTCAGGCTGCAGGTGCATAGTATTTTAGGCAGGGAGACAGCCTGACCCACGGACAGCCTGGCCCACCGGGCAAATGCCGGGTATGCCTGATGGCCAGTCCGGTCCGTCCTGCTTTTAGTGCATCTGCATCTTATTGAGAATAGTAGTAGCCATAATGCAGTTTTTGTAATGCTTTTAAAAACTGTATGGATCAAAGTCCATAAGGTATACATTTTCCACTTTAATAATAAGTAGCATGAAAGCTTAAAATGCATTTTCAAAGAAGCACACACATTTTACATAGTAGATTATAAAATGTCTTATCAATATGTTTTTTACATTCATTACAAAAATGCCTTTTTTATATACATTTTATATTAGGGCTCGATTGGGATTGGGTTAGGGTTATCCCTGGGATAGCACAAGGCAAGGCTAGACAGTGTTTTGTGTTGAGTGCATGTGATATGTATTTGTACTAATGAAAAAAATAAAAGCAAATATATATATATATATATATATATATTTTATAAAATTGTTCTAGCATTTGTAATATGTGTATATGCACACGTGTGTTTATAATTAGGATGGCCCATAGGAGCTTCATGATAGAAGGTGCATATGCCTGCGTATTCTCTGCGATAATAAAAGAAAGTAAAATAATAAATGTGTCTGAAGTAGAAATGTTTACCGTGTTACTGTACGGAGCATGCATTGGTTCCTGGGTACCCCCAGAAGCGGTGCATGTGCCATACAGTAACACGGCGCTCTAGCAGGGAGGGGGGTTATAAATATGCATGAACCGGGCATAGCGCCCGCCTGGCGAAGATTATGTCAGAGTGCCCAGAGCTCGGATCGTAGCTCTGCCCATGCCCCAAGGACTTAATTTGAATATACAGAAAATGAGGAATTATGGCGGCACGGCTGGGCAGTTCAGGACACTGTAAGTATCATTATGATCAACAAAGAGAAAGGTGTAGTCAGCCCTCCCAGCGGGGCCTGCCGCGTTAAGGACAGGTGTGGACCTCACCAATAATATAAGATGAAAGAAGAAATGTCAGTCCTGCGCAGCAGCTCAAAGCAAAAACGTGCATTTATTATAGATGAATGATAGCACGCAGTACAGCGGGTAAACATGGAGGTGGGTAGAGGTACCCGGCCTCACTCATTGGTGCCTCTGACCGAAACACATCACCTCCATGCATACCTGCAGTACTGCATGCTATCATCTATAATAATGCACGTTTTTACTTTGAGCTGCTGCGCAGGACTGACATTTCTTCTTCCATATCATTTTGATCAGTATCACCCGCACTACAAGCCTGTATGACTGGTTAGTGCGGGTGATACTGATGACAGATTTCCTTTAAGGAGGCACCATTATTGAGTGGGGGTACTTTGGGGGGCAACAATACTGAATGAGCATGCTAAGGGGCCCCTAATAATGATTTAGGACACTAAAGGGTACCATTATTGAATGGGTGCACAAAGGGACATGATTTTTTTAAGTAGGGACACTAAGGAGGGGCTATTCCTGAATGGTGGTACTGAGAGGGCAATAAACAGCTTACATTGATGTGGTCTGAAATGGCAGGCAGTCCTCAACCCCAAGTGCAGTAGTGCACCTACGCTGGGGTGGAGGTCCTGCACTTGTGGTCCGTTGCTATGGGCATAATGTGCATACAATGGAGGATGCCTGCAGACGGTCACAAGTACCACAATGGCATCCTACACCAGATAAACGTGTGGATGCGTGAAATTTAAACATTAAACAACTACATTGATGTCGTCTGAAATGGCAGGCAGTCCTCAACCCCAAGTGCAGTTGTGCACCTGCGCTGGGGTGGAGGTCCTGCATTTATGGACCACAATATAGGTTCACTACTGTGGTAGATGTAAACAATTACATCAACTAACCCTCAAAACTGATGTAAAATTGAGACATTCGCCAGTATATCCTTATATGAAGAACATACCTGAGCCCGCACACCAACGCCAAGGTTTCCCAAGTGGTACGGGACCTAACACTAACCTACCTGTGCCGGATAAGCAAAACCAGGAACCAAATTGCAGCAGCATTAGGTCCGACTTGTAGACTGCTCCCCGGTTACCTCCAGTCTGACTAAGCACACATACAAGCACACATTGTATGTGTAACCGGGGAGCAGTCTACAATTTTACATCAGTGTTGAGGGTTAGCCAATGTCATTGCTTACATCTACCACAGTAGTGAACCTATATTATGGTCCACAAATGCAGGACCTCCACCCCAGCGTAGGTGCACAACTGCACTTGGGGTTGAGGACCGCCTGCCATTTCAGACCACGTCAATGTAGTTGTTTACTGAGAGGGCAACAATACTGAGTGAGGGTACTAAAGGTCAGTGTTACAGAGTAAAAAAAAACTAAGGGACATCCATTAAGAAAGCACCAATAATGAGAGCACTAAAGGGACATTTTTTTAAATCCACATAAATAAGTGACATGCCACTTATTTATACGGATGTAAAAAATACATCTAGTTTTGTGTGCGCAGGCAACCCCTTTCCCAAAGACTTCCCATAGACTTACATAGAGCACAATAATGTTAAAAAATGCGTACACAATTTTTCCATGATTTTGCAGAGGCATTGTTTACAATAAAATACACCTGAAAATACGCTGTGTGAACCTAGCTTTAACTCCTTCCCTCTCATGCCATTTTTCATTTTTGCACTTTTCCTCCTCACCTGTTAAAATTCATAAGACTTTCAATTTCCACCTACAGACCCATATGGGGCTTGTTTTTTGCGCCACAAATTTTACTTTGTAATACCATTAATCATTTCACCACAAAATCCACGTCAAAATCAGAAAAAAAATATTTGTGGGTCAAAATAAAAAAAATAATGCCATTTTGTCAATTTTGGGGGCTTCCGATTCTACGCAGTGCACTTTTCAGTACAAATGACACCTTATTTTTATTCTGTAGATCCATATGGTTTCAAGGATACCTAATTTATATAGGTTTTGTTTTATTTTACTACTTTAAAAAAAATTATAACTACATGCACCAAAATTTGTATGTTTAAAATTGTCCAGTTCTGAGCCCTATAACTTTTTTACTTTTCTGTATATAGGGATGTATGAGGGCTCATTATTTGTGCATTGATCTGTAGTTTTTATTGTGCCCATTTTTATTTTGATGGCACCTTTTGATTGCGTTTTATTCATTTTTTTTTTAAATATATGAAGTGACCAAAAATATCGGGACCTTGGAATTTTTTTTTACGCTTGAGCCTTTGAATGTTTATTACTGAAGGGGTTAAATCATATTTATTAACTTAAAAAAAAAATGTTTACACTTTTTTTTTGTCCCCATAGGGGACTATTAGATGCAAAACTTAGATCGCATACACTAAACAATGCTATGCCATAGCATAGCATTGATCAGTGTCATCTGTGCTTGATTGCTCAAGCCTGGATCTCAGGCTTGGAGCAATAGTGTGACGATCGGATGGCAGGAAGGAAGGTAAGCACCCTCCCGCTGTATTCTCTGCTGTTCGGTACGCCATGATTTACCATGGCGGTCCTGAACAGCCTACTGGGCTAACCGGCAACTGTTTTAGATGCCGCAATCAACTTTAATGTCCGGTATTAGCTGCAGGTCCTGGTTGCTGATAGCAATCGGGACCCACCGGGTATGATGCATGCTCACCTGCTGAGCACATGTCATACAGCGGGAGCCTGCAGTGGACGTAAATATACGTCCTTCTCCAGGAAGGGGTTAAAGAGGTCCCCAGACATTTTACCTCCTATCACAGCCTTGTACACAGTCATCAACCCCCCTCCCATGAATTGTGGGGACGTGGCGTGACGTCACGTACACGAAAGCCCCAGGCTTCCATGTTCATGAATGCCCAGTCCAGAGATCGCAGGGGGTCTCAGGGACCAGACACCCACGATCAGACATGTTATCCACTATCCTTTGGATAGGGGATAACATATCTAGGGGCAGAGTACCCTGGAAATGTATTGATCAAAACAAGACAGGGCAGCTGACAGGTCCTCTTTATATGTAAACACTGAATTTGATTTTATCTTTTGATATAAATGAATAACATTGCATCAATCAGGACATCATACAATCTGTTTCTAAAATCTTCAGTAATTTTCTAAAATCTTCAGTTATTTTTTTATCCTTTTCAGCAAATTTCCTGTTCACTTCTTTTTGTGCTTGTGTTGTAAGGTGGCATAACCTTAGGCCGGTCACTTCCCTGCTTGGGTGGCAGAATCCGTAGGCAGAAAGTTTGCTCTCTATATCTCTGCTGCTCATTATTGGTCAGAGTTGAACTTTTGTTGGCTCCAAGTAAGCGGCATCAAATAAGTGGGAGAAAGTCGTGCTGCTGGGATTGTATTGTATTTTCCACAATGACTTCATCTAAGAACCTTTAGATCTCAGCTCTGAACATTCAGCCGTGACACCAAGAGCATTGACGGACTAACCCTTAGACCTCTGACGGTAGACACAGAACATAGAGCTCAGTGTGTCCTCTGCCAGAGGAATGTCCAAGGTCTTCCAACGGGAAGATGAAGTCAGGAACGAAGAGGAATAAATGCAACTGACCCATCATGTCCCTATGATCATTTTCACACTGATCCTTTCCATGCCATTGTGCATTAATTATGTGCAATGCTAAACATGATATTCATACTTTATATACTTTATATGATATTTTGTGTGTTTATATAGTATATGCAATTTTATTGTACGTAAAAATTTACATATTGTACAGTATGGCCAGTGGTGTAGGGCCAACAAGAAATGATGTAACAAGGGGAGGGGCGCACCAAGAGTCTGGTGCTGGAAGGGGCTCAGGGGCACAAGCAACTAATAAAAACTAAAATTCTGGAGAATGCCTATAAAGGGGTTATCCATCATAAGTTGATTTTAGTGCGTACCTGCCAGCCTAATGGACATGCTTTGGAAGGATCTGTGCTTGTCTTGGGGCGAAATGGCTGTGTTGTAAGATTACCATAAAGGTAAGGCTATCTTTTTGTGAACTGGGTATTTCCTGTTGGAGATCTGGCCCTCAAAAGCCCCATGATGCCTTGTTTGTAAGTGTGAGGTCACTTTTCCGCCACCCCACCCATTCAAACACACCTGTGATCCTTTCCATTCAGTAGACCAGTGTTTTCTGACCAGGGTTGTCCAGCTATTGCAAAACTACAATTCTTGCAAAATGATATCTCTCCTACCCAGTGGTCACTCACCCATTGAAGCGAAGACAAGCTCTGTGTCATCATCCAGCAAATGATGTAATGTCTCGGTCCGCACTGCAACCTGGGAAAACCTAAGATGACCATTAAAAATAAACATTGGTGCAAAAATCACAGAAGAATTGAAAGGCCACCATCAAGGTACAAAAACTATATGATGAACTACACTAACTTTACAGCCCCTGTAGCATAGTCAAATAAAAAAATTAAAAATACAGGAATACCCCTTTAATATCACATTAATTCAACCAAACCCAATACTAATTACAAAATGATGCTATTAAAACTATAAATGTGGCCTCTGTAGGACACTCCACATGGATTCAGATATTTGAACAAGACTTCTGTGTATTTTTAATCTCATGGGAAGTGTCAGCATACTTTGGTACAAAATCCCCCACCTCCATGTTTTGGTCTAAAAATCCTCCCTCACTCCCTTCCTAAATGCCAGCCAGCTAGAATGACTCAGATACCCACTACAATGGTTATGTCTGGGTGAGTTACAGTCCAGTGCAAGTGAAATGTCCTTTTGTTTTGAAACCTAACCTAAGCATCAAAAGTGCATCAGTGACCATTGAAAAAAAACATTGTGTCTATAGAAAATGAATGCATTAATACATTTCATAAGTGTATTGTGACTATAGACAGAAAAGTCCAAAGGAAAGTGTAAATATGTACAATGGAGCAGATGAGGTGTCAAGGCATTATCCATGTAGAAGTATTTCCTGGAAATATGCACATCCCCATCCTTCCTTAAGGGTACGTTCACATGTTCAGGATCTGCAACATATTTTTGCTGGCTTTTTTTCTGTAGCTAATTTTGTTACCTTTTGAAGTCAATAGGCAGCAAAATCTGCAAAAGCAAATCAGCAGCAAAAAAAAAAAAAAAAAAAAGTGTGAACTTTTACCTTGTCTTGCTCCCTGGTACTCAGGCTCAGTCTCCACTTCCAGCTCAGTCTTTTCCTTCTGAGACAGGGGAAGGGGGAGGCAGGTAACAAATTATGATTATCTCATGCAGGTAACTCCACACCTACATGCAGAGGCCAATAGTCACAAAAAGTTATTTTGACATCTGCAACATTGTGCGACACTATTGTCACCACATGGGGGGCGTGGTTTCACACAGAGGTGATGATGTGATGGCAATATGGTGAGTCTCGGAAGGAATAATTCCAAGACAAGAATTAATTGGAAGTGGAGCACCAGAGATTAAGGAAAGGTAATACCTTTTCTGTGAACAAGTTCAAGTAAAACATGGGGGCACTCACGTCTCGTGGATCGGTTGCTGGTGCGGTGAAACACATATTCCGGCTGGGCACCATGAGAAAGCGTGTGGTAACTATAGCTATTTCGTGCACATCCTCAGGTCACGCCTACCTGTACGTGAGGGGTCAGGTAAATACTTCCTGCACACCTATGTCAATAGGTAAGGGCGTTTCCACACTTACAGTCCAGACTCACGTTAGAAGAACATAACAAAACGCAGTTGCCATTAACCAAATAATTAACAGTGCACGTGCAAAAAAGCAGAAAGAATAAGAAAACATAAAAAAAAATTCAATTCAGGAAAACCAAAAAGTCATAATACCTTTTCTGCTCCCCAGACAACCCTCAGTATAGGCCACCAATATCAGATTTTTGGAGGACCGACTCTCTCTACCTCCCCTGATCAGCCGACTGAAGGCCCCATGGCCCACTGACACCTGCTGCATCACCTCCATTATTTACAAGGATCAGTTCCATTTATTTTGTAGCATATGTCCCTGGCCCTCATCTCCAGGTAGCTCCACTCCATTAAAAGGAATGGGACTGAGCGGTGATGCCAGGAACAACTGCTTTAATTTGGATGAAGCCGTACATGGTAAACGATGAAGGGGATGTGATGCTCGGCCCACCATAGCCCCTGTTGATCAGCGGAGGGCTCCAAATGAGTTGATCATCAATACGAAATTCACAGAAAAACCCCTTAACCTATTCCCTCCCCAGAGTGTATGCTATAGAGTGGAATTCTGACATAATACCACTCTGTACTGGATGTCCCCCAGCTGGTATTGATAGCCAGGGGCCGCAGCTAATAGGCCGCAGAGGCGAGTCTATTAACCCTTTAGATCCAGCGATCAAAGTAGACTGCAGGACCGAGAGCCAGTAAAATATTAGTGCTGGTCCTTTCCTACAGCTGATCGATCAGCTGACATAACAGCCAGAGGGTCCCTAACTGCCCCTTCCGATCCCCTTTCTGTTTCTCCAGTCTGCATAATGCTGATCACACAGATTTAAGCTGTGCTGTAACATGGCATTACACAATGTCAGCAGTCCTACAACAGGTTATAGTATAAAAAAAACCAAAAATGATGTAATAAATGTGACTAAGCCCCTTCCCTTATAAAAAGAATGAATCACCCCCCTTTCCCATTTATCAATTTACCATTAAAAAATTTTAACAAAACTAAACATATGTGGCATCACAGCGGGTGGAAATGTCCAAAATATTTAAATATATTTGGTCGTAAAATGAGTGATGTTCTTACAAAGAATAATTGGCCCCACAAACAACAAGCCCTCACAAGGGTCTGAAGATTGAAAATTGAGTAATGGACTCTAAAAAGACAAGGGAGGAAAAAATAAACCACAAAAAATAAAAATTGCTGCATTATTAAGTATTAAGTTGTTAAGTAAAGTCCTTTTGTAAAAAATGCTCCTACCTGGGCTCTGGTGACATGTCCTCATCCTCCTAGCCACCATCCAGCCCAGCCATCCAGAGGTTCACTATTTCATGGCACATCTCATTGGCCTCAGTCCCAGCTATAAGGGTTTATTTCCTGTAAATTCAGATTTTTGTTGCCTGGGACTTCCACTGCAATGACCCATATAACACTCATATTTGCCAGAGATTCGGAAGGGATGTAAAAATTTAATTTCAACAGATGGTTACACCAAAAGAGTTCCAAACTACTAAAGGGAAACTAAAGAAAATTCTGCAAGAACATCGACAGGTTACAGAATCAATGAAAAGAAATGGCCATATAACATGGAGGACTCCGCAACTGGAAACATTTAGAGATGGCAATTTTCCAATAAACAAGACTGGGCAGTGACATAGAAAATTCTTTATGGGACCTTCTTTATTCTTTATTAGAATTATCTTTAGGATAAATGACCAATTCTGATTCCCCGATCTTTTAGAAGAGCAATTTGTGAGAGGGACATCAATCATGAAGTGGCCACAGATGAAGACGAAGACAGGGATTAAAGAAAGCTTGTGGGAGAGGAAGAAACTTGCCTTTGAATAAGGCTTCACATCGCAATTCACCCTTTATACCAATTGAATTGACACAGACCTAGTAGGAATGGTTTCTTCTAACGTTTTGGTTGTGGATGAACTCTTGTTATAAATAAGGGCTTATTCTTTTGTTTAGTTACATTTGCTGAAGACTATAGAGGTTGTTCCACAAAAACCTTTATCCCCCTCTACAAGGGACAAGTTTAGGATCTCAGGTGTCCGACCGCTGGGACTTCTCTTGTTGATAGGGGATAAGTGTTATGATGGAACAACCCCTTAAAACATGGAATAATTATTACTCTCATTTCCAATTTTAATTTTGAAATAGAGTCCACTACAATTGTAATAAAAAACGGTAACAAAGGTGGTGCTTTAATAGATTTCATTGAATACAATATGTTGCCCATTTGATTTACCCCATTCAAAAGGACCAGAATCATTCCAGTATTGTATATTGTACCCAAAGTAGGACAAGTATATAAAGTATTTCAACCATTTGTAGCCAAAGTAAAAATCCTTTGCTCTTGACACTAGTGATGTACACTTCACATTTCTTTCCCACAAGAGGCACTGTTAGTCTATTTTCATGCATCAAGTATACACACCAGCCGTCAGGCAAAGGAAAACAAGCCGATCGGGGCTTGTCCCCTTAGGGGAGACTAATAAAGTGTGCAAAAGAAACTTCCAATAGTGTTAATCCCTATATAAATTAACCACTTCCATAACAAAAGTTAAAATCCTTTCCAGTTTTCCAAGTAAAAAATCTAAATAAAATAAACATATTTGGTATCACTGCATGCAGAATTGTCCACACTGCGAATGACATAAACAGACACAAAAATACCATACAGCAGGGTTTTTTTTTTGTCAGATCATATCCCAGAGAAAACTAAATAATAAAAGCTCCAATCTATGCCAATCTGCTTCCAATAAAAAATACAGGTCATGGCTCTAAAAATCAGCCCCCTAAATCCGGTAAAAATAAAAAAAAAGTTATAGGGGTCAAAACAAGTGGACAATTTTAGACATACTTTTTTTTTCTTTAAACAAAGTAAAAAACTAGTAAATCATATAAATCATATCAGTCTGTATATGGAATGGTAGGAAGAGTTATGTCTATTGAAAGGCAACGAGGAAAGAACAAAAATGGCAATAAAAAAATTTGACCTGGGCATTAACCCCTTAAGGACCAAGCCCATTTTCACCTTAAGGACCAGAGCGTTTTTTGCACATCTGACCACTGTCACTTTAAGCTTTAATAACTCAGGGATGCTTTTACTTATGAATATGATTCCGAGAATTTTTTTTCGTGACATATTCTACTTTAACATAGCAGTAAAATGTTGACGATACTTGCATCATTTCTTGGTGAAAAATTCCAAAATTCCATTAAAAATTTGAAAATTTAGCAATTTTCGAACTTTGAAACTCTCTGCTTGTAAGGAACATAGACATACCAAATAAATTATATACTGATTTACAAATACAACAAGTCTAATTTATATTTGCATCATAAAGTTGACAGGTTTTTACTTTTGGAAGACATCAGAGGGCTTCAAAGTTCAGCAGCAATTTTCTAATTTTTCACAAAATTATCTAAATCTGAATTGTTCAGGGACCAGTTCAGGTTTGAAGTGGATTTGAAGGGCCTTCTTATTAGAAATTCCACACAAATGACCCCATTATAAAAACTGCACCCCTCAACGTATTCAAAATGACATTCAGTAAGTCTGTTAACCATTTAGGTGTTTCACAGGAATAGTAGGAAAGTGAAGGAGAAAATTCAAAATCTGCATTTTTTACACTCGCATGTTCTTGTAGACCCAGTTTTTGTATTTTTTTAAGGGGTAAAAGGAGAGAAATCCCCCCAAAATTTGTAACCCAATTTCTCTAGAGTAAGGAAATACCTCATATGTGTATGTAAAGTGTTCGATCGGCGCAGTAGAGGGCTCAGAAGGGAAGGAGCGACAATGGGATTTTGGAGAGTGAATTTTTCTGAAATGGTTTTTGGGGGGCATGTCACATTTAGGAAGCCCCTATGGTGCCAGAACAGCAAAAAAAATCCACCTGGCATACTATTATGGAAACTATACCCCTCAAGGAAGGTAACAAGGGGTACACTGAGCCTTAACACCCCACAGGTTTTTGACGACTTTTCGTTAAAGTCGGATGTGTAAATGATTTTTTTTTTCACTAAAATGCTGGTTTCCCCCCAAATTTTACATTTTTACAAGGGGTAATAGGAGAAAAAGCCCCCCAAAATTTGTTAGGCAATTTCTCCTGAGTACGAAAATATCCCATATGTGGCCCTAAACTGTTGCCTTGAAATACGACAGGGCTCTGAAGTGAGAGAGCGCCATGCGCATTTGAGGACTAAATAAGGGATTTGCATAAGGACGGAACCGGATGCAAGAATGACACTTGCCTCCGATACCAAAAATACCCTATGGCAGTGTTTCCCAAACAGGGTGCCTCCAGCTGTTGCAAAACTTCCAGCATGCCTGGAAAGTCAATCGCTGTCCGGCAATACTGGGAGTTATCTTGCAACAGCTGGAGGCTCCGTTTTGAAAACAGTGTCATACGAGAAATTTTTTATTTGGGGGGGGAGGGGGGGGCTGTGTAGGGTTATGTGTATGTAGCATTTTACTTTTTATTTTGTGTAATGTAATGTATAGTGTGGTGTTTTAGGGTACGCTCACATGGCCAGGGTCTACAGTGAGCTTCCCGCTGGGAGTTTGAGCTGCGGCGGAAAACTTGCTGCATCTCAAACTTGTAGCAAGAAGCTCGCTGTAGACCCAGGCCGTGTGAATGTACCCTGCACATTCACGGGGGGGGGGGGGGGGCGCAAACCTCCAGCTGTTGCAAGACTACCGCTACCAGCATGCCCTTTGGCTGTCCGTGCATGCTGGGGTCTGAAGTTATGCAACAGCTGGAGGCACACTGGTTGCCAAACACAGAGTTTGTTACTTAACTCAGTGTTTCGCAACCAGTGTGCCTCCAGCTGTTGCAAAACTACAACTCCCTGCATGTACGGTCTATCATTGCATGCTGGGAGTTGTAGTTTGCAACAGCTGGAGGCACACTGGTTGCGAAACACTGTGTTAGGTAACAAACTTCACAACCAGTGTGCCTTCAGCCGTTGCAAAAACTACAACTCTCAGAATGCAGTGACAACTGAGGGCATGCTGGGACTTGTAGTTATGCAACAGCTGGAGGCATACTACTAACACTCCCAGCATGCCCTTTGGCTGTCTGTGCATACTGGGGGTTGTAGTTATGCAAGAGCTGGATGCAAACTGGTTGCAAAACACTAAGTTTGTTACTTAACTCAGTATTTCCCTAAAAGGGTGCCTCCAGCTGTTGAAAAACTACAACTCCCTGCATGCCCAGACCGCCGAAAGACATGTTGGGAGTTAGTTTTGCAATATCTGGAAGGTCACAGTTTGGTGACCACTGTGCAGTGGTGTCCAAGCTGTAGCCCTCCAGATGTTGCAAAACTTCAACTCCAAGCATGCCCAGACTGTCCAGGCATGCTTGGAGTTGTAGTTCTGCAACATCTGAAGGGCCACATGTTACAGAACTACAACTCCCAGCATGCCTGGACTGTCTGGGCATGCTGGGAGTTGTAGTTTTGCAACATCTGTAAGAGCACAGTTTGGACACCACTGCACAGTGGTCTCCAAACTGTGGGCCTCCAGATGTTGCAAAACTACAACTCCCAGCATGGCCAGAAAGCCTTTGGCTGTCTGGGCTTGCTGGGAGTTGTAGTTTGGCAACTCCTGGAATGCAGCAGTGAAGATCACTTACCGCTGATCTTCACTGCTGCTTCCGCCGCTGCCTCCGCCGGTCCCGTGCTGTCTGTCCGGATAACGCCGCGGGTCCCGACATGATCGCCGGTCCCGGGACATGATCGCTGGTCCCGGGACCATCCGCCATCTTCCCCCCGCTCTGCCCCGACATCCAGGGGCGGGGCAGAGCGGGGATTTCACCTCTAACCTCCCGCCCCCCTCCTGCCATTGGTCGCTAGTCCTAACGACCAATGGCAGGGGTTTAGGAGCGAGGTGGTAGCTACCACCTCGCTCCTATCACTCAGGATGGATCGGAGCGGTCTCTGACTGCTCCGATCATCCCTATTTTCCGTCCATTTGCGTTAAGTCACAGAAAAAATGGACGTGTATACACGTCCATTTGCGGGAAGGGGTTAAGGGGCTAACTTAGTCAGGTGTCAATACTTCATTATCTATGGCTACTGAAGAATAAGACAGTCGTCTTGAAAGGCGTATAGCCTTGGTCTTATACCCATTACCTACGGCAACCAACTTATACTACTTTTAAAGCCCACCTTGGCTTTGGCAGCGCTGCAAACCCCTTATTCTGGGACCTCTGTGGACTGCACGCACGATCCTCTCTCCTTAGGACACGAGGACGCCAGGGTCAGCGATCACCTCTTCATCCACAATACTCCACTTGTGGCCAGACGCTATCCCGTGCCAACCTGCCGGACCCATCCAATCCAATTTACTGGGATCACCATCGATCACAAAGGCCGGCCACCACGCCGTGTTAGCACCGACAGAAACCCTCGCCGTGAGACCGCTACTCCTGAGGATGCCGGCTGCACTTCACCAGTAAGTGATACCACTCAAATCGGCAAACAGGTATTACCTAATATTATCAAACCTACATTATCTGCATATCGCTCCCTGAACTGCTCCATTATATCATTTCTTGAACTATATTACCGGATCACTTTATCTCTGAACTATATTACTGGACCATTTTATTTTTGAACATTTCCAAATTTTTTTGCCTTATTTTAGGTGGTTGCTTTATAAATGACTTTTTAATAATACATCTATTTTAATATCAATATCTTATTAACATCTGGTGCAAGGGCCCTGCCCAGATGTAAGTTATTATCTTGTGAATAAATCTTATACTGTATTATTTTAATGCATTATCCTTGATTCAGGTCTTTTATTATCATTATATTATTCATTTACTTCCATTTACTATCATTATTTATTCAGTATCTATTTTATGACATTTAACTTATTGATTTTACATTTATCTGGTTCCACATCACCTTTTTCTCGCTCATTTTATCTCCTTTTTATCTCTTTATTTCACTATCCTTGAGGACTGGTTTTATATCATTCATTATATGTTCCTATTCACTTTACTAGGTCTTTTTGGGATTTAGACCATTCCAGTTAACCTCGGAATATACCCCAGTGAGCTACACATACCCTTTTCCAGGTGTCAATACTGTTGTCTCTAATCTAATGTAAAACACCAATTGTGAGTTTATTCTCTCTTTATTTAAGAGCATACTGTATGGGAATTTACTATTTTATTATTTGTTTTGCTTATATGTTTATGAGAGAATTTGAGGAATAATTTATATACCACTGGATATACATGGTTGCATGTAGTGAATACACATATAAATACAGTAAGTATGCCTGGGTGTGCTTGTATGTAGTGGGTATGTAAAGGGGTGGAACAAATGATTCTTCCTTCCAGGACTGTCACATATTTGCTTGGTCATGAACGAATGCTGCTTTATTTATTTGTTCCTTCTTTGTACACACGTGTATTTAAATGTGTATACATTACTGTTGTAATGTAGTTATAACAGTGCTGATGCTGAATGTAGTTGATGTAGCCTTGTGAGATGTTGGATGTTGGGCTTGGGCATCAGAGTGCTGGCATACGACTCTACAGAAGAGGCAGGGGTACTAGCTGGGGCGTAACTATAGGGGGTGCAGAGGTAGCAGCTACCCTGAGGCCCTGTGACTGAAAGGGCCCCAAGGCACCTTTTCCACTAAAAGAGGACAACAGTGGTATAAATGACACATGGTAGACACTGGGCCCTGTTACAGATTTTGCATTGGGGCCCACAATCTACAAGTTACACCCCTAAGTAGACAGTGAGCAGGTGAAGTGACTGCTTTTATTTTCCTGGGGCAAGTGGTGGTGAATGTAGGTGGCCTGCAGTGTGTTGTGTGAGCTAATGCTCAGTAAGCTTCATCAGCCTGTGAGTTACTAGCCCTGGGGGCCCTGGGAGACAAGTTCAGTGATCCATGGGTAACCTGTAGGTGGGGAAGCTTTGGAGTACATAAGCTGGGGCTGTAGTTGCATCTACTTGGATATCTGAGGGGTAATCCCTATTTCTGGTAGGTCAGTACAGTTTGAATTGGTTACCCTGTAAAGTGGCCTGAATCTATTAGTGTGGCCTATTTTGTGAACTGCACCCAAGAGCCACAGTCCAGTAAGCAGCGGGCTGGTTCTGGTGGACAATGGAATGGGTGATAAAGTGGTGTCCCTAAGAGAAGAATCTACATACAACCAACCAAAGAGGAAACAATGGTGATGTGCCCTAGTGCCTAGTTGTGCAAGGTAGCAGACCGAAAAATTGTGCTAGGTAACTGATGGCATTAACCCCTTGTGTTCATGATGCCAGGGCATGGTTTATCCTCAATACCACCCAAAGGTATACTGCTAGATCCTGGGCTAGGCACGGGAATAATAATGACTCCAACGCCAAGTTATGGATAACGGTAGCTTTACTGAGGGTAGACAGATGGTAAAGTCTATACAGTTCAGCCAGGGCCCACAGAGGTGACCAGTGACTTAGAGACCTTAAGGGCTTGCTGGGACCTGTAGTAGATGGGGTCAATTTAATGCAGGCCACATTGACTTGACAAATGATGACTGTGACTGACTTGACTGATGACTGACAATACTGAGACTGTGATTACTTGTAGCTGCTTGTGGCTGCACACCGGACTTGAAGCCTCCTATGACTCTGGACACTCTCTAGGACTCGACTTGACCTCAGCAAAGACTTGTAAGGAAAGAGCGAGAGCTAGCTCCACCCAGGGCTTATATGGAGGATACTAGCAGGGAACCCATAGGTCACCCCTGGGATCAACTGGTCACTGGTACCTCCTGGGTAACAATCACATGACAAGTTACATGGTAAACAGTCTTAAAGTGAAAACGCTTTCTGAAAACATTACATAGTATAATACAATTTACATAGGGGGACAGATGCAAGGGGCCCAGCAGACACTGTAGGGAGGTTGACTGACAGGGAAGCAAGGGTACAGGCTAACAACTCCCATACTGGGCCACCACAGGTCTGATAATAGGAAGCAGTTGTGATGTGTGAGGTCACACAGACACAGGTCTTCTTCCTGCTTTTGGTGCCTTACAGGTCACACTACGATGTGCTAACTAATGGCCACAGCAATGTCCCGCATAGGCCGGAAATAGGCTGAACGGCAGTGTGGTGTAACTGGTAAGTTAAGATTTTTTATTTTAGTTGCGGCAGCCTGGGCATAATGGCAAAATACAATTTTTGACCAGAATTGTCCTTTAACTTCTATATTCCCTTCTCAGCACACTGCAGCTGTAGAGCACAGTGTTCAGATTGTACCCTTAGCATTTCTCTGATGGCACACTTAAAAACAGCTTAATTTGACGGGTCCCGATGCCTCTTAAGTAGGCATTAGGACGGAGCCGCAGTAGCATGCACTACCATTAGCCCTACCCTCCTTTCAGCCACTCTGACTTGATTGACACCCTGAGCGTGCCTTAGTGGCTGGGGGCAGGGTGAGTAAATACAACCATGGCTCCTTTCACATGCATATTTACCTGTGCCAGGATTATGGAATAAAGTACTAGGAAGGGCTACTAGAGGCTAAGGGATCTGACAGCTTCACTTTAAAGAAGTTATCCAGGAATCAAAAACAGACCTAATTTCTTTCAAAGACTCCTTGTATGTCTCCACTTTGGGTGTGGTATTTCAACTTGGCTCCATTCACATCAATGGAACTGAGCTGCAGAACCACACCCAACCTATAGACATACAGGGATCAGTCTTTGGAAGAAAATATCAGTTTTTTTATTCCTGGATAACCCCTTTAAGGTTTTATGAGAAATATAAGTCTAATTTCCAGGTACTATTCACTTGATTGTTAAATTTTTGTAGTTTTTTTTTTTTTCCCCCAATTGACTGGTTGTCTACAAAGGCAAGTATGAAGTGCAAGAAAATATCAGCACTTTCTGGTATAGATATTTTTTTCTGAAGCCATTATAGAACTGAACTATCTACCATAGATTACCTTGATTACATTTTTTTTCCCTCATACTAAATGTACTAGTAGCTATGGTGAAATGATCTGATATGTACAAGATAGTCCATGGAAAGCAATGTTAGCAGAAACTTAGCTGGCAATCTCTTGGCTTCTCTTCACAGGTTTTTTTCTTCACAAGTGACAAAAGAGTTAGTTATTATTCATCTAATTCCATAAAGACTGGTGGAATTTTTTTTTTTGGCCATGGATATCAAATCAGATGCATAAGGGGTTGGTTTGGAATGGTGTTTGGGCAATAGACAGGTCCATCGGGACAAGAATCTGACACCACACATGATTGTTTCGATGGCTAAGCTTTTTTGTCTTGCAGCTGAGAGCTCCACTTGAATAAGGAAGGACATCATTGTCTTCATCAAAAGGGTTCTCAGCAGATCCAGTTTCAAGGGGAAACGTCGGCTTCACCTAAGTGTGAGGAGAGAGACAAAGAGGACTGATAACTTTGTATAGCTGACAGAGAAACTAGTTCACACAGTGATAGGGGCAGAGGGCGCCCTTGTGGCTTCTCACCTGTGTTCTGGTTGCATTTCAGTGAAAGATGATCAATGGCATCTAGTGTAATAAATCTATAGAAAGAAGCTCTGTTAATAAAGAGTTAATGCCAGCTCATAAGACTAGATATCCTTGAGTACAAACCTTTCCCTCAAAAATGGTGATTTATAGAAAACTAATAATCAAATTAAATGGTTTCCTGTAATACATTTCCATATTATGATATTAACGTAAAGGGTTTGTCTGGAGATACAAGAAATGTTTTATATGTGGCTAGGGGTGGTGTAAAAATAATAAAGAATCAACTTTATTTGTCAGGTCCTGGTTCCTAATAAGTAGGCTTTGGGATGCAGCCGCAGCACCAGGTAGTCATGTTGCACTCCTTTCAGCCACACGGGCTTTATTGAAACCCTAACTCCCAGGCACTTCAAGCAATGCCCAGGGTCTAGATGAGTATATGCCACTGTGGCTTCTCCCGCATGCCTACTTACCTGGTGCTGGGATGGGCGAATAAAGCTTATTTTTATCAAAGCACAGAATCAGAAAAAAGTTATGGGCACAGTGTCAGTACTCAGCAACGGGGGAGGGCTAATAGGGTTAAGGGACCTGACAGGTTCCCTTTAAAGGGGTACTCCACCCCTAGACATCTTATCCCCTATCCAAAGGAGATCTTTGGTATGGCACCCCAGACATCCGATACACAGAGCGAACTTCGCTCCGTGCCGTATGACTGGCGATGCGGGGCAGAGGCTTGTGACGTCACGGTCACGCCCCGCTCATGATGTCACGACCATGGTCCCTCAATGCAAGTCTATGGGAGGGGGCGTGAAGGCCGTCAGACTTGCACTGAGGGGGCATGGCCATGACGTCACGAGCCTCCGGTGCTGCACCTGATGCTCTAAACGAGCGCCGGGTGCAGCAGGGAGATCGAGGGGGTCCCCAGGGATCAAACATCTTATCCCCTATCCTTTGGATAGGGGATAAGATGTATAGGGACGGAGTCTTTTTAAGGCTTTTTAAGAAATAGAGGTCCATTCTTTATTCTTCCTGCAAAAATCTAGGTAAAAATCTCTGATTCTATCACATGCCAGTCCTTGCAAATGCTGTGGATAGTAAACCAGTTGGCACTGAGAGATTGATCAGAGCTGTCACAATTTATTGATTTTTTTGTAAGGTAAAAGTATGCCAGATTTACAGCCTATTCTACAGGTGGCACTGAGAAAGTTACTTTGCTGGCACGTCAATGCACCTTGTCACTGGTTCTCTTAGCTGCATTATGGTTTCTGGTGACGCGTTTTCTCCACTAAGCCAGTAAGTGACTGCAGCAGTGTCCCACTTCACTGAGTGGTTGGCTGAGTGGGCAGTGTTTGTGGGGGACAATGTGTTATCAGAAACCAGAAAGCAGCCATGGGGACTGGGGACCACAATCATCAGCACAACAACAGTAGAGCTTCAGGTAGGGTTGCCACCTTTCTTGCAAAAACCGACCATGGTAATTTGCATTATAATTATATATGTGTAACATCACAGGATACACATATGTGGGGGAAATGTTGTCCTATTCTGACCCCTATAACTTTCTTATTTCTTCTTATAGAGGCTTCTATGAGGGCTCATTTTTTTGTGCCGCGATCTGTAGTTTCGCAGTAACATTTTAGCAAATTCGGGAGGTGCAGCTAGTTACTAACTTCAACTCCAGCATGCCCTGATACAGCCAAAGGTTCAGCAGCTCCCGAAACTGATACCTACAACTCCCAGCATGTTGGACTATTTAGTAGTTTATAGTATAGGTCAGTGTTTTCCAAACAGGAGGCCTCCAGTTGATGCAAAACTACAACTCCCAGCATGTTGGACTATATAGTAGAATAAAGTATAGGTCAGTGTTTTCCAACCAAGGGTGTCTCCAGCTGTTGCAAAACTACAACTCCCAGCCAGGGCCGGATTAACGTAGGGGCGGATGGAGCGGCAGCTCCAGGCCCGTGCGTTAAAATAGGCCCGGCGGCCCGCACAAACGGCTCGCACAGACCGTCCGGCACCCGCGACAATCAAGATTCAAACTCTCGGCCCGCGGAACTAAAGTTTGCGGTATGTGAAATTTGTATCGCCCGGGACAGGCAGTTCTGGGCGGCGGACAGGTAACTTCTTCAGGCATTTAACCCTGCTTCAGATGAGCAGCGCTAAATGCCGGAAGACTTCACTTACCCCGCCCTCCTCCCCCAGTCTCCAGTTGGCCGGCCCGAGACTGATGAGGGATGTCGTGCATGTGACATCCCTCTGCAGACACGCGCAGGATGTCAGTGATGTCACTCATCAGGCCGCCGGTGGAGAGGAGAAGCGCAGCGCAGGACAGGTAAGTGTGTCTATATGTGTAAGGGTGTCTGTCTGTGTGTGTGTGTGTCTGTGTGTGTATGTGGGTGTGTCTGTCTGTGTATGTGTGTGTGTTTGTGTGTATGTGTGTCTGTCTGTGTGTGTCTTTGTGTGTACATTTGTGTGTCTGTGTATATATGTGGGAGGGACGACAATGCTACCTAGTGTGGGGAGCCTGCTACTACCTAATGTGGGGAGCCTGCTACTACCTAATGTGGGGAACCTGCTACTACCTAATGTGGGGAACCTGCTACTACCTAATGTGGGGAACCTGCTACTACCTAATGTGGGGAACCTGCTACTACTTAATGTGGGGAACCTGCTACTACCTAATGTGGGGAACCTGCTACTACCTAATGTGGGGAACCTGCTACTACCTAATGTGGGGGATCTGCTACTACTTAATGTGGGGAACCTGCTACTGCCTAATGTGGGGAACCTGCTACTACCTAATTTGGGGAACCTGCCACTACCTAATGTGGGGAACCTTCTTCTACCTAATGTGGGGAACCTTCTTCTACCTAATGTGGGGAACCTGCCACTACCTAATGTGGGGAACCTGCTACTACCTAATGTGGGGAGCTTGCCACTACCTAATGTGGGGAGCCTGCCACTACCTAATGTGGGGAACCTGCTACTACCTAATGTGGTGAACCTGCTACTACCTAATGTGGGAAAACTGCTACTACCTAATGTGGGGAAACTGCTACTATCTAATGTGGGGAAACTGCTACCTACCTAATGTGGGGAAGATGCTACCTACCTAATGTGGGGAAACCGCTACCTTCCTAATATGGGGAAACCGTTACCTTCCTAATGTGGGGAAACTGCTGCCTGCCTAATGCTTCCCCCCCCCCCCCCAGAAGTAGCACCCGCATCATCCATAAGCTCATGCTATTACCACACAGGGGTAGGAGGAATGGGGGGGTTGCTGGTAGATGATGGTGGTGCTATTTCTGGTGGGGGGTGTTGCTGGTGGATGATGAGGGGCACGTAATAAGGGGCATTATATGTAAGGGGCGCATGATGGGGGCATTATATGTAAGGGGCGCATGCGACCCAGCCTCACCCAGCTGCTACCTCCAGTGGCCCCCAGATAATTTGAGTTTGAGACCCCTGCTCTATCACCTCCGTGCTGCCAGTGGATGATCCAGGGGGGGGGGGGGGGCAATGGGGCAATTTCCCCCTGAGATTGTTGCCCCTCCTGTACTATAGCATGGTGGAGCAGGAGCTGTCAGCTGTCCCACTCCACCATTCCCTCACATTTCTCGCAGTGTGAGCCGTGGGGACATCATCCATGGCAGGCCGGCATGATGACGTCACATCATCGCGCTGGTGCCCGGAGATCACCTCCCCGCAGCTCTCACACTGCAAGAATGGAGCAGCGTGTGAGAAATGTGACAGCTGGAGAGAGGTGCTCGGGCACCGTATGGTACAGGGCACAGAAAAGGGCAAATTATAAGTGAGGGGCACATAACAGGGGGACATTATATGTGAGGGGCACAGGACAGGGGGGCATTATATGTGAGGGGCACAGGACAGGGGGTATTATATATGAGGGGCACAGGACATGGGGCATTATATGTGAGGGGCCCAGACCTGTGTAAATTATATTATATGTGAGGGGCACAGACCTGTGTAAATTTCCTTTTTAACAAAAGCCAATATATTGTCCATTGATGCTCTTACCAGGCAATTCTCTGCTTGTCTAAAAGGACCCTAAAACGTTGTTTAAATCGTGTAAGTCTTTCTAATATACGATCAGCTGTTTCTGCTTTCACTGGAAGTTTAAGATGATGTGTAGAGTTGGTTGGCCAAAAGAGAATGCAAGTTGCAATTGTATAATGTTTCGAGCATCAATGATGACGGATCTTAAATTGCCTATCCTATGCTGTTGGCCTCACTGTTCCAACCATACATGCCATTTCCTGTACCAACATGTGTTCAATGTGGAGTCCATAAAGATATGGTTGGGTGAATTTGATGGAGAGAAACTCTTAGTAACATGCACAAAGCCTGCCCTGACCTCAACCCAATTGAACCCCTTGGGATGAATTAATATGGCAATGGTGAACCAGGCCTTTCTGTCCAATATCAGTGCTTGTAAATGTTCTTTTGTCTGAATAGATACAATTCCCACCAACAAAATCCTTTCCAGAAGCATAGAGGCTGAAATAGTTATAAAAGAGGACCTAATCTCCTTTTGTAAACATGGTATTAGAATGAGATGTCCAACAAAATCAAATCTATGTGCTGGTCATGCGTCCACACATTTTTGGCCATATAGTGTGGGTGAAAGTTGGGAAAACTCATACACCTTAGATGGTCATCAGGTTCCGCAGAAATCAGCAGGTTCAGCCAACACATATCTTTACCAGCTTTACATTCTGGATAAGAAATGAGAAAAAGACTGAATTGTATTTTTTTCAGGGCTTTATACATGAGATTTGTATATAGAAGGAATGCAATAACCGTGAAAAGCAGGGCCATGGAAAGTGAAAATAAAATCATTATTATCAGTGCGTGTATTGTCATAAGACCTGTGTTGTTGTTTCTTTTTTAGTCTTTCTTGACTCATTGAAATGTTTTGAAAATTCTTGAATTATGAATGGCTTGACCTGCACTAGTGTAAAAGAAAAAGTACATTTTAAGACTTTTATTATGGTTTCAATACTACTCAACTCTGATAATATGTTGTGGTTGGTTTGTCAATGTGTCTGTGGTGAATATAAATGTGAAAATGCTTGTCTGGAACTAGGAAAATAGACTTCAATTAGGAAGAGCCACAGGGATTTTTTTCTCTTTTTTTAAATAGATACAAAAACTATTTATATATTGTACATCTTGGCAAAACATTAAACTTTCTAATATACTTCATAAAAACATGTTATTTTCTTTTTATAGAAATAATGGCTTATAAAATCATGGCTTTGTCCAAGCTGAAGCACTGGCATGGACAAAGTTCAGTAGGTGAGGGTGGGCTAGCACTCCTCTGTCTGATAGGACAGGAGAGAGCACAGAGGAGTGCTATCAGGCAGGAGAGAGCACAGAGGAGTACTATCAGACAGAGAGAACACAGAGGAGTGCTATCAGACAGTAGAGAGCACAGAGGAGTACTATCAGACAGGAGAGAGCACAGAGGAGTCCTATCAGACAGGAGAGAGCACAGAGGAGTGCTATCAGACAGGAGAGAGCACAGAGGAGTCCTATCAGACAGGAGAGAGCACAGAGGAGTGCTATCAGACAGGAGAGAGCACAGAGGAGTCCTATCAGACAGGAGAGAGCACAGATGAATACTATCAGACAGAAGAGAGCACAGGGGAGTGCTATCAGACAGGAGAGAGCACAGAGGAGTGCTATCAGACAGGAGAGAGCACAGAGGAGTACTATCAGACAGAGAGAACACAGAGGAGTGCTATCAGACAGTAGAGAGCACAGAGGAGTGCTATCAGACAGGAGAGAGCACAGAGGAATACTATCAGACAGGAGAGAGCACAGAGGAGTGCTATCAGACAGGAGAGAGCACAGAGGAGTCCTATAAGACAGGAGAGAGCACAGAGGAGTACTATCAGACAGGAGAGAGCACAGAGGAGTCCTATCAGACAGGAGAGAGCACAGAGGAGTGCTATCAGACAGGAGAGAGCACAGAGGAGTCCTATCAGACAGGAGAGAGCACAGAGGAGTGCTATCAGACAGGAGAGAGCACAGAGGAGTCCTATCAGACAGGAGAGAGCACAGATGAATACTATCAGACAGAAGAGAGCACAGGGGAGTGCTATCAGACAGGAGAGAGCACAGAGGAGTGCTATCAGACAGGAGAGAGCACAGAGGAGTACTATCAGACAGAGAGAACACAGAGGAGTGCTATCAGACAGTAGAGAGCACAGAGGAGTGCTATCAGACAGGAGAGAGCACAGAGGAATACTATCAGACAGGAGAGAGCACAGAGGAGTGCTATCAGACAGGAGAGAGCACAGAGGAGTCCTATAAGACAGGAGAGAGCACAGAGGAGTACTATCAGACAGGAGAGAGCACAGAGGAGTCCTATCAGACAGGAGAGAGCACAGAGGAGTCCTATCAGACAGGAGAGAGCACAGAGGAGTGCTATCAGACAGGAGAGAGCACAGAGAAGTACTATCAGACAGGAGAGAGCACAGACGAGTACTATCAGACAGGAGAGAGAGCACAGAGGAGTGCTATCAGACAGGAGAGAGCACAGAGAAGTACTATCAGACAGGAGAGAGCACAGAGAAGTACTATCAGACAGGAGACAGCACGGAGGAGCACTATCAGACAGGAGAGAGCACAGAGGAGTGATAGCTCACCCTCACTTACTGGACAAAGCCATGATTTTATAAGCCATAATTTCCATAAAAAGGATAAATTTTCTTATGAAGCAGGGGGAGGCTGATCACATGTTTATAGTATGGTGATGCCTGCCCCATTCCCCATTCCAGAGACTCAGTGGTTAGCAGATACCTTGCAGCATTGGGGTCCTAGGTCCAAATCCCTCCAAGGACAACATCTGCAACAAGTTTGTATGTTCTCCCTATGTTTGTGTTTGTTTCCTCCGGGTATTCCTTTTTCCTTCCACATTTCAAAACATACTGACAGGTGACTTTAGATTTGAGTGAACAGTGTACAGCACTGCAGAATCTGTGCGTGCTATATTAATAAATTATTATTATTATTGCAGAAACTTAGCTCTCCTTAGCTCACCTGATGGTCTAGCTTCTCCGTCAGCTGGGGCATGCATACTTAAAGGGGTATTCCAGGATTTTTTTTTCATTTGACTATGTTACAGGGGCTGTAAAGTTAGTGTAGTTCATAATATAGTGTCTGTGCCAGTGTTTCATGGTGTTCTTCTGTGATTTTTGCCCATACATTTATTTTGAACAGCACACAAAATGATCATCTCAGATTTTTCCAGGTTGCTGTACTTCCAAGACATTACATCACTAGTCAGGTGTTCATAGGGAGCCTGTCTTTGCTTCAATGTGGAGCGACCACTGGGTGGGAGATCATTCTACAAGAATTTGCAACAGCTGGAGGCACCTGGTCAGAAAACAGGGGTGGCTGATGTGTGGGAGGAAGAAAAATGACCTCACACTAACAAACAAGGAACTATGGGATTTGTAGTCTGAGAACGAACTTCAACAGGAAATACCCAGTTCACAAAATGATGGCTACAGCGTTATGGTAATCTCACAACATAGCCATTTAGCCCGAAGACAAGCGCAGATCCTTCCTAAGCATGTCCATTACTGTTTGGCAGGTAAGTACATAAATCACTTTTTGGTGGAAAACCTCTTTAATAGCTGGGGCATGTATATAGCTTCAGGGACTGGATCTTGTGAGTGCAGTACGGGGCTGAATACACTAAGAATACATTAAGTGTGCACTTCCTTATCTGGTCACCATATTCTAAACAGGTATGTGATTAGCCCTTCCCCCAACTCTCTATAGAGGCTTCTATCTCCATTTTTAAAAAGAGACCTCTTTAATTTGAGAACTTTTTTATTCATTTTAATACATTATTTTTATTTTCCTATTTAATTTTTTGTATTGTCTTCTATTTATTTATTGTGACTATATTTTATCTCCTTGTTCCCATGGGTCTGGAAGAAGCTGTGATAATATGATTTGTGTCTTTTTGACATCTCTCTGTGCTAGTGATCTGAAAGCTGCTCAATCTCTTTGACCTCATTGTGCTTTGCAGCATGATCTCCCATTAGAGTGGAAGACTGCTGTTCATGGCCTAAGGTCAGTCAGACAAGGCAATAAAGGCATGAAAAGCTAGAAGACCATTGGGAGCTAGCAGTATTTATTACAGATATGTGGTAAGCGGTGTGATGCCAATGCAGATAGAATTACCCCAGGGGAAGATGGCATTAACCCCTTGTATTCGTGATGCCAGGGTGTGGTTTATCTTCAATACCACCCGAAGGTATACCGCTGGATCCTGGGCTAGGCACCGGGGCAACAATGACTCTGACACCAAGTTACGGACAACGGTAGCTTTACTGAGGTTAGACAGGTGGAAAAGTCTATACAGTTCAGCCAGGCCCACAGAGGTGACCAGTGACTTAAGGGCTTGCTGGAACTTGTAGTAGAACGGGACAATTTAGTACAGGTCACGGTGACTTGACAGATGACTTTGACTTGACTGACTTGTGACTGACTATGCTGTGACTGTGGCTTACTTGTAGCTTGTGGCTGCAGACTTGATTTGAGGCCTCCTATGATGCCAGACACACTCCTAGACTCGACTGCACTGGACCTCAGCAACAAGAGCTCTAAGCTCCAAGAAAGTGAGCAGAGGCTCCACCCAGGGCTTATATGGGGGATACTTTGGTGGGGCCCCATTTTTCACCCCTAAGTCACCTGGTCACCTCCTGGGTAACAATTACATGACAACTCACATGTTAAACAGTCTTAAAGTGACAACGCTTTCTTCACACATTACACAGTATAATACATGGTAAACATATGTGCATCGGGGTACGGAATAACAACTCCCGTACTGGGCCACCACAGATACATAAAGGGAAATTAAATATTTTACATTTTGTACAGGTCATTGTGTTGTGTGAAAGAGAACATCTGCAAATTCTTTTTGTTGCTTTGCATATATCCTAAAAACCAAATCTGTTCTTAAATTAACCACAGGGAAAGGCCCTGACAGAAAACAATTGGCTGAAATGTAGAAACCGAGGATGATGCCTATGGATATTACTGTAAGTAAGAAAAAATCCTCCTGGTTAGATTATGTGGGAAAGGACCTACAAAATATTTTCATTTCACAATCTAGATAATAAATGGATGAGGAAACCCACTGTCTCGAGATACTGTGCTGTCTCAACTTAAAGGGGTATTCCAGGAAAAAACTTTTTTTTTTAATATCAACTGGCTCCAGAAAGTTAAACAGATTTGTAAATTACTTCTATAAAAAAAAAATCTTAATCCTTTTAATAATTATCAGCTGCTGAATTTGAGTTGTTGTTTTCTGTCTGGCAACAGTTCTCTCTGCTGACATCTCTGCTTGTCTCAGGAACTGCACAGAGTAGAAGAGGTTTGCTATGGGGATTTGCTTCTAACCTCGGCGGTTCCCGAGACACGTGTCATCAGAGAGACCTTAGACAGAAAAGAACAACTCAACTTCAGCAGCTCATAAGTACTGAAAGGATTAAGATTTTTTTATTAGAAGTCATTTACAAATCTGTTTAACTTTCTGGAGCCAGTTGATCTATAAAAAAAAGTTTTTTCCTGGATAACCCCTTTAATGTCTGAAGCAGAGGCGATGAGGCTGCAGAGGATGGTGGCAAGGAGAAGGAGGAAGGATCACACGGCCTCAGGAAATCCAATAATACCGTTCAAACAGCTCTTAAACCAATCAGGAGGCAGTATAGGGATGTTTGGTGAAGATCTCTGTGAGGGACACTAAGCAGTGAACAACACAGATAGAAGTAGGACCAAACATATATAATCATTGTAGTAAAGCAGCAGAGAGTGCAAAATCTTGTATAGTTGGATGTTAAGTGTGCCATTTATTTGTTTTGTTTTTTTGTTTTATGCTAATTGTGAAAAAGTTCTGAATAAAGAGTTTTGTGTCACCTTTGTGCACTTTAAAGGAGAGGATAAGATAACCTATTATGATAATATAAGTAAGTAAGGAAAATATTCCATAGGTGCAGCACATTTATATATAGCACCGAAAATATTACACCAAAACTTTTGATCCTTAAATTATTATTTTATTAAAGATATTTAAAACACAGAAATATTAAAATACAAGATACATCAATTGTGGCTAAGAAGGTATACAAAAAAGGAAGGTAAAAGTATGAGATGGTCAGTATAGTGAACGGGTGAGGTGTATATAAAAGCACTCTCAGGTTGGAGCAAGCATGTAGAAGGAGAGGGAGATAAAAAAAATTTATGGACAGACCCCCAATGTAACACTCAAAGTAATAAGAGAATAAGACAGCAGTAAAGTACTGTACATGCAAAACACTCCAAATATAGGTAGAAAGCATAGAGAACCACTATAAAGTCCAGCTCACATACCCCTTGGGTCTATATGGTGCTTCTCTATGCTTTCTACCTATGTTTGGAGTGTTTTGCATGTACTTTACTGCTGTCTTATTCTCATTACTTTGAGTGTGTCCATATATTTTTTATCTCCCTCTCCTTCTACATGCTTGCTCCAACCTGAGAGTGCTTTTATATACACCTCACCTATTTATGCCAGTACACTATACTGACCATCTCATACTTTTACCTTCCTTTTTTATATACCTTCTTAGCCACAATTTATGTATCTTGTATTTTAATATATCTTCAATAAAATAATATTTTAAGGATCAAAAATGTCGGTGTAATATATTCGCTGTTATGCAATTTATAGGAGGCCATTCCTGTTGCTACACCCTAAAATGAGAATCACTTTTTACAGATAGTAAAAAGCCATTGCCTTTTCACATTCCAGGCACAAAACCTGTTGCTACTCCCAAAATGTGATAATTTTTGTACCACTTGGAAAAAGCCATTGCTTCTTCCGATACTTTTCTGCGCATATAAACACATACAAAAGCAAAAAAAAAAAATCTGCTAGCACAGTGTTTTTTTTATTCTCCCCTGTTAGTTACTACCAGGTTCCATATGCTGTCACCTTCTGTGATGTGAAAACCCCTCTAAAGGGAATCTGTCAGCTCTTTATCATGCTCAGAGCTCAAATGACATGAATGCATTGCCCTGAAGATTGAGCCCTGTACATTAAACAAGGCAGGGAGGGGTGGGAGAGAAAGGCATGCATGCTGCTGCATAGCACCGCCTCCTTGACACTTGAACTCTGAGCAGGTTATAGAGCTGACAGATTCCCTTTAACCATTTAATGACAATGGACGTAAATGTACGTCATGGTGCACCATGACGATCACGCTGATGTCTGCCATTAACCCCTCAGATCCCGTGATCAATACAGATCATGGCATCTGCGGCAGAGCGGCACTTAAAATGGATGATCAGATCGCCCGCAGCACTGCCGCGAGATCCGATCATCCAGCATGGCGGCTGGAGGTCCCCTCACCTGCCTCCGCCCATTTCTTTGGTCTTCTGCTCTGGTCTGAGATCAAGCAGACCAGAGCAGAAGATGACTGATAACACTGATCATTGCTATGCCCTATGCATAGCAATGAACAGTATTAGCAATCATCTGATTGCTATAAATAGTCCCTTATGGGAACATAAAAAGTGTAAAAAAAAAAAAGTTAAAAATGTAGAAAAAAATGTAAAAAAAATCTGAAAAATCCCTTCCCCCCAATATAAATGTAAATCGTTCCCTTTTTCCCATTTTACCCCGAAAAAGCGTAAAAATAAAATGTTATAAACATATTTGGTATTGCAGTGTGCATAAATGTCCGAACTATCAAAATATAATGTTAATTACACCATATAGTGAACGGCGTAAACGTAAGGGAAAAAAAGTCCAAAATTGCTGTTTTTTTATCACATTTTATTCCCCAAAAAAATGAATAAAAATTGATTAAAACATAAAATATGAGCAAAGGTGGTACCAATAAAAACTACAGATCACGTCGCAAAAAATGAACCCTCATACCACCCCGTATACAAAAAAATTAGAAAGATATAGGGTGGTCAAAATAGGGCAATTTTAAACATACTACTTTTGTTAAAATAGTTTGAGATTTTTTTTAAAGCGGTACAATTACAGTATAGAAAAGCATATAACATGGGTATCATTTTAATTGTATTGACCCACAGAATAAAGAAAAAATTTCATTTTTACCGTAATTAAAAGAAAACATGTACCGTATTTTTCGCCATATAAGACGCTCCGGCATATAAGACGCACCCAATTTTAAAGGAGGAAAATCTAGAAAAAAAAAGATTCTGAACCAAATACTGTAGTAAAATATTTTATATCAGTTTAGTTCCCCCACAATAGTTGGCAGTATAGTTCCCCCACAATAGTTGCCAGTATAGTTCCCCCACAATGGTAGGCAGTTCCTTCCCCCTCCCCCCCACAATAGTTGGCAGTATAGTTCCCCCACAACGGTAGGCAGCTCCTCCCCCCCACAATGATTGACAGTATAGTTCCCCCACAATAGTTGGCAGTATAGTTCCCCCACAATGGTAGGCAGCTCCTCCCCCCTCCCCCCCACAATGGTTGGCAGTATAGTTCCCCCACAATAGTTGGCAGTATAGTTCCCCCACAATAGTTGGCAGTATAGTTCCCCCACAATGGTAGGCACTGGCAGCTCCCCCCCCACAATAGTTGGCAGTATAGTTCCCCCACAATGGTAGGCAGCTCCCCCCCCCCTCCACAAGGGTTGGCAGTATAGTTCCCCCACAATGGTTGGCAGTATAGTTCCCCCACAATGGTTGGCAGTATAGTTCCCCCACAATGGTTGGCAGTATAGTTCCCCCACAATAGTTGGCAGTATAGTTCCCCCCAAAATGGTTGGCAGTATAGTTCCCCCACAATGGTTGGCAGTATAGTTCCCCCACAACGGTTGGCAGTATAGTTCCCCCACAATAGTTGGCAGTATAGTTCCCCCACAATGTTTGGCAGTATAGTTCCTCCACAATGGTTGGCAGTATAGTTTCCCCACAATGGTTGGCAGTATAGTTTCCCCACAATGGTTGGCAGTATAGTTTCCCCACAATAATTGGCAGTATAGTTCCCCCACAATAGTTGGCAGTATAGTTCCCCCACAATGGTAGCCACTGGCAGCTCCCCCCCACAATAGTTGGCAGTATAGTTCCCCCACAATGGTAGGCAGCTCCCCCCCCCTCCACAATGGTTGGCAGTATAGTTCTCCCACAATGGTTGGCAGTATAGTTACCCCACAATGGTTGGCAGTATAGTTCCCCCACAATGGTTGGCAGTATAGTTCCCCCACAATGGTTGGCAGTATAGTTCCCCCACAATGGTTGGCAGTATAGTTCCCCCACAATGGTTGGCAGTATAGTTCCCCCACAGTGGTTGGCAGTATAGTTCCCCCACAATGGTTGGCAGTATAGTTCCCCCACAATAGTTGGCAGTATAGTTCCCCCACAATGGTTGGCAGTATAGTTCCCCCACAATGGTTGGCAGTATAGTTCCCCCACAATGGTTGGCAGTATAGTTCCCCCACAATAGTTGGCAGTATAGTTCCCCCACAATGGTTGGCAGTATAGTTCCCCCACAATGGTTGGCAGTATAGTTCCCCCACAATGGTTGGCAGTATAGTTCCCCACAATAGTTGGCAGTATAGTTCCCCCACAATGGTTGGCAGTATAGTTCCCCCACAATGGTTGGCAGTATAGTTCCCCCACAATAATTGGCAGTATAGTTCCCCCACAATAGTTGGCAGTATAGTTCCCCCGCAATAGTAGGCAGCTCCCCCCCACAGACATACAGCTTCCAGCCATATACAGTGTACGGCTGGAGGCTGTATGTCTGTACTGCTGTCCCCACAGTGTTCCGGTCACCGCTCCTCCGGCCCAGTGTCACATCTGCTATGGCCTATGGACCATAGCAGTAGGTGCCGGGACCGGAGGAGCGGTGACCGGAACGCTGAAGATTACACACCGCCGGTCACTTACCAGGCCCTGGTCGGCGCGCGTCTTCCTCCGGTCCTCCTGCGCCTCTATGGTTGTACGCACGGGACGTCACTAAGGTCCCGTGCGTACAACCATAGAGAGGCGGAGCATCGCAGGAAGACCGCAGGAGGACCGGAGGAGGCCGGGGAATGGTGAGTGACCCGCGGACATCCTTATGTCCCGAAAAGATTTTTCGGGACATAGGGATGTCCGGCATAGGAATACCTATGATTTTATCTGCCCGGGCCGGCTCCCGTGTGCGACTGCAGGCGGGGGCCGGCCAGAGCAGGTAAAAACTAATACTGTATATTAAAAACCAGGGGGCCTCCAGCTGTTGTGAAATTACAACTACCAGCATGCCCAGACAGCCTTTGCCGGTTCGGGCATGCTGGTAGTTGTAGTTTCAGAACAGCTGGAGGCCCCCTGGTTTTTAGTATACAGTTATTAGTAATTCACCTGCCCGGCGCTCGGAACTGTATGTTCCAGGCGTAGGGCAATAAACATAGCCGGTGAGAGGTGAAAAATTCACCGGCGATCATGAGGCTGCTGCGGGTGGGGAGCGGGTAGTCAGCGCTGTACCGCAGCCTCTGTACTTACCGCTGACTTCCCGCTCTCGCCTGCAGCAGCCTCGGGTGTATATTCGGCGTATAAGATGCACCAACTTTTCCCCCCACGTTTTGGGGAAGAAAAAGTGCGTCTTATACGGCGAAAAATACGGTAATTTTTAAGTGTACAGCGTGGAAACAAAACCTTCCAAAACTTCATGAATTGCGGTTTTCTTTTCAATGTCCCCACATAAATAATGTTTTTTTTTGTTGCGCCGTACATTTTTTGGTAAAATGAGTGATGTCATTACAGAGAAAAATTGATGACGCAAAAAAACAAGCCCTAATATGGGTATGTGAATGGAATTATAAATTAAATATGATTTTTAGAAGGTAAGGAGGAGAAAATGAAAATGCAAAAATAAAATGGGCCTGGTCCTTAAGGGGTTAATACACAGTTAACATTCATAATTGACGGTAAATTATTCTGCATGGTGTGTGACCTTGTAATGCAAACCAGAAAATGACTATAGCCTGTAAGGCTGGGTTCACACCACGTTTTGTTAAATACGATCCCCGTATACGGCTGGGAGGAGGGGGGGCGGGGCTTAATCACGTCGCCCGTCGACCACGTTTTTGCCTGCGGTCGGGAAACCGCATACGGACGAAAACGAAGCCGACCGGAGGCTGCGGTTCACTCCGGTCGGCTCATAGACATACATTAAATACGGTTCCCGAATACGGCTGAGTGCAGGCGCCGTGATTAAGCCCCGCCCCCCCCCTCCTCCCAGCCGTGTACGGGGACCGTATTTAACAAAAGTGGTGTGAACCCAGCCTAAGGCTAGTATTATAATTGTATATTAAAAGAAATAGTGTGCAAAGAATCCTCTCAGATTCTGAAAAAAGACTTTAACCCCTAAGTTAGGCCCATTTTGACCTTAAAGACCAGGCAAATTTTATTTTTGCATTTTCATTTTTACATTTTACCATAAAATGTATGGCACAAACAAAAAAAATACTATTTGTGTGGGGAAATTGAAAGGAAAACCACAATTTAGCAAATTTTGGAAGGTTTTGTTTTCACGCTGTACAATTTACGGTGAAAATGACGTGTTCTTTATTCTGTGGGTCAATACGATTAAAGTGATACCCATAATTACATACTTTTCTATTATTGTACAGCTTTAAAAAAAAAAAAAAAAGTAAAATCCCTCTTATTTGACGACCTATAACTTTTTCATTTTTCCATTCCACATTTGTGTATATAAAACTTTTAATAATTTTTTAATGAATTTTTTGTGGAATAAAATGTGACAAAAAGCAGCAATTGAGGATTAAATTTTTTTTTTGTTACGTTCACACCATTTACCGTATGGGATCATTAACCCCATAAGGACCCATGACGTACCGGTATGTCATGAGTCCTTTCCCTTTCTATAACGCGGGGCCACGACGCGGGGCCTCTAACAACGGCCGGGGCACGTGGCTAATAGCGCGCAGCAGTGATCACGGTGCCGCGCGCTATTAACCCTTTAGATGCGGCGTTCAAAGTTGAACGCTGCGTCTAAAGTGAAAGTGAAACCATGTTAGCTCAGGGAGCTGTTTGGGATCGCGGCAGCGAAATCGCAGCGTCCCGAACAGCTGTTAGACACGAGGAGGGTCCCTACCTGCCTCCTGGTGTCCGATCGCCGAATGACTGCTCAGTGCCTGAGATCCAGGCATGAGCAGTCAAGCCGCAGAATCATCGATCAATGGTTTCCTATGAGAAACCACTGATCAATGTAATAGATCAGTGTGTGCAGTGTTATAGGTCCCTATGGGAGCTATAACACAGCAAAAAAAAAGTGAATAAAGATCATTTAACACCTCCCCTATTAAAAGTTTGAATCAACCCCCTTTTCCCATTAAAAAAAAAAAAACTGTGTAAATAAGAATAAAAAATAAACATATGTGGTATCGCCCCGTGCAGAAATGTCCGATTTCTAAAAATATATTGTTAATTAAACCGCACGGTCAATGGCGTACGCGCAAAATAATTCCAAAGCCCATAATAGTGCATTTTTGGTCATTTTTTATATCATGAAAAATTAATAAAAAGTGATCAACAAGTCTGATCCATACAAAAATGGTACCGCTAAAAACTTCAGATCATGGCGCAAAAAATTAGCCCCCATACCGACCCATACGTGGTAAAATAAAAAAGTTATAGGGGTCAGAAGATGACAATTTTAAACGTACCGTATATACTCGAGTATAAGCCGACCCGAGTCTAAGCCGAGGCCCCTAATTTCACCCCAAAATCCCAGGAAAAGTTATTGACTCGAGTATAAGCCTAGGGTGGGAAATACATCATCCCCCCCTGTCATCATCCAGACCCCCGTGATTAACATCCTCATCATCATCACCTTTTCATCATCCAGACCCTCATCATCATCACCTGTCATCATCCCCTTGTCATCATCCCACACCCCCCCTTCATCATCCCCTTGTCATCATCCCCACCCCCCTTCATCATCCCCTTGTCATCATCCCACACCCCCCCCCTTCATCATCCCCTTGTCATCATCCCCACCCCCCTTCATCATCCCCTTGTCATCATCCCACACACCCCCTTCATCATCCCCTTGTCATCATCCCCACCCCCCTTCATCATCCCCTTGTCATCATCCCACACCCCCCCTTCATCATCCCCTTGTCATCATCCCACACCCCCCCTTCATCATCCCCTTGTCATCATCCCCACCCCCCTTCATCATCCCCTTGTCATCATCCCACACCCCCCCTTCATCATCCTCTTGTCATCATCCGCCCTCAGTGGTCTTCAACCTGCGGACCTCCAGAGGTTTCAAAACTGCAACTCCCAGCAAGCTCGGGCAGCCATCGGCTGTCCGGGCTTGCTGGGAGTTGTAGTTTTGAAACCTCTGGAGGTCCGCAGGTTGAAGACCACTGCGGCCTTCGACATCATCCAGCCCCCTCTCACCCCCTTTAGTTCTGTACAGTACTCGCCTCCGCTCGGCGCTGGTCCGGTGCTGCAGGACTGTCCGGTGAGGAGGTCGTCCGGTGGGATAGTGGTTCCGGGCTGCTATCTTCACCGGGGGCGCCTCTTCTCCGCGCTTCGGGCCCAGAATAGAGGCGTTGCCTTGACGATGACGCAGAAGTACGTTGGTAATGAACGTACCTCTGCGTCGTCGTCAAGGCATCGTGACTATTCTGGGGCCGGGCCCGAAGCGCTTAGAAGAGGCCTCCCCGGTGAAGATAGCAGCCCGGAACCACTATCCCACCGGACGACCTCCTCACCAGACAGTCCTGCAGCACCGGACCAGCGTCGAGCGGAGGCGAGTACTGTACAGAACTAAAGGGGGTGAGAGGGGGCTGGATGATGTCGAAGGCCGCAGTGGTCTTCAACCTGCGGACCTCCAGAGGTTTCAAAACTACAACTCCCAGCAAGCCCGGACAGCCGATGGCTGCCCGGGCTTGCTGGGAGTTGTAGTTTTGAAACCTCTGGAGGTCCGCAGGTTGAAGACCACTGCGGGTGGACAGTTCACTCGAGTATAAGCCATGGGGGGTGTTTTCAGCACGAAAAATCGTGCTGAAAAACTCGGCTTATACTCGAGTATATACGGTATACATTTTCCTGCATGTAGTTATGATTTTTTTTCAGAAGTACGACAAAATCAAACCTATATAAGTAGGGTATCATTTTAATCGTATGGACCTACAGAATAAAGATAAAGGGTCATTTTTACCGAAAAATGTACTACGTAGAAACGGAAGCCCCCAAAATTTACAAAATGGCGGGGTTTTTTTCAATTTTGTCTCACAATGATTTTTTTTTCCGTTTCGCCGTAGATTTTTGGGTAAAATTACTGATGTCATTACAAAGTTGAATTGGTGGCACAAAAAATAAGCCATAATATGGATTTTTAGGTGCAAAATTCAAAGGGTTATGATTTTGTAAAGGTAAGGAGGAAAAAACTAAACGGAAAAACCCCTGATCCTTAAGGGGGTTAACATTATATTTTAATAGTACGGACATTTATACACGCAGCGATACCAAATATGTTTATACATTTTTTTTTACACTTTTTGAGGGTAAAATGGGAAAAAGGGACAATTTACATTTTTATTGTGGGAGGGGATATTTCAATTTTTTTTCAAAAACTTTTTTTTAAACTTTTTTTACACTTTTTATGTCCCCATAGGGGACGATTTATAGCAATCACTTGATTGCTAATACTGTTCAGTGCTATGCATAGGGCATAGCACTGCACTGATCATTATTATCGGAGATCTGCTCTTGTCTGCTGGAAGGCAGATCAGAGCAGAAGACGCTGGGAAGGCGGCGGTTGCAGGTGAGGGGACCTCCGTCCGCCATGTTAGCTGATCTGATCCCCTCGGCTGTGCCGCGGGCGATTAGATCAGCCTAAAATGTAGCTGCATTGCTGCAGATTCCGTGATCTGTATCACATGACATATATAAATATATATATATATATATATACACACAGTGAACCCTCAACATACAATAGTTACAACATATAACGGTCTTTTCTGGACCATTGTAACTTGAAACCAGACTCGACATACAATGTTGCGGATAGTCCAGATCTGCAAAACATGTCAATGGCTGGAAGAACCGACCAATCAGAATGGGCATTCACTGGTTTAACACCTGGCTGGCTGGCTGGTAGCACCCCCTACAGTACAGGGAGGTATTACTTGTTCTGTACTCTTTACCTGTGCAGGGTTAGCTGCTCCTTTGGACACCAGGTGAGGATGGCTCCATTTTACTTTTATAGGACACTGTGTACCGTAGAGGACCCTGAAGAAGCTCCTGTCCTCTACATAGACAGTGATTACAGCTACCAACAGATCTTTCTTACATATATATATATATATATATATATATATATATATATATATATATACATGGACTTGCTTTATCTGTATTAGTTATCTACTTAATTTTCTTTAATCCCCACTTTTTCCTATTTTTGGATGACATTCCGGTGGCTTCAGAACCAATTACCAGGTTGCCAGAGTTATGGTCTCAACATACAATCGTTTCAACATACAATGGTCGTCCTGGAACCAATTAATATTGTAACTTGAGGGACCACTGTGTATATATATATATATATATATATATATATATATATATAAATATATATATATATATATCTGAAGAAATATTTTGTATTTGTGAGTACTTGAAAAAGCTATGGGTACTCATGCTCATTAAAAAATTAGGTATTGGGACATCTGTAGTCTCTTTGCAACCTAAAAATATTCCTTTCTATTAATTTCATTTAATTCTGTACTAAATTCTATCATCTGTGGATGCAATACCAGCCATTCACCACTAGGTGGAGTCTCAGTAAAATAAATGATTCCTTTTCATGGTTTCATTCACTTGCTAAGGGAAGCCGCTGGGTATTTACAGTATAAATATATCTGAACTCTATTCATGTACAAAACAGATTAGTGGGAATACAGAAATCTATAAGATATGCATGAGGCAAACAGTGTGATCTATTAACAGAGAGAAGACCAATGACTTTCCAGAGAAAAGTCTTTTAAAACTATTAAAATTCCAAATCGCCAGTGAAAATACGTCATTGAAAGCAAGTCTCTGAAATTTCAATACAATAGAAAAATGTAGTTGGACACAGATTTTATTGGTCCTTATCTAATAAGTAGTAAGGTGATCCAATAAGAAACAACTTATAGTGTAACTACATCCACGCTCTGGCGGCAGGATATCTGGTTAAATCTCCCACAACTTCGTAGCCCGAAAATACAGCGATCAGGATACGGATGTGCCTGAAGTTTCATAGACTTACATGGGACTTCAGGCAAATCCGTATCCTGATCACTGTAGTCTGAGGCAAGTTGTGGGAGATTATACAGATAACCTGCTTCCAGAGTGTAATAGATATGTGGTGGCAGGGTGTGTGATGAGGGCAGATGTTGTTACCCTAGGGGCAGATGGCATTAACCCCTTGTATTCGTGATGCCAGGGCGTGGTTTAGCCTATGACCACCCGAAGGTGTGCTAGGCTAGGGACGGGGGCAATTAAAATTCCAACGCCAAGTTACGGACAACGGTAGCTTTACTGAGGGTAGACAGTTGGTAAAGTCTATACAGTTCCGCCAGGGCCCACGGAGGTGACCAGTGACGCAGAGACCTTAAGGGTTTGCTGGGACTTGTAGTAGGACTGGACAATTGAATGCAGACCACGCTGACTTGATAGATGACAGGGACTGTGTGACTTTATCTTACGTGACTTGATGGTGGCTGCAGGACGTGACTTTGAGGCCTCCAACACTCTGTACACACACACTAGGCGACTGCACTGGACCTCAGCTTAACAGAAGAGCAGAGCTCAAAGAGAGAGAAGCTCCACCCAGGGATTATATGGGGGAGACTAGCAGGGAGCCCATAGGTCACTCTTGGGATCACCTGGTCACTGGTACCTCCGGGGTAACAATCACATGACATATCACATGGTATAACTCTTAAAGTAACATTACAGTTTATAACATTTTACATGGTAAAACATATTTACAATGGGGAAACAAGTGCAGGAGGCCTTGGGAACAGTATAGGAGGCTGCCTGACAGGACAACAGGAGCACGGGGTAACACCTCCTGTACTGGGCCACCACAGATAGTTACGCTTATAAACCTGAATAGTTTTCAGGTTATGACCAAAGATATGTAGTCAGTAGATATAATGTAGAGGGTTTTGAGGTTGCGCCAAACTGAGAACCTGATTCTCTTTTGCCACATAAGACACAAAAAATGTGCTTCATAGAGTGTCTAAATAATACCATTATACAGTACCCACATAAAACTGGTTACATAGAGCTTACATAATAATCCTATACCCTTCCCAAATAAAACCACTAAAAAGTAAGGGGGGGGGGATCAGAGGCAATTGGCCCTATGGATGTAAGATAAGGTACAACTGGATATGTTCCCCCAAACATTAAAGGGGTGTTCCAAAATAAATTAGGGGATAAATGTAAGATTGTGGAGGGTCCGACCGCTGGGATGTCCAAAATGGAGCCCGACTTCTACATTTAAATGGAGTGTCAGGTTGGTACACTTGGCCACCGCTACATTCAGTCTGTGGCAGTGCCTTCTAACCAGTGTGCCTCCAGCTGTTGCAAAACTAAAACTCTCAGCATGCTTGGACAGCCAATGGCTGTCCAGGCATGCTGGGAGTTGTAGTTTTGCAGCAGCAGGAGGTACGCTGACTGGGAAACACAGTTTTTAAACACACTTTGCAGTGTTTATTTTGCAAATAAATGAACAAAAATCTAAATTGTAGTTTTGCAACAACTGGAGGCACATTGGGATGGGAAATACTGTTCTATGGAGCTACAAGAGCACAGGACTCTGTTGTAAGTTAAAGTGCACTATTTAAGTCGGAATACTCCTTTAACTACTTACTGACCATGTCAGTGGTCTGAGTTGGACTCGAAACACAAAAATGTATATACATTTCCTGCAGAATTAGCTATTGCACAAGAGGCTGTGTAGCTCCAGTAGGGGAGAAGGGGCAGCTTATTAGTCCTTAAACTAATCTGTACCAAAATATTGGTCAATAGCTTCTGTTGGTAATATTTGTCCAGGCTTAAAGTGGTTAAAAAAAGTCTGGGCAAAAGGATGTCACATGAGACTGGGGTTATCCCAAGATTAACACTTAAAGGGGTTATCCAGGAATAGAAAGGCAGAGCTAATTTCTTTCAAAAACCACTCCACATCTGTCTCCAGGTTGGGTGTGGTTCTGCAGCTCAGTTCCATTGAAGTGAATTGAGCCAAGTTGTAATACCACACACAACCTGGGGACAGACGTGGAGCTGTTTTTGAAAGAAATTAGTTGTTTTTCTATTCCTGGATATCCCCTTTAAGACCTACTCGTAGGATTGGTCATAAGTGTCTAATCAAGATAGATGCAACTTCTAGTATCCCCACTGATGATAAGAACAGGGTCTGTTGTCCCCTGTTGAAACGTGCATTGAGCTCAATTCGCGTGCTATAGGACTTTCTAATTATAGCGCTTGACTAGCTTTGACAGTCTCTTAGCGAGTGCTGGGCAGCAGCATGCATGTTTGACTTCACAACTACCCCATCCCCCTCCATCAGCTCCATCCACCAATCCGATACTAGATAGGGGATACATTTTAAAGGGGCATTTCATCATCATCAAATTTAATTCATTTTTGTATATTTTGCTGGTGATGTTGTTAAAATTAAAATCAAGCATTACTACCACGGTTCGCCCCACATCTCCAGTTCTGGGGACTTCTTGTCCCCGATTGCTCATCTCTTCTTCCTGCTTCATGGACAAGAAGTCAAAGCAGGACCTGTCCCCTACACCAATCACTACCAATCACTGGCTGTAGGACACTTCTGTCTCAGACATTGATTGGTTGAGCGAGCAAGTCCTGCATCACCTCCTAGTCTTGAAAACAGGGACAGTACAGAATGTTAGTCCCTGGAACAACAGCTACGTGGACTTGGCTAGGTAAGTATCACTTGTATTTTATTTTGAAGACATCCCCAGCAAAATATGAAAACATTAATTACGTTAGAATACCCCTTTAATTTTGGGATAACCCCTTTTAGAATAAGTTTTTATTGTCCTTTTATCCCATAAGAAAATTAAAGAAGTCATATGACGTTAATGTAACCAATCAGATTCCAGGTCTCGTTTTCTAAAAAAAAAAAAAACATGAATGCTGCATCATGATTGGGTCCTGTTGAAAAGGCTTTTTTTTTTGTACAAGCTTTATATGCAAAAAATATATATAGGACATGATTTGTGCAAACAAGTTTGTGTACGTAGGTAGAAGAGGCTGGTGCATTTGCACCTCAGGGTGCAGCATGAATATGGAAACCTGGTTTAAGGGGGAATTGTTTTTCCTTGAGGAGTCTGACAGATAGCATAGGGAGTCAGGCAGTACCTTCTGGGAAAAAGGGTATGTAAATTAACTGTTCTTCATTAAAAAAAAACAAGCTAAATCTTTAGCTTTATGTCTATGGAAGGTTGCTTCCCTGTAAGTCAATGTGTAACTTATTAAGAAGCATTGAAACATGACTAGGGATTGAAGTCAAGCCAGAATCTTCCCCAAAAGTAAGAGTTATCTATAAACTGCTCTTTTCGAGAGAGACCATTGATATATTCACACTTATTTAGATTTGGTTTCCAGAGTACAATCACATTACAGTGTTTACATCTTTACCTATATGAGAGAATACAGTGAACCCACAGCCATCAAGAATGATCATATAGGGCGGTGTTTTTGAAACAGTGTGTCTCCAGCTGTTGCGAAACTACAACTCCCAGCATGCTCGGACAGCTTTTGGCTGTTGTAGTTTCACAACCGGTGGGGACACACTGTTTGGAGGACACCAATATAGGTGACAGCCCTATACCTGATGTCCTTGCCCTTTGATTCCAACGCTGAATACATGCGCCAGACTTTAAATATGCACTTATCCCGTCATAGTCACCGCTTCAGAACACAGTCCATATTATAATCATGGCTCCCGCACCGATCCTCAATCAGCTACAAAACCTTATAAATCAGGAATAGGGGGGGGGGGGGGGGGGGGGGGGGCAGGGATAGGCTTAAAAAGGTGTGTGACTATGTAATAGTTTCAGTTACATATTTTTATTTTTTAAGAATGATCACGGATCCTCTTTAACCCCTTAAAGACTCAGCCCATTTTCACCTTAAGGACTCAAAATGTTTGTTTTTGCACTTTCGTTTTTTCCTCCTTATCTTCTAAAAATCATAATGCGTTCAATTTTGCACCTACAGACCCATATAAGGGCTTGTTTATTGCGTCACCAATTGTACTTTGTAATCAGTGATCAGTGTTACTGGTGCTCTGCTGCTCTACCCTGCCAGCATGGAGCAGTAGATCGCTGACCAGACGACTAGGAGGCAGGTGAGGACCCTCCCGTCGTCAAGGAAACTGATCAGGACATCGTGATTCTGTAGCGAAAGTCCCGATCAGCTCCATTGAGCTTCCGGGATAGTTTTACTTTCAGATTAGACAAGATCAACTTTGATCACGGTGTCTAAAGGGTTAATGCCGGGCATCCTCTCGATCGGCGGTGTCCGGCATTAGCTGTGGGTCATGGCTGCCCATAGCAACCGGGACACATGGGATTTAACCTGCTCTACGCTCGTGAGAACGGTTTAAACCCTGTTAGCGAGATCAGGGCGTACAGGTACGCGTTGAGTCCTTAAGGACTTGGGAACGGGGGTGTACTCGTACGCCCTGGGTCCTTAAGGGGTTAAGGACTTTACACTGCCTAAGAATTATACTAGAAGTATATCTTTAGTAAACGTTTGATAAAGTTTATGCAGGGAGTTTAATACATTTGTTGCCACCACCTGGCACCAAGGGCCCCCATGCTCCCCCTACTCACATCCTTGTGCATACTGAGGGAGATTCATCAAAACCTGTGCAGAGAAAAAGTTGTCCAGATGCCCATAGCAACCAATCAGATCGCTTCTTTCATTTTACAGCAGGCCTTTTCAAAAATGAAACAAGCGATCTGATTGGTTGCTATGGGCAACTGGCTTACTTTTCCTTTTCACAGGTTTTGTTAAATCTCTGCTATTGTACCTGTTATATACAGTAGGGAAAAAAGTATTTAGTCAGCCCCCAATTGTGCAAGTTATCCCACTTAAAGGGGTATTCCAGGAAATGTTTTATTTGACTATGCTACAGGGGCTGTAAAGTTAGTGTATTTATTAATATAGTGTCTGTACCCGTGTGATGGTTTTCACACAATTCTTCTGTGATTTTCACCCGAATATTTATTTTTAACAGCACACAAAATGACTGTTGTCTCAGATTTTTCCCAGCTTGCAATGCGGCTGATACCTGACTCACTAGTCAGCTCATGACAGGGAGCCTGTGTGCTTCAATGGGTGGAGGGATCGCTTGGTGGGATAGAGATCAATCTGCAACAGCTGTAGGCACCCTGATTAAAAACCACAGGTATTTTTAATGAATGCAGCTCATTTATGTTTCAATTGGTGGGGTGGCTGATGTGTGGAAGGAAGGAAAATGGAATTATGGGATTTGTAGTCAAAAAAGAAAAACTCAAACCGGAAATACCAGTTCACAAAAAGTTAGCCACAATGTTATGGTAATCTCACAACATAGCCATTTAGCCCCAAGACAAGCTCAGATCCTTCCTAAGAATGTCCATTACTGCCTGGAAGGTACGTACTAAAATCACCTTATGGTGGATAACCCCTTTAAAAAGATGCGAGGCCAGTAATTTTTATCAAAGGTATACCTCAACTATGAGAGACATAATGAGAAAAAAAAATCAAATTTTTAAGAATTTATCTGCAAATTATGGTGGAAATAAGTATTTGGTCAATAACAAATGTTTATCTCAATACTTTGTTATATACCCTTTGTTGGCAATGACAGAAGTCAAACATTTTCTGTAAGTATTCACAAGGTTTTAACACACTGTTGCTGGTATTTTGGCCAATTCCTCCATGCAGATCTCCTCTAGAGCAGTGATGTTTTGGGGCTGTCGCTGGGCAACACAGACTTTCAACTCCCTCCAAAGGTTTTCTATGGGGCTGAGATCTGGAGACTGGCTAGGCCACTCCAGGACCTTGAAATGCTTCTTACGAAGCTACCAATTCGTTGCCTGGGTGGTGTGTTTGGGATCATTGTCATGCTGAAAGACCCAGCCACATTTCATCTTCAATGCCCTTGCTGATGGAAGGAGGTTTTAACTCAAAATCTCATGATACATGGCCCCATTCATTCTTTCCTTTACACAGATCAGTTGTCCTGGTCCCTTGGCAGAAAAACAGCCCCAAAGCTTGATGTTTCCATCCCCATGCTTCACAGTAGGTATGGTGTTTTTTGGATGCAACTCAACATTTTTTCTCCTCCAAACACGACAAGTTGAGTTTTTACCAAAAAGTTCTACATTCTCCCAATCCTCTTCTAGATCATCCAAACGCCCCCAGCAAACTTCAGACGGGCCCATACATGTACTGGCTTAAACAGGGGGACACATCTGGCACTGCATGATTTCAGTCCCTGGCGGCGTAGTGTGTTACTGATGGTAGCCTTTGTTACTTTGGTCCCAGCTCTCTGCAGGTCATTCACTGTTTGGGATTTGGGATTTTTGGGATTTTTGCTCACTGTTCTTGTAATCATTTTGAGGGTGAGTTCTTGCGTGAAGCCCCAGATCGAGGGAGATTATCAGTGGTCTTGTATGTCTTCCATTTCGAATAATTGCTCCCATAGTTGATTTCTTCACACCAAGCTGCTTGCCTATTGCAGATTCAGTCTTCCCAGCCTGGTGCAGGTCTGCAATTTTGTTTCTGGTGTCCTTCAACAGCTCTTTGGTCTTGGCCATAGTGGAATTTGGAGTGTGACTGTTTGAGGTTGTGGACAGGTGTCTTTTATACTGATAACAAGTTCAAACAGGAGCCATTAATACAGGTAACGAGTGGAGGACAGAGGAGACTCTTAAAGAAGAAGCTACAGGTCTGTGAGAGCCAGAAATCTTGCTTGTTTGTAGGTGACCAAATACTTATTTTCCACCATAATTTGCTAATAAATTCTTTAAAAATCAGACTATGGGATTTTATGGATTTTTTTTTCTCATTATCTCTCTCATAGTTCAGGTATACCTATGATGAAAATTACAGGCCTCTCTCATCTTTTTAAGTGGGAGAACTTGCACAATTGGTGGCTGACTAAATACTTTTTTCCCCACTGTATGTTCCTTAAAAAGTTAGATGTCAGCTAATATGGACACCATTACAGCCACTACTGGGGTGGCCACCCAGCTTTCCAAGACTCTTGACCAAGGTTGCCGCCTTTCTTGCAAAAAAATACCAGCCATGCTAATTTGTTTAATTAATTAATTATATCTGCGTAACATCACAGGATACACATATGCAAGGGAAATTTTGTCCTATTCTGACTCCTATAACTTTTATTTCTCCTTATATGAGCCATTTTTTGTGCCCCGATCTGTAGTTTTGAACAGTACCATTTTTGTTTTGATGTGACTTTTTGATCGCTTTTTTTTTTTTTATTAAATTCGGGAGTTGCAGTTAGTTACTAACTACAACTCCCAGCATGCCCTGATACAGCCTGTGGTTCAGCAGCTGCCCCAGACAAAAACTACAACTCACAGCATGTTGGACTATATAGTAGTACATAGTATAGGTCAGTGTTTCCCAACCAGGGGTGCCTCCTGCTGGTCCAAAACTACAACTCCCAGCATGCCTGGACAGCTTCTGGCTGTCCGGACATGCTGAGAGTTGTATTTTTGCAACATCTGGAGGCACTCTGGTTGGGAAACACTCGCATAGTATATGGTGCAACATTCCGGGAGTTGGAGCATTGGTTGGATAAATACTGGCCATTCCATTGCCGGTATTTTTAATATAAAAATTGTCTGGGTGGCCAAAATACCCGCTGTGCCTGTAAAATACCAGACAGGTGGCAACCCTACTCCTGACCCACCTACACAATATGAAAGAAATTAACATAATGTTGAATTACTTGACATTTAGGCATCTGGGAAAGCAGGGTGACTACTTCGGCAGAATCTAAGCTCCCTATATTGGGTGTCACTCAACTTTCCTGGAAATAGATACATAGGTGAGATATAAGGCAACGATCCAGGGACTTTTTTGGGGTCGTCATCTTTTTTGATTTAGGTAAAAGTAATCGTGAACTTCTTCTACTTGAAAGACTGTATGACAGAGCAGTGATTGTACAGTAGAGGAGAGTCTTTAGCTGGGAAGGGGAGGGCCCATAGTGAGAAGTCAGCCTGTCCTGAGTCTTGTCGCTCCCAGCTCGGAGAGGACACATACATGCTGCAGACCTGCTTACTAGACCATACAACTGCGAAGAAGAACCCAAAACAGCGAGAAGCCTAAGGCGATTTCCTAAACTGGATACTTAAACGGATTTCTCCTGAAGTGCCGTCTGCTGCACAGGTCATTGCTTGCACCCTCATCACTGTGTCTTTTTTTTACTATTACTGAAAAGAGTCTTCCTGAGGCTGATCCGGGATTGTTCCTGCTCACATCTTGGATATACTACACCTGACTATTCACCGAGAGCTTCCAGGATGGAAGTTACACACCCTGAAAACACATTGTAACTACTATAACTATAAGGAGGGAAAGCTCACAAGGAACCTTATTTGCCTAAGATGTTAATATTTATTCATTTGCTGTGAGTTTACGTTATCCGAATGTCCTAGGCTGGCCGGTCAATGGGGGAGGCAGCCAGTGTGCTTGTAGACTTGTAAGAAGGTGAGTCAGTCACTTTCAGGAGAGCCTGGTCGGTGTCACCTAAAGGGTCACTGTCTCGCCTATCTGGGGACTTGGCTGTCACTTTGCTGCCGCTGGCTATTTGGGATCCACAACTGGACAATGCTGCTGTCATCCGCAGGGTACATCATGCTGCTTATCTTGGGTAGGTCACCTCTTGTTAAAAGTTGTATTGGATATTGCTTGATTTGGTCGTAACCAGAACAGTATAACAAGGAGCTTTAGGGTCCTAATGCAATATCTATAGCTCTACCATCTACCATGTGCTATTAATAATACTAGTATCGTCCTATTTGGAATAGGGGGCCCCTAAGGCTACAGAGCCTGGGTGCAGTTGCTACTTGTGCACCACCCATAGCTCCCCAATTGGGCCCAATGTGTATTGATTTTACAGGTGTTTTCTAAAGTAGAACATTATATTTATTTAAACATAAATTTTCATAACTTTACATAGAAAGTTGTCCATAACTACTAAGAAATCTCTCTGATAAGTTTCCTGAGCAATACATTTCTATTCATCCGGATATGATGATCACCCTGACACTACAGACATAGCTATCCATGGTACCAGTGCTATTTATTGCTCATCTCTGCTGAACTATGGCCGGCTTCTGATGTTGTCATCAAACAGGATCTGTAGATCTACCCATTACTCTTTATCTTACGTCCAGTGCCAACTCTGGTCAACAGAACACAATCTTTTGGTCTAAATTGTCCAACCAGGGAAGGCAACAGCAGGGACAACCAGATTACTCAAGTCACTGTGTGGGGGGTGGTGGGGGCTACATCTGTCATAATAGTTGTGCCCCAAGGAGAATGAATACCTTATACCTGCTAAGCATAGCCAGTTTGGATACAATGTATTCGTTTTATAGAATGACTATGAAAATAAGCGCTGATAGAGCAAACAAACTGTGTCATTCAACAGTCTACAATTGTGGACGTCAGTACAGGTGCCATGCGATCAATGAGCCCGGTGAATCTTATCTCAGTGGGATATTGGGGGTCTTGCTGGTTCAAACATTAAGTAAATAATTGAATTACTGAAGGATTAAACAACGTGAGTAAGGTTTATACTATGATAAGCCTCCGAGCAATGTTACAGTCGGTAAGCAGTGATGCCATCACTTATATATGGAGTCATTCGTCTTGTATAACAGAGTAGCAAACTTTTTCTACTCCAGAACCTGTAAGAATAATAAAATAATAATAAAATAATATTTTTCCAGGCATCAAATACACCAGTTGGCTTTTCAGCTGGTCATGGAAGGTGTGATTTCTTACTGACACCTTCGGTGAGACATGTCTGCCCCCCCCCCCCCCCCCCCCCCCCGACCAAGGATCTGACCAAGGATGTCCTCTGACTAAAGATCTGATCCCTTATATGTCTATTGTAGGAGGCAATGATTACATACTCACAGGGTTTCAATTATGTTGTACCTTCTGGCCTGACTCAGCATGCTGGCCTGACCACCCCTTCATATCTAAAAGTTGCATTGTGTGGGGCCGATCTTAAATTTCCAATTCTAAACAGAATATTAGCTATGGATTGCCTAACAGACCAGTATGGTGGTAGTCCAACCACTGGGACCCCCACTGACCACAAGAATGGAGGGTTTATGCCCGCCAGGTCACAGTGTGTACGCTTGACCGTAGCTCTATTCATTTTCTATGGGGCTTCTGACAATAGCCGCTCATCAGTAGTGTTGCTCGCGAATATTCGCAATTCGAATATTATTCGCGAATATCACATATTCGCGAATTCGCGAATTTCGCGAATATATCGCTATATATTCGTAATTACGGATATTCGTTTTTTTTTTTTTTTTTTTTGTTTTTTTTTTTTCACAGTACACATCACAGTGATCACCCCTCCCTGCTTCCAGCTTGCGTGGTGTAAAGAAGTCTGTAATACTACTGTGTAAGACTGGCGCGCGAAAATTCGCATATGCGAAAATTAGCATATGCGACTTTTCGCATATGCGAAGTTTCGCATATGCTAATTTAGTATATGCTAATATTCACATATGTTAATTTTCGCATACGCGAATATTCGCATATGCGAAAATAAAACGATGGTATAACGAATATGCGAATATTCGCGAATATTTGACGAATATTCGTCCATATATTCGCGAATATTCGCGAATTCGAATATGTCCTATGCCGCTCAACACTACTCATCAGTAGAATTCACTGAATAGTTTAACAGTGGTTTGAAGATATGGCACATACTATAACGCTTTTTAGCTATTTATTCCTTTGTTGGTACCACAGTGGAAGTTCTTGAGTTAATTTAATCTGGATGAATTACTTTCACTATTTTTGGCTTCCTCAGATTGGCTTCTAATACATATCCAGAGTCAGTGACGATTGACTGGTTATAGCCTTGGTCTTTTTTGGCTTATCATATGACCATGGTCCATTTTGGGGTAATAAATTAGTTTTTCACATACGTCACAATAGGTAGAGGTTTTCTATTGCTGTTACTGTTCTTCAGGGTCCCCCTTAATGTTATCCATGAATGTATTCTAGTAGAATCTCAGTAATGGATAACAATAACCTAATGCTTATGGTCAACTTTACCTTTGCCCCCCTGATACCCTACTATCTGCTCAGGCAAATAATCATGTTCTTTCAGTAGGGGATTCCAGGAATTTATATCTCTGGTGCCGCTTATCCCTGGGACGCAATAGTATTCCACAGTTAAATCATTAGGTTAAAAAAAATCTTATGTATATGACCAAATGAAGACCAACATGAATATACAGGGCAATGTTTTCCATAAAGTGTGTCTCCAGCTGTTGCAAAACTTCAACTCCCAGCATGCCCGGAATTGTAGTTTTGCAACAGCTGGAGGCACACTTTTTGGAAAACACTGTCCTATAGAGACATCTGAGGTGTTTTTTCCCTTTTACCTGATGTCCTTGCCCTTTGATCCCTGCCCTTGCACATGATAAATCTAGGTCTGTCCATTGCTCTATCCCTACACGACTGCTGCACAAATACCGATCCCCTCCGCCATGAATTATGCATCCCAGGGGGTTCCTTGCTGACTCTTTGTTGCTTTTGTCTCTGGACTGACATTTCTCTGATAACTGGAAACTACAGGTAGATGTAGAGACGCCGCTTCCCGTGAAAAAGGCTTTGCATATTTCTCATTGATAACATTGCTGAGCAAGTTTAAGAGAATTTCTAAGTTAACAATTAAATGGTGACTTCCCAAAATATGTAGGTGTAGCAGAGATAATTTTTTGTGGGAGACTCGGGAGGACGGGGGACATTCTTCAACTAAAAAAAATAAAGAAAGCATCTTGATTGGTCTCTAAACTGCGGCCAAAGGGTGTCCGAGTATGCTGGGAGTTGTAGTTTTGCAACATCTGGAGGCCACTGCTGTAGACAAATGGTTCTCTTGGAGAAAAAAAAAAAAAATATATATATATATGTATATGTATATATATATATATATATATATATATATATATATATATATATGTATATATATATATATATATATATATATATATATATATATACACACACACACAAGGGGTACCAGTGCTGCATACTGAATGCTTATACCATGTGAGTGAAAACATAGCTATAACTCTGCTTAAAGGAGACCTAGTAAAAATGTGTCCATACATCTTCAATAGCTGTCTACTAAACACTTGTTTGGTCAATGTCTATTCCTCCTTAACACCCATACATATGCACACTCAATTTAGCTGAGTGTGCATGTGTTGTTGTTTGTTTGTTTGTTTTTTTAATGGCGAGAGCAGAAAAAGCCACAGCCAGGTACCTCTGGAAGCAGCTCAGCTTTAGAGAGAACAAAAGGAAAAGTTTTATTTCTGATCAACCATAAAGTTATGTGACAATGCTAATGCTCTGACTATGTACACAGTGCTGCCTCCTGAATGTATTGCCCCCCCCCTCCCCAGCCATTTAGCATTGTCATCTACAGCAACAGCAGTTCCCTTCACAGATCACAGCTGCTTTCTTGATGTAACCCCTGCCTGGCACCCACTTGCCATCTATAGTATTGTGCTGTGTAAAGCATCCCCAAGCACAGTGCCAGCCTGTTCAGTCCAGTGTACTTTCATTAGCCCTATGTCACAGCATAGCAAAGTGGTGTAGTTCCTCTCCTGTGATTGGCCAGAAAAGAAAGGGAAGGAAGTCCCGGTGCTAGTACTGCTGGCAAACAACACAGCAGTGGTACTGAAATGGAGAAAATGAGAAAAAGCTGTGCACATATTAGGGCAGAGATCCTCAACCCAGTCCTCAAGGGCCACCAACATTTCGGAATTATTCAGTTACTCTAATGGAATAGAACAGGGGAATAATTAAAATCATGGACTTCTGTAGGGGACTGTCAGGGGCTCAATGATAGCAGTAAGGGCTGGTTCACATCACGTTTTCTCCCATACGGGAGTTAAAACCTCGCGCTCCCGTATGCCTTCGTATGCGCTCCTGTATGTAATTAATTTCAATGAGTTGGCCGGAGTGAAACGTTGGGTCCGGTCAGCTCAATTTTGCGCCCTATGCGCTTTTACAACCGGACCTTAAACCATGGTTGACCACAGTTTTAGGTCCGAGGGAAAAAGCGCATACAGCGCAAAAATGAGCCGACCGGAACGAATGTTTCACTCCGGCCAACTCATTGAAATGAATTACATACGGGAGCGCATACGAAGGCATACGGGAGCACTAGCTCCCCCCTGCCGTATGCGCTCCCGTATGGGGAAAGCGTGATGTGAACCCAGCCTAAGATGACCGGGTATAAGCACTGAAAGGTTAATGTAATAAAACCTAATGTAACAGGTATGCTTTAACTTTAGTCCTGGGAAAATCACAGAATATCATGATCTAATGTATTACAGCTCTGCTACATCTGCGCAACATTAGACAGGTATAGGCACACTGAGAAAAAGTCGAGATCAAACTTGGCATTTGAACTGTTTACGATAAGGCCTGTCAGGGGCTGAATTACAGCAGTAAGATCCCCTTACTTCAGCACTCTGAAGGGTTAATGTAACAAACCCTTATGTAACAGGTATGCTACTTTAGTCCTAGGGAAATCCCAGAACATCATGAGATGATGGTGTATTGCAGTGGTCTTCAACCTGCGGACCTCCAGATGTTGCAAAACTACAACTCCCAGAATGCCCGGACAGCCAACGGCTGTCCGGGCATGCTGGGAGTTGTAGTTTTGCAACATCTGGAGATCCGCAGGTTGGAGACCACTGGTGTATTGTATTACAGCTCTGCTACATAGACGCGTATAGGTGCACTGACGTCTGGGCATCGGAAATTGTTCGTCATAAGGCCTGGTTGTTGCGCTGCGGTTCACGCTTGAGAACCAGAAAGCGCCCATAGGTAGTTGCCAATGGCTCCACGACTCTGCATGGCGGTATTACCAGCAGAATAGTACAGCCGCTGACCACCACATATGGGCATGGCTATAGTGTGACAGTCTGACCATAATGCCAAAGAATCAGATGCCAGACTAAAGGAATTCTACCGTAGTAGTAGTAATAATAATAATCATAATAATATATTAGTAATAATCTGGCAGGAATCTCAATAAGACAGGGTTCGGTTTAATAGAAGCTCTGTATTGCTGGTCAATGAGGCTCTTGTAATCTCAGTAATGACTGCTTATTTTACTGTCCGGCTTGGAGCTCCCTCCTTCAATGAATAATAAAGCTCCACCTGAAAAATCCAATAATTTCCTCTAAATGGTGGTAATCCCGCTGATGATTTTTGTACTTCCCAGGTGAGTAAAGAAGAACATAGTTTAGTATATTGTCATAAGGTTTCAGTGTTCCCCAACCCGTGACTTTTCAACTACAGAACCACAACTCCCATCATGCCCGGACAGCCAACATGACTATGGTGGTGGTGGTGCAGGGGGGGGGTCTACGGATCCCCTATCAACCTACTAAAGTTGACTGCTGGTGTATTCTGCACCAGGAAACCGAACACTTGTATTTCCTTGGTGGCATCTCCCGGTGACTCAGAGAAAGGATGACACGAGAGGTGCGGCTCCTTCTCTCTTGTTTGTTTTTTAATTTGGTAATATTAAAACCGGCAATCATCCTGGAGAGGAAAAAAAAAAAAATTAACCCCTGACCTTCTGCAGCTACCGATCGATTGTTCTGCACATCCTACCTTGGAAGTCTATAGGATTTTTATAATAAACACGTGTATCTAATAAAAGTGCACTGCATTCTGGACTGGGGCCAGAGGACAACCGCGGAGAGATGGAACTCCGGAAAGAACACAGCTCCAGTCACATAGCAACGCCGTGACCCATATAAATGCACCCGGCAGCACGTTGTGGGCACAGCCAGGCATAGAGGTTAAGTGGCGCTGTGGTTGTAATTTGTAACACAACCGAGTGCCTCATTGAGACAAGTGCACTACACCTATGTGTAAGAGCCTGTATCGTGTATGCCAGTGGTCTCCACAAATGTGCAAAACTACAAAACCCAACATGCCCGGACAGCCAAAGGCTGTCCGAGCATGCTGGGAGTTGTGGTTTTGCAACAGCTGGAGGTCCACCGTTTGGAGAAGACAGTTTGGAGACCCCCTCCGGGGCCCAAATGTAACATATGAAACATAGATTCTTAAACATGGTTACACTATATCTTCCTCAATTGCCTGTACCTGAACTCATTATAATATATACTGGTGGATCAATGGATGGAATTGCATAAAAGCATAGAAAATTCAAGGGGAAAATTTAGTCTGCATATATATATATATATAGCAAGATATATATATATATAGCAGATAGCAGATAGATATAGATATATATATAGCAGATAGATATATATATATATAGCAGATAGCAAGGAAGAGCCGCACACCAAAGATGCAAAGATGCAGCGGGTGCAAGCGGGCCCAGTCGGCACTGGCAGCAGTAGTGATGTATAGTAGAATAAAGGGTCCCGCAGCACTCCAATAGTGATCAAATAAGGTTTATTTCCTCATGGTAAGATACAACGTTTCGACCGTCACCGCGGTCTTTTTCAAGCACGGTCTTTTTCTAGCTATGATTGAAAAAGGCCGTGGTGACGGTCAAAACGTTGTATCTTACCATGAGGAAATAAACCTTATTTGATCACTATTGGAGTGCTGCGGGACCCTTTATTCTACTATATATATATATATATATATATATATATATATATATATTGTTTTTTTTACCTTAGGACAGATAAATATATATATATATAGTTTTTTTTACCTTAGGACAGATAAATATATATATATATATATATATATATATATGTATATATATATATATACAGCAGGTAGTAAACTGAATGAAAGTAATAAAACTGAGGCCAAGGTGGTTTCTTACCCTGAGTATACCAGCCCCCCAAAATCTAGACCTAATACAATAGTATAATGGGTATTTACAGAATCTGGCCCATCTTCACAAGGGTTTGTTAGGACTAGAAACACATGGTCGCTTTATGTCGGAAACCCCGCCACACCTATCCACTGGTTGTGTACTTGAATAACCAGGATTTGCATATATATATATATATATATATATATATATATATATATATATTGGTGATAGGGAGAGAAGGAAGAATTTACTATGACCGTCATTACATATGCCTGTTTTAATCCAAAATAGGAGTAAAATGGCCTGAACTAATTAAAGGGTATATCCAATGATGGTTCGGGTGGCAGGATATATGTCTACAGCTTACCTGTCATATCACAGAAGTAAATAATGCTTATATATGTTACTCACTAGGTCATGAGGGTTCTTTATGTGCACTTTTATGTGTCTAGCGGTATTTGGCTCACAAATCCCACTGTTCTGCTGCTCACTTATCCTGACATCCACTGCTCAGGAAGTGTCGTGACCGAGGCAAGCACTGAGCCACCCTCCCTTACCATGCATTCACTTCACTTTGTGAACTAGTATTTCCTGTTTCACTTTTCTCTTTTTGACTACAAATCCCACAATTCCATTTTCCTCCCTCCCACACATGAGCTACCCCACCCAATGAAACATAAATGAGCTGCATCCATTCAAAAGACCTTTGGTTTTCAATCAGGGTGCCTACAGCTGTTGCATTAGTTGCAGATTGATCTCTCTCCCACCAAGTGATCGCTCCACCCATTGAAGCAGACAGGCTCCCTGTCATCAGCTGACTAGTGAGTCAGGTCTCGGCCGCATTGCAAGCTGGGAAAAATGCAGACACTATATTATGAAGTACAATAACTTTACAGTCCCTGTAGTATAGTCAAATAAAAAAATATTCTGGAATACCCATTTAATGTTTTGCCAAGATGTACTAAGTATAAACAGTTTTTGATTCTGACAGTGTCCATTTAAAATATGTGGCAACTTCTAAGCCTTAGACTTGCCCCGAGACAATCGTAATCTGTAGGCAGATTTGCCGGAGGTCTCATCCAAATCCATGTAGTCTCGAGGCAAGTCTCTGGCTCAGAAGATGATGCACATTTTTTAACCAATATTCTGAAATTCATACTGTGGAATTTCTGTGGCAGAAAATTCAGCTGTGGAAATTTAGGATTCTGGACCTGCAAAAAAAAAAGTCCACACAGACTGCATCGCTATCAACGGTAACGGCACAGGTCTGCGCAGTCTAAGCACTGATGGATTTTTACAACGGCTCCTGCATTCAGACTATCCGCCCAGAGATACCATAATATGGATGTTGGGTGAGGGCTTTTGTTTACAATAAACATTGATGGTCTTTCCTAAGGATGGGCCATCAATTTGTGATCATGACAGTCCAATCCACTGAGAGACTGTGACGCTCCCACTGATTTGTGATATGGAAAACCTATTGTATAACTATGCTCTTCCCCTTTAATACATAATAATGAATTGGTTCTGGACATGATGAATAGTAGCATTTTGTGCATGATGCTGGATTGTGTGGGTGCATGTATGAATACCTTCACTACCCACAGAACTCTGCTTAGTTGTGATGTTTACACCAGTTGCCATCCCCCCTTGATGTCCAGGGATACTTCTATGTTTTCTGAATTGCTGGGTATCATTTTACTTCCCTGAGTCTTTTAATGTATTCATATGTCCTGTGCATGGAAAATAAACCATTGAAAACCATACAATAGGCAACGTGGTAATGATATTCAGTGATCACGTTATATTGTTCTCTTTGTGGGTCATTGTTTAGCGCTTTTCTTGTGAGGTGCCAAGCAATAAAAGGTTCCTGGAAACTGTATTCTAAGTATTTTACTGGTAATACATGCTCTATCATTGACAATACTAAATGGTCCCCAGATATGTTAGTACACATATAATAGTCATTTTCAATACATTAAAGGTAAGTATAGTATGCGTGTTTGTAACAGGGTCTACATTAACATTTCTTTAGTTCTTGTAATGCAGCAGGCTGTATGTAAGCTGTATGCTCCATTGGATTTATAATGGCAACCACATGTTCAATGCCAAGTTTATAAAACCTGTGATAAGCAAACCTTAAATAGTTTCTCGGATTTCGACCCTTTTAAAAGAGTCATTGACAACAAGTTGTCTCCCCCCCATTGGGATCCCCAACAATCAACTGTTCTCTGAGAGCAAACTTGGCAGTAAGGGCCCATTCACACTACAGAAATTCCACACAGAATTTTGCTTAGAAATCCTGATCGGTAATTCCACTGTATGAAGAAAACATTGGTGTGAATGGATTTTCCGTTGACCCATTCACACTGCGGAAAGAAAGAACACGTAAAATTTTTGGTGGAATTCCGAGCAGACAGTATTGGCGTCAATGTATACAGAGCAGATCTGCGTTGTCCTAGCAGATGGAATCTCCACCTGGAATATATCTAGGCAGAGATTCCATAGTGTGAATGCACCTTAAAGGGGTACTCCGCTGCTCAGCGTTTGGAACAAACTGTTCCAAATGCTGGAGCCGGTGCCAGGAGCTTGTGACATCATAGTCCCCTCATGACGTCACGCCCCGTCCCCTCAATGCAAGTCTATGGGAGGGGGCGTGACAGCCGTCACGCCCCCTCCCATAGACTTGCATTGAGGGGACGGGGCGTGACGTCATGAAGGGACAAGGATAAGACGAGTTCCGGCACCAGCGCCAGCTCCAGCTTTCGGAACAGTTTGTTTCAAACGCTGAGCAGTGGAGCATCCCTTTAAGTGTTAAGTTACTCTGTAGCACCATCTCAGGTGAAATTAAGCATTACATCATGTCTATGGTAAAAAGGGCCTTCAGAGTTAGATGATATTAGTAGCCTCTTTGGCCAAGAGATAAGGGTCTTGGATGGAGAACCCCATTCTATTAACTCAGAATGTCCTAGTTGGGTGTATGAAAATAGATAGTCCAAACTGGACAGCCCCTTTAAACTACAGTAGTGTCTTTTTTTTAAGGTGGTTATCATGCAGTCACTGTCCCAATCCCCTCCACTTCTTCAATCTGATTTATTTCAATAATGAAGTTGTAATATGGGGCGCATACAATAATGAGCCAGGTAAATAAGGCATAAACGCTCTTGAGATGGAGGTTCTCTGCCGACACATCTAACTTAGCACTATGATTGGGTTCCAAACAGGATTATTTCTATACAGTTTATGAAAGAATGTTCCTTTTTAGACATGCTAAGAGCATACATAAAATGAGTGACGTGTGCAGGGAGAAGGTACGGTTTTATAGGACAGGACCAGTAAAACGTGAACGATCCAGTAATGTGGGGAGCGTCAGCCAATATTCAAGTAAGGCAGAGTGCCTCCCAAGGTTTAGAGAAGTAATGGTATTGGTATGTTTATTGGGTTCAGGTGACTGGAGAACATAAAAATGCATATTATGGTGTATACACAGCTAAATAGACATGTATGACTCTGCTGGAATACCTATACAATGTGTTACTGTAGGCCTGTAAAGTATTTAGACATTTTTATGTAAAATTATATTACAGTCCACCCATAAGTAATTCATGGTGGAGGCAGCTGCTTACTCAGCCTAGAAAGTACTCACAGAAACTGGCCTGTCAGTTCAATAAGACCTATGTAGTTCTTGAGATTTGGGCAAATTTAAGATAAACCTGTCACTGTAAAAATGTTATCTAATCCATTGGCATCATATTATAGAGCTGGAGGAGCTGAGCAAACTGATATTATATATATATATATATATATATATATATATATATATATATATGTAATGTGGGTTAAGAATCATTATAACTTATTAATTTAAATATCAGGTCTTTCGATATGTAGGAGTCCAGTGGGGGATTATATATATATATATATATATATATATATATATAGCTTTTTAATTGTTCCCTTTAAGAAAGATGTATTAGATTTAGTCCAAATCTCAAAGAATACCCAAAAGGGAGAGGAATCGGCACAAGTACTCTACTCTTCTAGTGTAATGTGAACACCGACCTGCGGTATGCTGACCGTTAGGTGAGCATGTTACACCTGGGATGAGAAGATGGATCGGAGGGAGCTAGAGTGTCTGGAGGTGCTCTACGTGTGTGATACACTGTAAACATCTGTAGCAAGCGTAGAAGGAAAGTAACAGAGAACTCACGCTGCGACTTCTGTATGGAAGCTGGAACTCAATCCCGGTATTCCATGGCGGGGAGGCAAAAGGTGTAACGAGGGGAGCCTAAGGCTCCCCTCGTTACACCTTTCACCTCCCTGCCATGGAATACCGGGATTGAGTTCCAGCTTCCAGCCTCCATACAGAAGTCGCAGCGTGAGTGCTCCGTTACTTTCCTTCTACGCTTGCTACAGAAGTATTAGATTTAGTTGATAAAAAATCTCTTTAGTATACTGTCCATGGTAAATGTTAAACTAGTTGTATAATAGCTTGTTTCTTTGCCGATCATTATTTCTCTACAGTCCCAGAATGACAACCTGGGCCTGAAGGGGTAAGTCCCCACCCAAGGTGCAATGAGAACTAATATGATGGGCAAAGCACCAAGGCATGGCCAAAACTTAATGTGCATTGAAGCTTAATAAGTTCAGGACAGACTGATAATAACAAGATAGACAGAGCTACATCTCCTCCTATGCTGACCCCCTAGTACAGGGGTAGTGAGCTACATGTGGACAAACACAGAAAGGCCCTCACATAGACAAAAGCAACATGGATGAGCTGAGCTTCATATATTGGATATTGCAGCTGGCAACACTGGGGCATTGAAGCTAACACTTGGAGACATTGTTGAAGGTAGTAAATGTACATCGTGAAATTTGGGAATATATTGGCAAAATAGTGGGGCAAAAAACTGGTGAAACAAATTTACAAGAAAAAACAGACAAATATGGTCCGAGCATAACCTAAATACATAGCCTAAAATGTGCTTTGGTGGCTCCATTTGGATCAGGACAGCCATAGGGCCTCTCAATAGAGAATCTAATTTGGGGCTAATATTGGTTGCCATATTTACAAAATCCCCAAGTGTCAAGGAGGCAGGGCCCAGCTGCTCAAGTGCCACAGCTTGTCATGCCTCCTCACTCGCCCTCAACTCCCAGCTCCTCTTTGATTGACATTCAGTGCACTGTACATCAGTCAGTAGATGCTGGAGGTGATGAAAAAGGAAATGTGCCAGGCTGTGGCACTTGAACAGCTTAGCTCTCCCTCCTTGACACTTGACTGCGAAGTAAAAAGTAGATGTTATAAGTCTGGCCACCACCATGAATTCCAGTTAAAGGTGCAGTTTGTTTTTATACCCTAACAACTATCCAACCGTGCCTGCAGCTCTTTACAGACAATACAGCTGACAGATTCTCTTTAAAGGGGTACCCCACCTCCAGACATCTTATCCCCTATCCAAAGGATAGGGGATAAGATGTCTGATAGCGGGGGTCCTGCCGCTGGGACTCCCGTGATCTCGGCTGCGGCACCCCAGACATCCGGTGCACAGAGCGAGCTTCGCACCATGCCAGATGACTGGCGACGCGAGATGGAGGCTCGTGACGTCCCAGCCCCCTCAATGCAAGTCTATGGGAGAGCCATCATGCCCCCTCCCATAGACTTGCATTGAGGCGTGGCCGTGACATCACGAGTTTCCGGCGCTACACCCGACGCTCTAAATGAACGCCGGGTGCAGCAGGGACCCACGCAATCAGACATCTTACCCCCTAAGATGTCAAGGGGCGGAGTACCCCTTTAAGGTCTTAATAATCCTAACTGTTTATATATCTTTTCTGTCATATTTGTTTTTAGTGATGTCACAATTACACTTCATGGTATTTTATGTGGTAAACTCCACTTAATTTTCTTTTATATAACAGTAGCAGAAATGATCATGCAAACTGTTATAGCCAAATCATCTTTTTGCTAGTGAACCACGATTTGTCTCGGGCATGTACTGTAGTCTGTTAGTAGGTAACCAAGCATTTTCTGAGATAGGATATTTTTCTGCTTCTTATACAGCCATATGAAGCACGGCTTTTGGTATTCAGCAGTTTGCAAAGCTGGATCGACCTCTGTGGAGTTACAAGGGTAGCCTCCATATCAGCCATTTTTTACTGGGTTCCTAGGAAAGTTGGGTGAACAGATAATGATCTATAATTACTAGTAATATTCTTTTAATTATTTCTGTGGGAAATGATCTCCCGTGTCTGCTTTCCTTTGTCTCCCTCTTGCTATATATACATTGCACATACAATTGCAGCAATTACAGGCTGTCATCTCATGCCTTCTTCTGCTGAGCTGGATGAGAATGTCTCACCTATTACTTCTGCATTCCTAAGATAGCAAAAAGGCAGCTTCTCACAGGTTTCTCAGTCCAGGAAGCACGTGGCTGGGAGGTGGTCAGGGAGACAATGTTTAGTGACAACTCCCCTCTTTGGGAATGAGAGCAGAAGGAGGTGTAACTGACTTGAGTCATTGGTGGGAGTAGACTGTCTGAGATCCGTGTCCAGGTTCCACACCTTACAGCACTCATCTCATGGCGGTGACATCAGAGGTGCTATACAAAGTAACCTGTATTGAATGGAACAAGTGCTCAAAGGTCACCCCGGCCAGTTAGAGACGCACTGGTGTTACTGTAGAGTCAATGCATGGAATTTATAGAGAGCGTGAAATTGACCTTTTTGTTGGTGTAGTTACCACCCCATCACTTTTTGTGCAGTCTGGGGCATATATAATTCATACAATGTTTACTCTGTACATAGACATTCTAAAGATTGCAGATCTTGAACCAAAGTAAATTAACCAATTTATTACATTAACGCACGTTTTCAAGATGGATGTTTGTAGCTAGGGTTACGAATATAGCTATACATGTAAACATAGCCACATTAGGCCATGTTCACACTACTGGAATGTCCGCATATCTCTGTGCGGACATTATAGAGACTGCGGGCGCTGGCATAACAAGCCGGCGATAAGACCACACGAGAAGGCCCTGTCTCATAGACGGCTATGCATTCCGTGTGGAGTACGCAAGAAAGAATGAACAGGTTAATTCTTTCTGCGAACACGAAAAACTGAATTTCCGCTGTGTGCACAGTGCAGCAGAATCTCAATGAATACAATGGTACTCTGCTGCTCCTGAATCCTCTGCGGAATTCCGATGCAGAATTCCACATGGAAATTCCGCATGTGTGAACATGGCCTTAAGGTTATCTGACCTTTGGGACCCTGATGTAACTTGACCCCCTATTGCAATCACTATACAGGACAGGTGGCCATGCATTCACATATATCTCTACCCTGAAGTATATAACACTTGTAGTTTTGACTATATAAAGTTATAGCCTCTGATATGGCCAGAATATTGGTAGGTACAGTATATGCTCAAAGTAAAGACTCCCTTATACCCACTTGATATCCAGCTTTCCCAATCTGTTTATGTTCTGATGTGGCCAAGCTGGGCTAAAAGATCTTTAAAATGTGTATTCGCTTGCCATGATCCCCCCCCCCCCCCCCCCCCACTGCTGTTCCTGGTCCCCATTGCTCACTATTAGATAAAAGGGAGTGTTGCTCTGACAATCACTGGCCACAGTATTGACCATTATCCATTGACTGTGGAAGTTTACCAGGAAATATTCTATCTTATTGGAAATACATCACTTAAAGGGGTTGTCTAAACACCATATTGGGGCATAGTCAATTTATTTAGGAGTGTGCTCTGTGAATTGCATGGACTTCATGTGAAATTCTTAATTTGATATGCCGACATGTTTTGCTACAAATATATGTCTAGACTAGTCTCCCCCTGGTGTCGATAACTCATCACAGGGGATTGGAAAGCCAAACATCTTAAGGCTATGTTCATACACTGTAGAAAATGTAAAAAATTTAAAAATGTGTAAACATGACCTAAGGGTGGATTCTGAGAAGTCACTGGAGTAGGGATTTTTCTTTCCTTCTTGTCAATAACCTTAAAGGGGTTTTCAGGAGAGAGAAACAACCTATGTATGTTGTCATTAAAGGGGTATTCCAGTGAAAAACTTTTTTTTAAATATCAACTGGCTCCAGAAAGTTAAACAGATTTGTAAATTACTTCTATTAAAAAATCTTAATCCTTCCAGTGCTTATCAGCTGCTGAAGTTTAGTTGTTCTTTTCTGTCTGACAACAATGCTCTCTGCTGACACCTCTGTCTGTCTCAGGAACTGTCTAGAGCATGAGAGGTTTGCTATGGCGATTTCCTCCTACTCTGGACAGTTCCTGAGACAGACAGAGGTGTCAGACAGAAAAGAACAACTCAACTTCAGCAACTGATAAGTACTGGAAGGGTTAAGATTTTTTAATAAAAGTAATTTACAAATCTGTTTAACTTTCTGGAGCCAGTTGACATAAAAAAAAAATAGTTTTTAACCGGAATACCCCTTTAAGTTTAATAATGCAACTTACTAATATAATGTTATTAGCCATATTGCACAGATATTCCATTATCAGCTGAGCTGTCTAGCTTGTACTGTGATGTTCTGCCATACTCTCTGAACGCAGAGCTCTTGTCCTTTCTCCCCTTTCTCATCCTGTCTGCTCAGGATAAGCCAATTGATGTAAGAAGGGAGCTTATATTACTGCTCATTAGATTTAAAGGAAGCAGGAAGCATTTCTCACATAAGACAGCAGTGGGCATTTTGTGTCTAAAAGTACTGTGACTGAGAAAGGCTTCCTGCTAATTGTAGTAATTGCAGCTAATTGCAGCTAATGGGCAGTAATATGAGCTCCCCTCTTCATGTCATTGGTTTTGTCCTGAGTAGACAGGAGGGCAGAAAGGATGGGTGATATGAGCTGATATGGAGAGATCTGTGCAGTATGGCTGATGACATTATATTAGTAAGTTGATTTATAATTTTTTTATGCTGGAAAACCCCTTTCAGGAACAGCAGGATAACAGGGAAAACTAGATTTTTTAATTGTAAATGAGATAGACTTTAATCAGACAGACATATTCAGAACTAGACGAAACAGGTGACGCATTTCGGTCGGATTATCCAACCTTACTCAAATGAGTAAGCTTGGATAACCTACCCAAACACAGCACCTGTTTCGTTTTGTCATGTTCTAAATACCGGTATGTATGCTTTAAATAAAGAAAAGCTAAAAAACTGCACTAGACATTTCTTTCTTGTTTCTAAGACTTTCATTTTAGTTTTCCTTTTAACAATGCAAATGCACCCTCCTCCAGAAGGAAGAAACTATCTCCAACTAGCCAAACCACAGTCTCCTCCAAGAGGAAGAGTCGTCTATCTGTAGACAGCTGTTTTTTTTTTTTTTTCACCTTGTCAGTACGGAGCAGGTTGCTGGTGAGGGGCAAGAGCCATGAAACTGCTGTCTGCCTATGTAATTCCACCCCTAGACAAGACACTACTGATCTCAGAGTGAGAGTAAGTCCCCCTTCATCTAAGGTATCTCTCTAGTCAACCAGCACCATGGTCTATACTGATGGAGGCAAATACCCTGAAACATCTATCTACACTTTCACATTATTGAGAGTCGGCTCCTCTGAGTTTTCCCTTGCAGTATAGGTACTGATTTGTTGTACCTTCATCCTCTAAGACACCAGTTAAAATAATGATTCCTTTGCGTTTTCCTATATGCCTTAGCCCCGGAAACATCTTACCAACTCATAATTGAAAGGCGGCAATGGCTAGTAAATTGCTATTTGTGTAATTTTCTAACATATTAGTGCAATGTAGTGTAGATGTTTTTTTGTTCCTTCAAATTGCACATCTGATAGTTCTACACGTGATTCCCATCAAATAATTGCTACCTTCCAAGGCATTTGATGCGAGACTTTGGAATGTTATCTGTCAAGCTTGTTAGACAGAATTTCATGCATGGAAATTATAAGCCTTTTTTGCTGTCACTTGTCTTCTGAATGCCTGGCCTGGAATTCAATGGGAAAATGGCTTGTAAGTAATATAAGGAAAGAGTTGTGTTTGACATTGGCTGGATGGTGTCCAGTGTAAACTAGATCAGAGGATGTGAACTAAGGAGGTTTCCAAAATTTCAGGTGATTTTTTTCTGTCATAAAAACAGTAATTACAGTGATTCCCTCAACTTACAATGGCCTCAACATACAATAGTTTCAACATACAATGATCTTTTCTGGACCATTGTAAGTTGAAACCAGACTCAACATACAATGCTACAGACAGTCCAGATCTGTGAAACATGTCAATGGCTGGAAGAACTGACCAATCAGAATGGACATTCACTGGTAAAACCCCTGTATTACTGAAGCGTATGCACTGACTGGTGTCTGGTAGCGCCCCCTACAGTACAGGGAGGTATTACATGTTCTGTACTCTTTACCTGTACCAGAGATACCATCTCCTTTGGACACCAGGTGTGGGTGGCTCCATGTTACTTTTTTAGGACATTGTGGGTTCTGTACAGGACCCTGAAGAAGCTCCTGTCCTCTACATACACCAGTGTTTCCCAACTAGGGTGCCTCCAGCTGTTGCAAAACTACAACTCCCAGCATGCCCGGACAGCTGAAGGCTGTCCGGGCATGCTGGGAGTTGTAGTTTTGCAACAGTTGGAGGCTCCCTTCTTGGGAAACACTGACATAGACAGTGATTTACAGCTCCCAGCAGCTCTTACTTACTTTTATATGCAAGGATTTGCTTTATCTATATTAGTTATCTACTTATTTTTCTTTAATTCTCACTTTTTCCTATTTTTGGATGACATTTTGGTGGCTTCAGAACCAATTACCAGGTTTCCATAGAGTTCTGGTCTCAACATACAATGGTTTCTACATACAATGGTCGTCCTGGAACCAATTAATATTGTAACTTGAGGGACCACTGTACATTTCTGAGACTGCTAAGAAAGATCTCCATGTAGCGTCATGAGCTGAGACGTGTGAGAAGCATCAGGCAAGACACCATGAATAGTGTAACCTGATGTCATGACTCCGCCCCCGTGTGACGTCACCCCCCCCGCTATGCAAGTCTATGCGAGGGGGCGTGACAGCCATCACGCCCCCTTCCATAGACTTGCATAGCGGGGGGCGGGGGGTGACGTCACATGGGGCGGAGTCATGAGGTCACGATACTCCGGCCCCGTGGTCGCCACCCGGCTGTTTGTGAGCTGGCACTGCGGCGTGCAGCTCAAACAGGTGGGTGGCGAATACAAGATTGCGGGTGTCCCCAACATCCTTTGGATAAGGGACAAGATGTCTCAGGGCCGGAGTACCCCTTTAAGCCATTCCTATGGATGGGCAAAAGTGACCAAGAAGATAAATCATACACTGAATGATATACTTGTTCTTTATAATGTATGGTAGTGGCAAACACAAAAGAACCCCTGGACCATCATTATGGTGCTAAGTTTAGCTATCCAGAACAAATGTCAGAAAAACTATCTTGAACCAATTCCCCACCTTCTTATTTATTAGCTAAACAGTTCTTTTTAAGAAGGTCTGCACAGGTTTTCCCCACGTATTAGGAAAGAGAATGGACCAATCAGGACTAGGCCCTCCCTAGAAGAGCTATTTAGCAGCCGCATGCCCCGCCCCTAAGGTACATACTCACTTGTGTAGCTTTCTACACTGATATCACTAAAAGCTAGAACTTGGATGGACTTATTTCTTTTTTTTTTCTATTGTATGAATTGTGTACAGCAGTTATATATAGGCTTTTATAAAATAGGATGGAAGATTATGGTGCTACCATGTTAAATGGAAAATTTATCAATCTCACATGGTCGCAATATAGCTGCATTTTAGTGTTTAGTAGGACTGAGTTGCTCTAGAAGTTGCAGTCATAAAAAGAAACTACAATGTGGCTGTATGTGCCCTGATCTCATAACCTTGTCCATATATACAGTATCTACAACTTGTAATTAGAATTTATCTGGCCCTACATCGTTGTTATTGTAAGACTACTACTTTTAAAGATAATAATTAAAGTAATATAATTATAATTGATCCCTTATTTATTAGTTTATGTTAAAATAATATCATTATATGAAGTACATATCTGTTTTATGGCTGAGCCATTCAGTCAATGTCAGATTGGGGTTCCCAGTGTCCATCAGAGGAATTGATTTACCCACCATCTATGGAGAACATCTACATGTCCACAAATCATTTTGTATATCATAAGATCTCATAGTTCATTTGTGAATCATTGATAAGAAATAGACCCTGGTGGTAAGTGGTTGGCTCCAAAGCCCCCTCCAAATGGCACTGTCTTCTGCTGGACCTTTGGGGTTCTTTGCATCAGGGACTTTGTCCAACCAAATTCCCTGGTCCTCTGGTTGGACAGTCTGACCCTACATTCATACACTAGTAAGGAGATTATGGGAGCATTCAGGAAGACTAGGGTACAGTTAAAGCGGTACTCCGCCCCTAGACATCTTATCCCCTATCCAAATGCATAGGGGATAAGATGTCAGATCGCAGGGGTCCCGCCACTGGGGACCCCCAGGATCTCGGCTGCCGGACCACCTGTTGCGGCTTCCAGAAACGCTGGAGACTTCGGCTCCCGACCATGGTGACGTGAGATCGTGACGTCCCGACTCCGCCCTTGTGTGACGTCACACCCCGCCCCCTCAATGCAAGACTATGGGAGGGGGCGTGATGTCACACGTGGCGGAGTGGTGACGTCACGATCTCACGTCACTGTGGTCGTGAGGCGTTAGGATGAGAGCCTCCAGCACTGCCGGAAGCCGCAACAGGCGGGTCCTGCAGCCGAGATCCCGGGGGTCCCCAGCGGCGGGACCCCTGCGATCTGACATCTTATCCCCTATCCTTTCGATAGGGGATAAGATGTCAAGGGGCGGAGTACCCCTTTAAGCACTCAGCGTGATCGAGAAGATAATGCACATGTGCACACATTATGTAATGCGTATGATCTAGCATGGTTTTAAGCTTGTCTTTAAAAACTAGTTTATCTGCTATGTAAATGAATGGGATACTTCTGAGAATTGCCGCTGTAAAAGTGACCTTACATTTAACAGCCAAGTAATGACTTACCATTAACCTATAAAGCTGCTAACTCATCAGCCATATAACTAAAAATGATGGATCCTTCCCTCCCTATTAAGGAGTTAAATAACACCTATATATTACTTGACACTTCTTCATAAACTGTGTGCAGCTTACTGCGTAGAGGGTGCACTTCTAACTTACCCGTCAGGAAAGAAGATACATCGCTTAGTAACTTGGCACAAGCCGGGCCCAACCACTTCAAAGGCCCGGACCAGAAGCCCCGAGCGACGTCTCCAGCAGTTACATAGAGCACAAGTAAATCAGGACCTTTCTCCTCCTCCTGTTTAGCTTGGCTAATGGCGGCAATGTAATTAGCTGAAGGAGACTGCGGAGGGAAAAGGATCGCTGCACCCAGTTGTTAGTTTTACCTGAATAAAAACAGAGCACATTAAGGTACCCGCTCACTATAAGCGAGACATTCTAGGAAGGATTTCTAGACAAACTCTATGGGGGAGATTTATCAAAACCTGCACAGAGGAAATGTTGCCCAGTTGCCCATAGCAACCAATCAGATCGCTTCTTTCATTTTGCAGAGGCCTTGTTAAAAATGAAAGAAGCGATCTGATTGGTTGTTATGGGCAACTGGGCAACTTTTCCTCTGGACAGGTTTTGATAAATCTCCCCCCTATGTCCCGTGTGTATGTCAATAGTCTGTGAATAGAAGTTTGCAAAAACAATAAGCTCTTAATATTATAATATTATATCATATTTAAGTTTTTAGATGTAATTTTAAAAAATGAACTAGGAATTACCTAATTTCCCACTGCGTTTTCAGTGCTCATGTGTCATATGCCATATCTCCAAGTATATGTGATAAATATTTCCTAAGATTCACATTACCTAATGGAATCAGAAGAGTGTCATTTTGGCCTTTATTCAGGTGGTTGACATAAAAGTCTATTTGTTTACCGTAGGAAAAAACACATTTAAAAAACGGTATATTTCAGGGTATACATTAGGGAAATCACCCAATATACATGTCTGATGGACACTGCAAGACACTGTGTGAAAATAGCCTAAAAGGGGTACTCCGGTGGAAAACTTTTCTTTTTAATCAACTGGTACCAGAAAGTAGTGTTGCTCGCGAATATTCGCAGTGCAAATTTTATTTGCGAATTTGCGAATATTCGCGAATATAGCACTATATATTCGTAATTACGAATATTGTTTTTTTTTTTTTTTCACAGTACACATCACAGTGATCATCCCTCTCTGCTTCCAGTTTGTGTGGTGTAAAGAAGGCTCTAATACTACTGTGTGAGACTGGCGTGCGAATTTTCGCATATGCTAATTTTTGTATATGCTAATTTTCGCATATGTAAATTTTCGCATATGCGAAAATAAAACGTGAATATTACAAATATGCGAATTTTGCGAATATATGACGAATATTCGTCCATATATTCGCGAAATATTGCGAATTCGAATATGGCCTATGCCGCTCAACACTACCAGAAAGTTAAACAGATTTGTAAATTACATCTATTAAAAATCTCAATCCTTCCAGTACTTATTAGCTGCTGAATACTACAGAGGAAATTCTTTTCTTTTTGGAACACAGAGCTTTCTGCTGACATCACGAGCACAAGTGCTCTCTGCTGACATCTCTGTCCATTTTAAGAACTGTTCAGAGTAGAAGAAAATCCCCATAGCAAACATATGCTGCTCTGGACAGTTCCTAAAATGGACAGAGATGTCAGCAGGGAGCACTGTGCTCCTTCTTCTACATGACATGTTTCCTTTAAGTCCTGAAACATATGTGCCTTATTAGTGTGACAAATAAGATGAATAGCGAGTGACAGACATTTTTCTCAGTAATTACTTTGTATTGAATTGGTCAGGAGGAGGAGACATGAGGTTTACATGTTAATGATTATGATGTATGTGATCAATGCCATCTTCCTACGCCAAGTTTTTCCCTTTGCCACTCTGTAGGCTGTATTACATGGCCCTTTGAGCTGATCTCATAGATCAGCGTTCATTTACAGAGCCAATAACAAGGCCCTTCACTTCAATCATTCTCCAGCTACACATCCCCCATTACATGGCCAATCATTTTTTTGACCCGATCAGCTGACATATCAGCATTTGCAACATTAATCTGTTCAGCCAATAATCAATTTGTGTAATACAGCCCTATAACACTATATGGCATGCCTATAACAAGATCCATATGAATTTATTCCATTAAAAATTAACTTTGTGTCCATAAAAGAGGGATCTATAAAACGTACCCTACCATGAAATTTGCATGAAATCCAATTGCAGCCAGCTGTGACCAGGTTAAAGGATTAAATCCAGCTGTAAATGGGATTAAACTGCTAGCTGGGAATTTTCTTCACCTTAAGGGGAAACATCCAAATAGATTTCTTGGCTCAAGATCAAACTGTTGGCGTTTAATGTCTAGGAGCTTTAGATCGGTAGACTAGAAAAAAAACATTTTGGGATTGTCCTTACCTGACTTCCCACACTAAGACAGTAGGAAATGTACCATAATTATAATTTAATGGGTCTGCTAAAGATTAGACTGCCTTTGCTCTAGTGGCTAAAAGACGGTACAATATTAATACAAAAAATGATATATTACCGTTGTGTATAGATAACCATTTGTGTTAGTTTAAAGCAAATAGTTTATGCAATTTTTATCTTTTTTTTTTTTTTTTCTAATCTAAGTAGTTCATGTGTTGGACCAGTCATGGTATTGCTGTAATACAACTAGAGCAAAGGCTGATTCTGGAATGGCTCTCGGAAATAAAGAAAACATTTTCTTGCAAGCCAGTGATCCAGAACAGCAGATGGGGTACACGGCCACAGACATCCAGTGGAAAAGTGGGTGAAGGCACAAGCTTAAACTTGAGAACATTAATTTCAATCCATTAAAATCATCTTTGTATGGTGGTCCACGTAAGTTACAAAGACCACCGCAATAAGATGTTTTTAATGGAGTAAAGTAAAAATGTATCCCAACAATATATCCCTTAACCCACTGTTCCACATAGTTTAGTTGCAGTGATTGGTTTACATGTTTAATTAAAGCAAATAGTCCATGGTTGTTCATCTGGTGGTTCCTTGAAGTGGTTGTCTGCTATGGACAGCCCTACTTGTTAATGGGTGATCATAAAAGAGCAAAATGACCTCGCAAATGGCGCTGCTGGTTCCGTGGAGATGTAGGATCTGAAGAAGGGGGTGGCTCCCCCGAAACGCGTAATCTCAACTTGTATCGCTTTTTTATTGCTTTTATTGATTTTATTCATTTGCAATAAAATCCACAAGCTTTTACAATATTCCACCTTGGATTTTGGTTTATTCCTACATCTCCACGGAACCAGCAGCGTCATTTGCGAGGTCATTTTGCTCTTTTATGATCACCTACTCTCTCCAGGAGACGGTTTTTACCTCACCTGTTACCTCAGGCTCAGCAGCGGTTCCGGCTATCTTGTAACCCGTGCATTGGGTTGATATGCAAGTTTAATACTTGCTCTAAGGTGAGCAGTTACTACCTAAGGGGCCTGCAAGCCCCGCACCTACTTCCCTTCCTTTTCCCTCTACCACCCAACAGTATCACACGAGGCGCCCTCTCTGGTCTCCTTTTTTTCTCCCCATACAGGCTCTCTACTTGTTAATAGGTTTCCTTGGCAATAAGCTGATCACAGAGTATCCTCCTACTGGGACCACAGCAATCAGCTATAATCTGTGGGGCAACATGGCAGTAGGTATTCTGTTTCCCTGCAGTGCCACCATAGGCAAACATCAGCATTACACATTGCCTATGTAAATCAGTGGGTTGTCGGTATATTACAGGGCAGGTCCTTCAGAGACCCTCTTTGTAACCATTCTCCTTTCCATGAGATGAGTATAATAAACAGGCAATTCAACTATTAAATGGATCATCCAGGTTTTATTTATTTATCTTTACAGGCCCCAAATGCATGAAAATTACGAACTAACAGAATCCAGTGCAAAGATATAGAAGAATAGAGCACTCACCCGGTCTTTGATGAAGAAAGGCTTCTTTATTGCATCAAGAAAATCTTGGCGTTCTCATGGAGTCCGGGAAAGCGGATACGGACCGTTGCCCACCCCACTCCCCCACCCCCCTGCTCCTGTCCGCTCTCCCCCACTCCATGAGAACGCCAAGATTTTCTTGATGCAATAAAGAAGCCTTTCTCCATCAAAGACCGGGTGAGTGCTCCATTCTTCTATATCTTTGCACTGGATTCATATTTCACCTTGTATGTGAGCACCGAGATGGTCTGACGGCTGCAGGGGTTATACAAATATTCCCATATGTGAAGTAACAGTGCCGGGTTTCCTCTGTGTTGGATATATTGGACAAACTAACAGAGTTATTTACCTCTCCAATCCTGTGATGTCCCCTTTTAGGCCCCCATTGGCATCCAGGTCTCCTTTCTAGCAGATGTCACATGACTGCTACAGCAAATCAGTGGCCTCAGTGTTCATGAGCCATCCTTGAGTCATTATGGCTACTGTTGTGAGTACGGCCCATGACCACTGAGGCAGCAGATTGGCCGTAGTGTGGGATGTCCACTCCAAAAAAAAAAAGACCAGGGTGCTAACAGAAGCCTGACTAGGGGATCAGTACTGGATCAGAGAGGTAAGTAACTGTTAGTGCACTATTTTAATGAATTTTGGGCCCTAAAAATAATGAATAAATAACTCTGGATTCTCTTTTAACTCAGAATTTCCTAAATTAGTGAAACCCTGTAAAGAATCTCAGATACTTTTTTGGTCTCCATCACAATTTCCATAATCCCTGACCTTACTGTCAAATATCGTGGCTTAGTTCTAACATATATGGAGTCTATGTATGTGAATTCTTAGAAGTCATGTCAGTGTATGAATTATCTTATTTATTATCTTATTATCTGAATAATCTTAGATAGTTTAGCCTTTTCCTATGAAGGGTTTATGTCTGTCTTTGGCATTTTAAAAAGTTTGACGACATGGTCATGTTGCAGACTGTGAAAACAACAACACAGACATCCTGATGACTCGGTCTTGGCATCAATAGGAAAACAAACATGATGTGTTGTATTCTTAAAGACTCTAGAGAGGAACGGAAGGGCTAAGGAACGTCTTAAGAGTTACCATATGGAACTCTTATACGTGAACCCATTTTTCATGCCTCTCAGGCTTCACGTCTTATGATCGCTGATTGGAAGAAACAAACTCCACAGCAGTGCTGTCTACCTGCTATACCAATGTAAATAATATTTCGACAATGACTAGCCAACAGGAAATCACTGTTTACTCTATAAGGCTTCTTTCACACTGCCGTTGTGCCCCATCCGAAAACGTCCGTTAGGCTCTCTTTTTTCCCCCCCCTTATTGTCTGTTATCAGGATGGGGTACAAAGGGATCCTTTTAGTGGAAGTAGCAGGAAAAAATAATTTTTCTCCCGCTATTCTTCCCTCCTTTTTCTAATGTCCGCTGCATTCTGGGTCACAATGGCAGTGTAAAAGGAGCCTAAGTTGTAGTGAATGGGTGTCAGCATGTAGTTTGCATAATTTCTTTTACCCTGAATTTCAAGATTTGGACACATGTGAAAGTTTGTTGTCAAAATGATGAACAGTCTCAAATTTTTCTATATTATATTAGGCACCAGTTCAACATTACATTTTGGGAAACTAACTTTCCTGAACAGAAAATAGTCCAGGCAACTTGGTGGTGAACAGTGTAAGAGGTTACTCAACTCAAGTCATCTAAAGCAACCCATGTGACCCTTAAAGTATCGTGGAAAAAAACTTATCCCCTATCCGATGAATAGGGGATAAGTTTTAGATCGTGTGGGGGTCCGAGAGCTGGGGCACCCCGTCATCTTCTGTCTGGAGCCCGGCTCTCCTTCACAGTGGCGCGTTACGACCCCTGCCCGAAGCAGGGGCCATCTTTCCCCCTTCATATAGCTCTATGGGAGAGCCATTCGACAATCTTCAGCTCTTCCATAGAGCTATATAGAGGGGCGTAGCGGCCCCCACTTCAGGCGGGGGTCGTGACGTGCCATTGTGAAGGAGATTCGGGGCTCCAAACAGGAGATCGTGGGGAGCCCCAGTGCTTAGACCACCCCATGATCTAAAATGTATCCCCTATGCTGCGGATGAAGGATGAGTTTTTGTTTTTTTCTTGTCCTTTAAGATCAGACAATTTTTACAGGGTCAGTACTGGAGGTAATGGATCTGTTCAGAAATGAAAGTGGATCCTGATGGATTCTTTGGGGGAGATTTAACAAAACTTGTCCAGAGGAAAAGTTGCTGAGTTGCCCATTGCAACCAATCAGATCGCTTCTTTCATTTTTGAAAAGGCCTGTGAAAAATGGACAGGTTTTGATAAATCTCCCCCAAAGTATTTATAGTTGGTTTTCATTAGATGGCTATTGTGTCTGTTAGGGGCAATATAGACCTTACCGAACAAGGCCCTCAAAAGACAATCGGGTGATAAATAAATCTTCCTGCACCAAATATTTGATTCAGTTTGGTTCACAAAACTAGCGTATATAAGCTGCCATATTTGGTGGAACAAAATGGAAGCTTCATGTCTTCATGTGCTAAAATCAGTGGCATTTTTTACAGAATGTCACCAATGGTGCCCACCCTTGTATCTTCTCTAGCTGAAGCACATTTTGGAAAGATGGCATCACAAGGCAGCAGCTATTTTTATTAATTAATGTCTTTGTTTAAAACATTTTAGCACGTATTCCTTTCACCTTAATAAAATGACAGTAAATGCCCTGTGTGTTCTTGTTGATGGCTAGATGGTAAACATACCAGACAGGAGGTATGCACATTGGTTTAATAGAACCAGAAGCTTTTACTGTGATAGTATACAACATGTTAACTAACTCAATCCCTTGCTTTAAAAAAAAAAAAAAAAAAACAGTAGAAAAAAATACTTGTCCTGTTCCTACACATGCACCCAGTTAACTAGTATGTTTAAGGACCAATTATGCAATATATAAATATGCAGAGTCTCTACAGACAACACGAGCCAATGTTATTGTGTTATTGAGAATGTAAAATGAAAAGAATTCACCATTACTGATACATTTGAGCCATGAGGTTCTATGTGCCTCTTATTTTAGTGATATCGTTCATTCTCTGACTGGTTGGCTTCGGACAAATATTTATGGGATACATTGGCTGAATCGGAGTGTATTTGATGATTTGTTCACTCACTGATATAGTTTTGTTCTGTTTTGTAGGTATTTTTTTAGCTGCCTGCCACGCATTGGAAAACACAACAGCTGAAATTACAGTTACAGGTGAGTAATGTTTAAAAATGTATCTTGCACAAATATTCCTCTATGTTTGTGTATCAGGCCTATTAATACCATAGAAACCATGGGGGAGATTTATCAAAACCTATGCAGAGCAAAAGTGGTGCAGTTGCCCATAGCAACCAAAAGGCCTTTATAAAATAAAAAAGTACTCTCATTGGTTGCTACATCTCTTCTGCTCTGCACAGGTTTTTATTCATCTCCCCCCATGTGCCCACTATGGTTCCCTTAGTAGAGAAAGGGGCCAGCCTTGGTTGGTCTATCCCCTTTGTTTTTTGAGAACCTGCTGGGAATTGTGATGCTAGTAAATAAAGACGATGGGATGTTGAGCTAAGAAGAGAAAAGGTCCAGCATTGGTTGTTCCATACTTTTTGTTCTTTGGTGGTAAGAACCTTTTTGAGAGTCCTCTCTCCTGGGAAATTGTGATGTCAGCAATAAGGGAGATGATGTATTGTCCCACTGGTCAAGGAAGGGGGGGATGTGAAAGCAAACACAAGGCCCTTCGGTCCGTGGTGGTAACACTCAACTATTCTTTTTCTATTTACAAGACCGATTAAGCCATATGGTTTACTGATGAAGTGACTCATAAGGGGCTTGTAACATCCATAAAAAATATAGTAACTGTTGTGTTTCTTCATATACGGTAATTCTATAGGTCACTTATGTCACACAATAAGCATTTGCAGCATTTAATACCTGAGCATTAGTCCAACCAAGCAGATCAATTCTTACATCTTCTGCCCTAAAAATGAGAGCAGTGGTCTGACAGGTAACTATTTGGCTGCTCCTACTCTTTTTGTATACATAAGGTTTTTATGCATTCTTTTTGTTTTCAATATGAAGCTATTTGTCATATTGCATGAAAGAGATATTCTGTTGCAGCAAGTCACCCTTACCGGGGCAAAAGATTCAATTTGCTGCTCTAACCCTGTTAATCAATACCCTGCCAAGGGCAAAGTGCCTTATTGTTGCCCTGTTTTAAGCAAGTGATCACATGACATGTTTTCATAATAAAATAGATTTTTTAAATTTACCATTATGGATTTTATTATAAAATATATTTGTCGCCTGGGCACTCCGGGAATAGTGGTTGTGTTACCTAAACCCACATTTTCCATATTCCCAAGTACATGGAAATGTTTAGTTTTTATAAATGTAAAAGCAGAGAATACTGTATATCTTTCAACCTCTCACCTCAACATTATCTACCAATCATCTGCTATTCCTATATCTACAGGTAGAATATACAAAAATCCCCAGTACAGATGAAAAGGCCAGGCTTTAACTGGTAAAGTAGTATGAAGTAGTACCTGTAATACATGTAAAGAGGCTTTACATGTAGAAATTGGAATTTTATCGCATTTATCTAGAACACTGAGATCTCTATTCAGTTTGTAAGGAATGCATTGAAACACATAGCATACTAAGTCAAAGGTCACATATCATACAAGTAAATAGCCATCTAAGGGCAGCTTGAAAGGGTAAGGGGAAGTTCCTAGAGCCTAGGTGCCATTTGGTGTATGTGCATGCTGGAAGTTGTAGTTTTGCAACAGCTGGAGGGCAACAGGTTGGAAAACTTAGTAAAAGAGCAGTGTTCTTCAACCAGGGTGCCTCCAGCTGTTGCAAAACTAAAACTTCCTGTAAATACACAGCATTTCTTACCTAGTTACAGAATGTACTACAGCCCAGAGCAGCATTCAGAACTCTGCAGGCCTCAGAGCTGAAATCTCTGTATTCCTCAATGTCTACTCAGAGCTTGTCCTGACAATTACATCCTGTACATCACCGCGAGCATTGGAGCGATGCTCAGGTCATGTGCGGCAGTTCCTGGCTGCTGATAGCAGCCAGGGACCCGCTGGTAGTGACGGATGTCTGCCATGAACCCCTCAGGGGCCATGATCAATGCAGATCAATATAGATCATGGCATCTGCGGGAGTGTGCTCAGAAAAATGCATGATCGGATTGTCCGCTGTGCTAACGTGGTGATCCGATCATCTGTAATGGTGGACGGAGGTCCCCTCATCTGCCTCCGTCCGATAACACTGATCAGGGCTATGCCCTATGCAAAGTACTGAACAGTATTAGCAATCAAATTATTGCTATAAATAGTCTCCTATGGGACTATTAAAGTGTAAAAATAAAAGTAAAAAAAGTTAAAAAAAATTTTTAAATCGCCTACCCCAATAAAATGTAAAAATAAAAATGTCAATTTTTCCCCATTTTACCCCCCAAAAAATTACATATCACGGCGCAAAAAATGAGCCCTCATACCGCCGCTTATATGGAAAAATGAAAAAGTTATAGGTCAGCAAAATAGAGGGATTTTAAATGCACTAATTTGGTTAAAAAGTTTGCGATTTTTTTAAAGCAGTATAATAATAGAAAAGTATGTAATCATGAGTATCATTTTAATCGTATTGACCCACAGAATAAAGAAAACGGGTCTATATTACCGTAAAGGGTACAGCATGAAAACGAAACCTTCCAAAATTTGCAAAGTTTTGGTTTTCTTACCAATTTCCCCATATATATAGAATTTTTTTTGGTTGCGCCATACATTTTATGGTAAAATGAGTCATTACTAAGGACAACTGGTCAAGCAAAAAACAAGCCCTCATACTAGTCTGTGGATGAAAATATAAAAGAGTTATGATTTTTAGAAGGCAAGGAGGAAAAAACTAAAACGTAAAAAGTCCTTAAGGGGTTAAAGCATGGCTTTAAAAATCCCAGGTGCCAGGTCACCTAATGATCAGTAATGATCGTGACACATGAGGGGACACTAATTATCATGACACCTTAGGGGAGATGAGAGGAACACTAATTATTGTGACACATGAGGGAAGATGAGGGGGGCACTAATGATAATGACACCTTAGGGGAAATGAGGGGGAAACTAATGATTGTGACACACGAGGTGAGATGAGGGGACACCAATGACTGTGACACAGGGAGAGATGAGGGGAAACTAATGATTGTGACACATGAGAAGAGGTTACCAATGACTGTGACACAAGGAGAATTAAGAGGACACTAATGGTTCTTGTGACACAAGGGAGAGTTTGGAGGACATCAATGACTGTCACATAGGAAGGGGTGAGGAGACATTAATGACTGTGACACAGGAAGAGATGAGGGGGCACTAATACTGTGACACAGGAAGAGATGAGGAGGCACTAATACTGTGACACAGGAAGAGATGAGGAGGCACTAATACTGTGACACAGGAAGAGATGAGGTGGCACTAATACTGTGACACAGGAAGAGATGAGGGGGCACTAATACTGTGACACAGGAAGAGATGAGGGGGCACTAATACTGTGACACAGGAAGAGATGAGGGCGCACTAATACTGTGACACAGGAAGAGATGAGGGGGCACTAATACTGTGACACAGGAAGAGATGAGGAGGCACTAATACTGTGACACAGGAAGAGATGAGGGGGCACTAATACTGTGACACAGGAAGAGATGAGGGCGCACTAATACTGTGACACAGGAAGAGATGAGGGGGCACTAATACTGTGACACAGGAAGAGATGAGGGGGCACTAATACTGTGACACAGGAAGAGATGAGGGGGCACTAATACTGTGACACAGGAAGAGATGAGGGGGCACTAATACTGTGACACAGGAAGAGATGAGGGCGCACTAATACTGTGACACAGGAAGAGATGAGGGGGCACTAATACTGTGACACAGGAAGAGATGAGGGGGCACTAATACTGTGACACAGGAAGAGATGAGGGCGCACTAATACTGTGACACAGGAAGAGATGAGGGGGCACTAATACTGTGACACAGGAAGAGATGAGGGGGCACTAATACTGTGACACAGGAAGAGATGAGGGGGCACTAATACTGTGACACAGGAAGAGATGAGGGGGCACTAATACTGTGACACAGGAAGAGATGAGGGAGCACTAATACTGTGACACAGGAAGAGATGTAATTCCATGTAATGCAAGGGCGAAATGATACAAATAGGATATACACAGTAATACCTGCTTCGAATGGTAACTCTAAATAAGGTGGAGAAGAGGAAACCTGTTGCTAGGGAGTGGATGGGGAGAAGTTTGTTAGAAATGATTCAATCCAGAGCAGCAGCAGATATCCATCTGTCAATTCGCAAAACAAATAATGGCAGCTGACTTGAAAGGCGCACTCTCATGTGAGTTTGTTCACGTGTGTGTTTAACCAGCCAGATCTGCAACCTTTCCCCAAGATTTTATGAGGAGTTTTCTTTCTTGTGTATTTGGACCCTTCTCTCTTGCAGCACACATTGTAACCACGCTGTTCCTTATTGACGTTCCAGCTGTATGGAACAAGTCGATCCTGTCTTTTAAATGGGGCAACTTTCTACTACATGAGACAGTGTGAGGTTGTTTGAAAGAACTTGAAGATTTACTGACAGATATTTGTGGAGATTTATTTTATTTTTGACAGACATTTTAAATGTCAGCTCCTTTTGCTGTATGCAGGACAACTGCTGGAAACTGTGGAAAGTTCACAGTAAAGGAAAATACAGTGGTCCCTCAACATACGATGGTAATCCGTTCCAAATGAACCATCGTTTGTTGAAACCATCGTATGTTGAGGGATCTGTGCAATGTAAAGTATAGGACAGTGGTCTACAACCTGCGGACCTCCAGATGTTGCAAAACTACAACACCCAGCATGCCGGCTGTCCGGGCATGCTGGGAGTTGTAGTTTTGCAACATCTGGAGGTCCACAGGTTGAAGACCACTTGTATTGGAGGTTATGTCCCCGCCGCTCCGGACCGTCACCGCTCGTGTCCGCTGCCCTGGATGCCGCCTTCCATCGCTGTCGCCGCATCCTCGGGGTGTCCCCACCCTCCGGCAAGGCCTCTACTTCCCCGGCATCCTCGCTCTCATGTCGCCGCCATCACATCGCTACGCACGCCACCCCTTTTGGATGACGGGACGGTGTGCGCAGCGACGTGATGACGACGATGGAGAGCGCCGACGATGCAGGGGATCCCGAAGACGACGCTCCGGAGCCCCGAGGACAGGTAAGTGATCGTCAGCGGACCACACGGGGCACCGTAAACGGCTATCCGGTGGCAGCTGAAGCAGTCTGCGCTGCCGGATAGCCGTTTCTGCGATGGCCCCGACATACAAAAGCATCGTATGTTGACGCTGCCTTCAACATGCGATGGCCTCTGAGAGGCCATTGCATGTTGAAATGATCGTATGTTGGGGCCATGGTAGGTCGGGGGGTCACTGTATAATAAACATTGTAATATATCTTATTCAGGGCTGGTGCAAGGATTTTTGCCACCCTAGGCTAAAGCTAATTTTGCCACCCCTTAACCCTGCCCATTGGCTCTACCTTTGACATGCCCCACCTTCCTACTGGGATGACACACTGTAACAAACCTTCCCATCATGAAATCACCTTGCTACTGAGGTGACACCAGGTAACACCTCTCTCTATAACACCCCCCTCCCTGCGACGGTGGTGCTGGCTGGGCGGGTGCTTCGGATGAAAGGGTGCTTCGGATGCTGGCTGGCTTCTAACTTTCTTGAATCAGGCAGAGCGGCGTCCCATCAAGAGGGCGCTCTAGGTGGGTGGCTATTTTGCTTATAGGCAGAACCAGCCCTGATCTTATTTTAGCAAGATACCTCCTTTTATCAGGCTCTTTTACTTTTCATCTTTCCCTCTTAAACTCATAATTTAGGGTGCCTTAGGGTGCGTTCACACTGAGTAATTCAAGAGGAATTTACTCGAGTAATTCCTCTTGAATTCTCCGCTCCAAATTAATGCACATCTCCTCTGCCCATTGACTTTAATGTTTTTTCCGCTGTCCTGTTCACACTGCAGAAATTCTGCTAGCGGAATTCTGACACAGAATTTTGTTCCGCTTGAAGAAAGAGCATGTTCTTTCTTCAAGCAGAATCCGCTAGCAGAAATCAATTGAAGTCAATGGTAAAAAAAAAAAATTCCGCCCCGACATCGTTTCCGCGCGAATTTGTGTGGAATTTGCGCGGAATTCGTGCAGAAATGGCTGAAAAAGCCTTCACTTCTTTCTCCCCCATTTCCGTGCCCATTTCCACGTGCAATTCCGCCCAAATTTCATGCAAATTTCACGCGAAAAGAAAATTCTTTTTTCGGCATGTAAATTTTTCAGCGTGAATTCCTCTTGATTTACTCAGTGTGAACGCACCCTTAACATTATAGAATTTTTGAATTCACTAGCAGTGGCCCTACATTGTATCCAACGGAATTCTGCTACACTGTCCACACCACTGAACTTTCTTGACAGAAATGAAAGAATTCATTCTTTCAGCAAAATCAGCTTGGATGTGCATTGGTGACCGCACATTTTCAAGCGCCAACTGAATCATCCAGCACCCACTGCAGACGAGATGTCCGCCTGGAATTTCTCCAGGTAGACATTCTATTGTGTAAACATTACACAATACTTACTGTGAAAATTGTTAAAAAATATGCCTTAAAGGGGTACTCCACTGCCCTAGCGTTCAGTACATTTTGTTATGAACGCTGGGTGAGGGCTGCGGGGGTCATGATGTCATGGCCACGCCCCTTGTGAGTTCACATCACACACCCTCAATGCAAGTCTATGGGAGGGGGTGTGGCAGCTGCCACGCCCCCTCCCATAGACTCGCATTGAGGGGGTATGGTGTGACATAACAAGGGGCGTAGCCATGACATCACAACCCCCGCAGCCCTCACCCAGCGTTCGGAACAAAATGTTCCGAATGCTAGGGCAGTGGAGTACCCCTTTAAGAGACAGCTCACTGAGAAATCATGTGAAATGCTGCATATAGAAGTATATGGAAAGGGAGGGGTGTGGAAGAGGGAGCTGCAAAGTGAAACAAGGAGAGAGGCACACAGAGAAGCTGCTGGAATCTCTACTAAGCTTACACTGCTCAGTCTTGCTCTATAATGTCCAACATGCTGCTGCTTCTAAGGGTATGCTATAGATATATAGGGGAGCAGGATCACTTTCTTTGTATGCAGTGTATGAGAGACATATCAGCTAATTTCTACCCACTAACTCAGGGACAACTGGAAATTAGAGATGGAGCCTGTAGAGTGGAAAAACTGGTGAAAAAAATAAAATTTAGAACTTTCCAGAAATGGTTATATTCCTCATGTATACACTTCCTGAAAAGTCTAGTTAAATGTTTAGTTTCCATTTATATACAGTGGCACACAGAGAATGCAGCCTTATGCTACAGAGAATGCCATGATATCACAGGCATACAGAAGTACAGTAGGGCCCAATAGAATTTAGCATAGTGTTATTTTTTCCCATTGTAAAGATAAGAATAGTGTGACTGCAGAGAGCGGGTACCAGAACCCCTTGTAAAGAATGAATCGGATTCCCTTGTAATTATAGGTTTCCCTGTAATTTGTCAGGTCGCCTTTCTCCTTCCTGCAGTCATTCTTATCCCAGATAATCCTCCGGCTAAACAGATTGGGGGAATGAAGTGCAGTTAGTTGTCTCAAAGGAAATTATGTCTGAGGATTTGTCAGTGACTGGGGTGGGTCGTTGCTCTATGGGAGACTGGGGGAATTTCCAATGCTCTTTATAAAACTGCTGGCATGTTATAGATGGGGATCCTGAATCTTATATACATAATATATATAATCACTATATCTATGACCTAGCCTGCACTCTGCTGCCAAGGCTACTGCAGTAAGTAACCAAGAAATCCGTATTCTAAGGTTTAGATATTGCTTATATTACATATTAATACAATAAGGACCTGAATGTAAAAATAACTATTTACGGTAAAAGTATCTGCATTAAGGCAATTGTCAGATGATTTATAGACAGTTTCTGGTCTGACTATTGTTAGGTGGTCATCCTTGCAATATAAATTGATATTTTGGTGATAAATCACCAGTTTTAGTCATTACCTAATAGAAAATTGCAGGTTTTGTCAGGATGCCTACTTTTACATACATTTTCAGGGAAATGAAAGATGGGGCATGTTGAATTTTAACATGACAATACTTTCTTCCATTTGAAAGTAAACCTGCCAGAGGGGTCTCCTCCTCTATTCTCCTGGCCCCATTAAATAAAACATGCACTGTTTTTTGGAGGGGACAGTTATTCGATGCAGCGACTACCTTACTCTACCTTTAGATTAGTATGAATTTGAAGGGATTGTCCTGCTACTTTTTTTTAAAGTTTAATAGTGGCCATGCTGGGCTGAAAAAGTAAAAAATCTGTACTCACCTGCCATGACCCCCCCCCCCCCCCCCCGCCCCCACCATTCTGATGGTAGCCATCAGTGATGTCCCAGTATGGGATGTGACCCCGTACTGTCCTTCTGCCCTGTCAGGCAGAGTCCCTGCAATTCCCCAGGACTCCCCTGCAGCATACCTCCATTATGTACATAGGCTGTGTATAAATGATGTACTGTCACTTTAATGTTTGCACCACATGATTGTTACCCAGAGGGCCCAGTGACCAAGTGACCCCCCCCAAGTGACCTATGGGCTCCTTGCACAGCCCCTATATAACCAGGGCAGGGGCTGCATTCTTCTGCTGTATGCTGAGGTCCAGTGCAGTCATCTCAGTGTCTGTGTCCAGAGCATTGGAGGCCTCAAGCCTAAAGTCCTACAGCCACAAGTCGGTCATCAGTAAGTCGAGTCATCTTATTGTCAGTCACCATCTCTGTCAAGCCCATCTGTAGTCACCGTGGCCTGCACTAAAGTCAGTCTAAGTACTGCAAGTCCCAGCAAGCCTGCGAGGTCCCCCTGTGTCACTGGTCACCTCCCTGGGATATTTGGCTGTACAGCAAAGACTATATCACCTGTCTTGCCTCAGTATAGCTGCCATTATCCTTAATATGGCGTTGGTGTCTTCATTGCCCCTGCCTAACCCAGGATCAGCGGTATTACCTTTGGGAGGTTAAGGCTAAACCATGCCCTTGGCGTCGTGACAAGAAGGGGTTAATACCATCTGCCCCTTGGGCCATAACATCTACCCTGCATTGCACCCTAACACCACACATCCAAGTCCCTTCAGGGAAGTTTCTTTCAGGCAATTACTGGCTGTGGTGGGTCACAGCTGTGGCCAGTGATTGGCTGAGTGGGTACATCTGTCTGTCAAGACATCACTGAAAAGGGGAAAGCATTGGCAGCCAGACCCCATCTGAATGGTGGCAGGGATCGCAGCAGATGAGTATTGTTCTTTTACTTTTTCAGTCCAGCATGGCCAGGCAACCCCTTTAGAGCTTCACTCAGTGGCCTGCAATATGCAACTTACCATCTCCTGTGAAACTGTATCACTCCATGAAATAACTTGCTCCTTCATATAACATGTGGAGACAACAAAAGCCCTAGCAGTTACCCCACAACATTGTACCATAAGAGTCATTTCAGTTATAGAGACTTTATTCCACCCCATTGGATCAAGCCACACAGTGATGATCATACTGCCATACTAGATGTTATCCTTCAGAGGTTCTCATGTCTGATCTTAGATCTAATGACCAACAATGATACATTTCGGTAGTTACAACCTCCATTTTTGTATTCTTTCAAGAGCCCTTATGCCAATGTTTTTGTGTACCTACTTATCTCAGACCCAACCGAGTGTATAGCACTACAAAAAGACAAATAGAAATCCCTCACATGACTGATGAAGAAACATTATTGAATCATATAGGTTGTTGTTTTACCCGCTGCTATGAACATGTTTACACAAATATATTGTATCCATTAGGCAAGCTTGACCTCAGTGAGGTAACACAAAATACCCAAAATTTTAGTTCCTCTTGCCCAGGTGCTACATCATCCCTAATAAACTTTAACATATGCTATCAGCCACTGCCACGGAAGAACATATGTAGAAGATTTGCTCTCTTTCCATGTGCCAGTCCACCCCTTAATATAACAACTTGGTCTCCAAGACATCCTGCCAAGATCCATAAGGTAACACAAAGTCCTTGAGCTGTAAGTACACAATTTTCTGCATGATGTTGCCTCTCTACAGCACAATAGTATAGCGCCATTTCCCCTAGAAACCACAGTAAAGGAGGAGACCATATCTAGAATACAGCATGTTATTGTATTTTGATGCCTCTGCATGGAATAAGTACAGTAAGGCCCAATACATGTCTATGTGAGCCACATTGTTGCTCCATAGTACAATTTGGAGAGTAAACAATAAGTGATGTGTTAGAAATGCCTTTCGAAGCATCTATCGTTTATGGCCTTTTGGGTCTTCTGTCCACCATATTAAAGTTCCGTTGACTCTCATTTCTCTGTGGCATGTACTTCTCTGACCACATGGCATGTACAGAGAGTTTTTAGAGGGTGACATCAGTCTATGTTAGCACTGTTGAAGACATTTAGCAGAAGGTAGTCCGTACACCATGTTGGCCGAATGCTTGCTTGGCCAACAATCTTCTATCACAATCCCCACATACATATGGATATGTACATATGAGTATTCAGAATGGGGACAGAAAAAAAAGCCTCTCCAAGACAACTCTGACTAACGCATATCTCCCCAAGAAAAATAGGCATCTGCCATCAGGGAATATCAGGAGTCCCCAATACAGGGCTGAAGTCCCGCAGGAACACATGGAAATGGAGTTCCTGCACTTTAGTATAGGGGGTCACGGGGGTCCCCAGCGGTGGGACCCTTGCGATCAGACATCTTATACCCTATCCTTTGGATAGGGGATAAGATGTCTAGGGGCTGAGTACCCCTTTAATTGGAAATTCAGTGAGTTTCCAAACTTTTTTCCACAAGACTTGACCCCTGCCCCCATACACATTAGATGGTTGGGCTCTGCCGCCAAAATCAGCAGGCTTGACCAAATTTACTCTAATGTATGAGCAGCTTTAGAAGCTGCTTCCAAATGATAAAGAATATGCTTTATGGAATAGTTAACCTATATAGAAAGACTCCATGTTTGCATTCAGTAGGAAGGATTATTACAAGTTATTCATGTTGAGTGTGTCTATACACAAGGGATAATTGGAATTCATGTCCTACGACAAAAAATTACCTGTTTTCTTTACTCCTATCATGTCTTCTAAATGAACATGAAGTCACTTCATTTTTTGTAAATCCGTGGTAAGAAAAGCTGTCCGCTCCAAGGTTTTGTATAAAGTCCTTTGAAAGACAAGATTAATGACCCTAAGCCTATTTGATGTAGTCACAAGTGGAAAATTGTGATGCAATTGTCTTGGATCAAAGCTAACAAACTGTGCCATTTAGAATCAAAGAGAAAAGGGGCTCAGATATGATAAATATGCCATAGACTTGAACAACAAAATCCAGTTCAAAGAATTTCTCATTCCTTTATTAGTATTCTCAGCAATATTGTTGAAGAAAACTGTTCCCTGTAGAGAAATGTGTCCAAGCAGCTGATGATAAATGCTGAGTCAGCAAAGCCACTGTGATTGGCTGAGACATGCACACCCGCCCCATACTCTTGGTTGTTGGGGGGGGGGGGGTGCAGCCTCGCTCAGCTCAGTATTTGGCACCAGCTCCCTGGACACGTTTCACTACACCCTGATCTCTGCGCTCTCACAGCAGAATATAGCAAACTGTATCCGAGAGCAGAGAGATCAGGGCAGAGAAGCGGAGAACAGGGATGTTGAAAACTGTGTCCCCGCTGCTGCAGCTCGCTCTCGCCATTGCTGTAAAACTGTGAACCTGATCCCTGCGGTGGGATGTAGAAATGTGTGTCTTGGGGTGCAGAAGCAGGGGAGACCGCTATCCATCACTGCTCTTTCCTGCATCTGATTACCACTTCTTCAAATCAGTGTACCCGTGCCTCACTGTTTCCCCACAGATTTTCTACATCCTCGAAGCAGGGGAGATCGGTGATCGCTCTCTCCCCTGCCTCTGCACGGGGGGACACCGTCACGGGGAGGTAGTGAGGCACGGGTACACTGATTTGAAGAAGCAGTAATCAGAGACAGAAGGGAGCGGTGATGGATAGCGGTCTCCCCTGCCTCTGCACTAGGGGACACACATTCCTACATCCTCGCCGTGGGGATCGGGATGGAGAGAGCCAGCAGCGGGGACACACATTTCTACATCCCCAGGCACAAGAAATCCGTGGGGATCGGGTTCCCAGTTTTACAGCAGCGGCAAGAGTGAGCCGCAGCAGCAGGGACACAGTTTTCAACGTCCCTTTTCTCCCCTTCTGTCCCGATCTCTCTGCTCTCATAGCGAGGATACAGTTTGCTTTATCCTGCTGTGAGAGCATGGAGATCAGGGTGTAGGGAAATGTGTCCAGTGAGATGGTGCCTAATACTGAGCTGAGCGAGGCTGCATAACAACAACCAATAGTATAGGGCAGGTGTGTGCATGTCAGCCAATCATAGTGGCTTTGCTGACTCAGCATTTATCATCAGCTGCTGACACAGCTGACACATTTCTCTACAGGGAACAGTTTTCTTCACTACACCAGCAATCCATCTGAGACCTCCTGGGGCATGTGGATAGACTGTGTAATATATTACTGCTAATTCTACAGTATATTGCTATTATGTAGTAAGTAGACCTGAGCAGGAGGGTTATCTTTTTTTATTTGTGATGTACATTAACCTCTTAGTGACCACCTATACGTGTTTTTATTGTTGTCTCTAAGGGGGTCTTAGGCCAGGCCAAGTTTTTTTTTGTCTCCCGTGCCAGGATCACTAGAGCTCGGCTGTCAATATGATTGCCCATATGTGTTTTTATGGTGGTCTCTAATGGGGACTCAGGCCAGACCATTGCCTTTTAATGGCGGCAGCCTAGTTGTCCAGCACAGGTCTTACGTGCTGGGATGGTGGGAGTTCGGCATATGGGCCCCGGCACTGACTGCCAGGACTGGAGAAACCTCTCATCCTGACACTTTAACACCTTACATGGTCAATCATGACTGTAGCGTGTAGGAGATCTGTGGGGCTCAGTGACAATTAATAAATTCCCCTTAAAAGATTATTTTTGTATAAGGCATAAAATAATTTTAAAAAATGTTGGTGGAATTTGCAAAAATAATTGGCAAGTATGAAGGAATTGAGAAGATTATGTATAACGTGTTTGGCATGGATTTTAATGGATGTCCTGAAAATCTTTTTTCCATGCACAATGAATTAGATACAGAGTCACGTGTTTCAGGTGTCTGTCAGATGTGTGAGTCATACTCAACTTTTTACATTATATAACTTTTTGGGGGTATATTAGATGTATAGTTTGGGCTTAGGAGTCCAGTGAGTGGTCCTAATAATTAACTATCTCTCTGTAAATGTGTTTAAGGAAGAATATCAATCACTGAGCAGGACCGCCCACTGGACTACTAAACTCAGAATAGGGATTAAATTATACTGGAAATTATCTAACAAAATTATATATCAATCTACTCATCCCATCTCCTCTGCAACATGATGCCTGCAGATTGTACAGAATTTTCATTGTGACAGGTTCACTTTTCATTTCTTTTAAAGCATTGTTTACACTTGCATGATGGCTTTCGTTTCATGACACTGGGCTGGACCAAAATGGTACCCGAAGGACCATTGCCTTATAATGGATTCTATGAAGGACTTTGTCCTTTTTCTCCAAGCCTTACTATTTTTTCCATTAAAAGTCATGTAATCCTTGACTAATACCCTGATGGTGGCTCCATACCACAATGTGAACGGAACCAACATTATACAGTATCTTTTTAAGGGCAGTAACATAATGTTGAACAGCGTGGTAAACTAATAGTTGAAAGGTAAAAAAAAATCCTATCTTAAGGGGGTACCAGAGGGAACACAATTTATTTCCTTTCGACTGGATAAGGGATAAGTGTCTGATCACTAGGGGTCCCCAGAGCTCCTGTATGGGGCCCAGCTCTCATGCTGAAGTTACTGTACTCCTTAGAGCTCCGGCCCCTACCTTTGAAAACGAGAAGGAAATTGACTGAGCAACCAATCATACAAGTGCATCTCTGAGGGTGGGGGCCAGAGTGCTCTGAGGACTGATGACTAGCCAAGCCCCATACAGAAGATTATGGACTTATGCTGCAGTCATGTTCCTCGGAATCCCCCTTTAATGGGGTTATCCAGGATTAGAAAAACATGTCTGCTTTCTTTCACAAACACCTTTCCTTAGGTTGCATGTGGTATTGCAGCTCTGAAGTGAATCTTGCCAATTTGTAATACCACACACAACCTGAGGATACATGTGGCGCTGTTTTTGAAGAAAGCAGCTATGTTTTTCTAATCCTGGATGACCCCTTTAAAGCCTTTTCTCCTGTTTATCTAACTTTTTCTCAACTAATTAAGATACCCACCCTATCGCCACCAAGGCTCTGATGGTTTCTCTGGCACCGAGAATATTACACTCATATTATGGTGTAGGTCTTTGGCCATTAGGGATTTTTTGTGGCCTAATGCTTCCTATGAGTGTTCAGGGCAGCCTAATGACAGGTGACGTGCCTCCACACATACACACTCTGCTATCACTGACTTCATTCATAAACCTCCGCTCACAAGTCAAGAGCTGAAACCCGAGACTCCCAACCGTCCTGTGTTTCCGATTATACGGCGCCTGCCTGAGCAAAAAAAAGGGTTTTTACATTCACCCTCCTCTTTAATAAATATTCAGGAATAAGAGATATTAAAATAAAAACTGGATAAGCCTCTGTATTCTTCGTTCAGCCCCCCCCTTGGGGGTGGTTGGTTATAAATGTAACATTTCCAGCCTTCTTCTCAGCCCCGTGCATTGAGGTGATACAAGGGAGGCATGTATTCTTGTTTGTAGTTGAATTATTTTCCAGAGGGTTCAAAGAGCGTTTCATTAACAGCGCAGCTTGTTTGCTCAGCACGATGGTGAAAAGTAGGCCGTGTCTTCTGGAAGATTTGTCTGCAAATATGTCTGCTGCCAGTAAAATAAATAGGCTGTGTTTTTAAGGTTTGGGGGCATCCTATGTTGCAGAGTTGAAAGGGAAGCCATGGAACTTACTTAAAGGATTATTGATAAACAAGCAGGACTTTATTCCATTGTCCATTAATATTTCTAATGGGGAGTCATATGGTTAAGAGGTTTGGTAAGGCCTTGTTCACCCTGTTAGTCATTTTCCAACTTGCTATAAAATCTCAAAGCTTGATATTTTTCAGTTTGCCTACAGCCGGCCATACATTTTACATAGCTGTGGGCTAAATGTTCGTATTGGCCTGATCCTCCCATACGGAGAGGGGAGAAAAGCGATTTCTAGACACCTCTGGTGGTAGATTATTTTCCAGAGAACAAAAGGATCTGCCATGTTATAATCCAAATACTTGACCTTTCCCGACCTCTGCCAACGAATGGCAGTCAGAAGACCCCATGCACATTAGATGGTTTATTCACTCCTGCCAAAAGGGTATACACAGAAAACACGGGGATATGACTTTTGGTTGTGTATGGACATATTAAGAATTTCACAGTACCTGTAGAACTGGATCTCCAGATATTCTGGAAAGTTACATTGATCAGCCCACGACCTGTGGATTACTTGACTTGGTCATCCATTACGATGACTCAGATCTTTTGGTATCAGAGTTAAACCGAGGTTCCTTGGGTCTACCAGACGGAATTATTCTTCATCTATACAGGATATGTGCATGGTACATGTTTTATAGTAAGTTATATTATCATTGCACACACAGAATATATCTTAAAGGGGTATTCCAGGCCAAAACTTTTTTATATATCAACTGGCTCCGGAAAGTTAAACAGATTTGTAAATTACTTCTATTAAAAAATCTTAATCCTTCCAATAGTTATTCGCTTCTGAAGTTGAGTTGTTTTCTGTCTAACTGCTCTCTGATGACTCACATCCCGGGAGCTGTGCAGTTCCTATGGGGATAGTCTCCCATCATGCACAGCTCCCGGGACGTGACATCATCATTGAGCAGTTAGACAGAAAACTTTAGAAGCTAATAACTATTGGAAGGATTAAGATTTTTTAATAGAAGTAATTTACAAATCTGTTTAACTTTCCGGAACCAGTTGATATATATATATATAAAAGGTTTTGCCTGGCATACCCCTTTAAATAAGGGCTGATAGACCTAATGGCAAATAATTGGTTCCAAGGCCAGCTCAAATAGGAGTTGTCTTCTTCTGTTCTTGTGCTCCTTCTGTTATTTTAGAACCTTAGCCAACCAGAGGATCCTCTGATAAGCCAGTCCAATCCTGCCTAATGGTCATTTATCTGGAATAACACCACAAAAACAACCTATGAAACATAGAAACAGAACGTGTCTGGAGATCCATTCGACCCATTTAGTCTGCCCAATATACTGAATGCTATCAATACTCCCTGGCCTTATCTTATATCAAGGATGAACCTTGCAAGTGCTTCAGCAGGCACTGCAGCCTCTGCTCTTCACCCAGTACAGCTACAAACATGTTGTCGTGGCAGTGCCTGATACTGCAGATTAGTTGATTGGTAGGGTTCCTGGGAGTCATAGATTGGATAGTCCACCGGTTATAAAAGGGTTTTCCCAACTTGCAATGTTATCCCCTCTTTACAGGTAGGGGTCCCAAGCTGATCAGTCATGACTGCTGGAACCTCTACCAATCCCACGTGGGTGCCCAGCACTCTATTCATTCTTTATGGGGCTTCTGAACATTGCCAATCCCAGCACTCGGCAATGTTCAGAAGCCCCCTAGAGAATGAGTAGTGTGAATGGTAATGCGCTCTATTCATTCATGGGAGAGTGTTCCTTCTTTTTTTGTGATCTGTGGGAATTCCAGCAGATTCCCCTATCCACAGGACTTTGTGAGTTTAGAATACCCCATTATGGAAAATTGATATGTACTGTCTTCGCTTTTGGTTTCCCTTTATGATGCTGCAAATTTTATTCTGTGTAAATAAATGTAAAAACATGACTGTGAACATCATAAAATCTGCAGCAAACACAGGACATGTTTATGTACCCTTACATTTTGCATTTATAACCAACCTCCCCAAGGGGAAAGGCCCCAGAAAGTTAAACAGTTTTGTAAATTACTTCTAATAAAAAATCTTAATCCTTCCAGTACTTATCAGCTGCTGAAGTTGAGTTGTTCTTTTCTGTCTGACAACAGTGCTCTCTGCTGACACCTCTGTTTGGCTCAGGAACTGTCCAAAGCAGGACAGGTTTTCTATGGGGATTTGCTGCTACTCTGGACAGTTCCTGAGACAGACAGAGGTGTCAGCAGAGACCACTGTTGTCAGACAGAAAAGAACAACTCAACATCAGCAGCTGATAAGTAATGGAAGGATTAAGATTTTTTTAATAGAAGTACAAATCTGTTTAACTTTCTGGAGCCAGTTGATATGATTTTTTTTTTCATGGAATACCCCTTTAATCTAGTAATTTACAAATCTATTTAACTTTCTGGAGCCAGTTGATACGAAATAAAAAAATTTTCACTGGAGTACCCCTTAAAAGTGCTGGAAACCCAATCTTTGTCTTAAGAAACCTTACCTGTTCTCATAATACTGTTTATACTGTCTCTGTTGCTTTTTCTGTTAGTATTATGGTTTTTTTTTATACTTATTTATTTATATACGTTCCCTTATATGTCTAGAAATTATGGCAGATTGGCATGTATGTCTACCTACTCCTTAAAGGGGTACTCCAGTGCTTAGACATCTTATCCCCTATGACGTCACGCCTCCACCCCTGTGTGACGTCACGCTCCGCCCCTCAATGCAAGCCTACAGGAGGGGGCATGATAGCTGTCACGCCCCCTCCCATAGACTTGCATTGAGGGGCGGAGCGTGACATCACACGGGGGCCGAGGCGTGACGTCACACGCCGCCCGCCCTGTAGTCGCCGGTAATCAGACCCGGAGCGAACACGCTCCGGGGACTGATTACAAAAGGGGTGCCGCGTGCAAGATCACGGGGGTCCCCAGCGGCGGGACTCCCGCAATCAGGCATCTTATCCCCTATCCTTTGGACAGGGGATAAGATGTCTAAGCACCGGAGTACCCCTTTAATACAAATAAATGAGAACTACAGATGCTAAAAAATAAAAAAAAAATCTAGCAGAAAAAACTTATTCTAAATTGTGAATATAACTTAAAATGTTATCAGCATGATGTTGCAAGGGTTAAGCCTATGCCAATATATAGATAAATCAGGATATTATGTGGAGCGGAAGACTTCAAAGAGACAGGCGTCTGTGGATAAAGTTCAAAGTAGCTGTAAACAGGTGGTCACACAAGTTCAGGTTTTAATCACTACTGGAATAATAGGGTGTAGAGTGAGGGGGGCAGGAGACAATGCACCTGGTAGGTGGCCTGGTATACAGGCCAAGACCACCATGGCACAGCATACTGCAAAGAAATAAAAGGCCCATATGGATGCAAGTCATTAAAACAATATTCCAATTGTTCCTGTTAAAAAAATCATACTAGTTTGTGTATGTACTGATCTGGCATTGTTATATATGTATACTCAACCACAGGTGTAGACCAAGCATGTGCCACTCTTGTATTGTACCCATTACATAGGACGGATTTATAGTGCAATGACAGAAGTCGAGTGGCCAGAATGTGCAGATCCTAACTTGCTTCTCTTTGTGTTTCATGTTAGATTATTTTGACTCTTCTGCATTCCCACTGGTGGAATCTTGTCAAGACTACATATTAAATAAAAAAATAAAAAAATATATATTTAAAATTATTCTGAGATTAAACTATGCCCATTATTCCGTGTGTAGTAGATAGTTGCCAGATAGGAGTTATTGTTCCGTATAAATGTGTTTTTTAGGTTATTATCATCTATTTGTCTAAATTGTCTAGTTTAGATCTTGCATTAGTTGTAAGTGCATTATATTGCTATTTCAGTGGTTTCCAAACAGTGTGTCTCCAGCTGTGGCAAAACTATAACTCCCAGCATGCCCAGACAGCCTTCGGCTGTCCGGGCATGCTAGGAGTTGTAGTTTTGCCACAGCTGGAGGCACACTGTTTGGAAAACAATGTGAAAGTTGATAGTAAGGCAATGTTCACACTGAAATTCTGTCCCGTTGAATTCAATGGGATTCTGCTGCGCTGTGCACACGGTGGAATTTTAGTGGCAGATGTTTCCGGCACGGAAATTTCGAATTCCATGACCGCAGAAAGAATGAACCTGTTCATTCTTTTTGCAGACTTGAATGCATAGCCGTCTATGAAACGGCCTGTGCGGTCCTAGCGCCGGCATTTTGTGGCGGCACCCGCTGTCTCCATAATGTCCGCACTGAGATTTTCCGTGCGGACATTCCGACATAAACATCGCCATAAGGATTTTCTTCACCTAGGACAAGAATTAAAGTAGATCAGAGGCCTCTTGTGACCTGTCTGTTTTAGTAAATACGCTAATTCCCCATAAAATAAGGGTACGTTCACACATGCTTATTTTCTGCGGCAGATTTGCTGTTGCAGATTTTGATACTCCTTGAAGTCAATGGGCAGCAAAATCTGATTAAGCAAATCTGCAGCAGATCTGAATCAGAAAATACGCACATGTGAATGTACCCTAAGAGTAGGGCCACACACAGTGCATCCGCAGCGTGTGTCTGCGCTGCCTGCAGTCACAGAGCAACTGCAGACTGTACTCCCTGCTGCGGCCAGGTACTTCTGTGTGTCAGCTCATGACTGCCAGCGCAAAATCCACCTCTACGAGCAGACACACAGAACTACAGGCAGCAAAATCCACCATTACGAGCAGACACACAGAGCTACATTCGCTCTGTGAATGCTGGCAGCGCTTCCGACTCATCAAGTACATTGTGTGTGACCCTACCCTTAAAGGAAATTGTCACCAGTATCACCTGCACTAACCTGTCAGGACCGACAGATAGTTCAGGTGACACTGATGACAACGGTACTCACCTTGTCCCGTTCCCTGGCGGGGATCTTGGTAATCTCCTCCACCCGCTCCGGGCACCCGGCTTGGGGCAAGGGCAGAGCTTACTGACATCACCGCTGCTGTTCTCTCACAGCGTGAACCAGCTCTCTGCATGGTCTCGCAGCAGCGCTGACCTCAGTAAGCTCCGCCCGTGCCCCAAGCAGGGTACCCGGAGCGGAGCTAACGGAGGAGATTACCGAAAAATCCCTGCCATGTCACGGGACAAGGTAAGTACCCTTGTTATCAGTGTTATCTGTCAGTACCGACAGGTTAGTGCAGGTGACACTGGTGACAGATTTCCTTTAAATAACTTTTTTTTTACAGTTCTGTGCCATCCCCTGTTATTCTTACTAGAAATGTATGACTAAATAGTCAACTCAGTGTTACCAGTTGGAAGAGCGGGATTATTACCAGTTGGAAGAGCTGAGATTATCGAATCAAAGCTGGCACTGCCAGATTGTGCAGGGACACACCCCTAGCTGGTAACACCCAGTTGGCTATTCAGTCATACATTTCTAATAAGAATAACACAGGATCGGCACAACACAAAGCTAGAAGTAATTGTTATTTCATGGGGAATGCAAGTATTTACTAAATCAGACAGGCCAGGAGAGGTCACAGGTCATCTTTAAATTTGCCGCCGTATCTTTGTATCATAAGACACATTTGTTGGCTCTCTCTGTGGCACCCAACAGCCTGGGCACTTGCCCTTCCCAATATACATCCCTCATTTGTATAAGCTACAATCCTGCTACTGTAGGGTGCTACCAGTCACTAATTCAGTATATTGCCCCCACCTATGCCTAAGTAACCAAGATTTATCACTTTGCGATAGCAGTTTCTATTAAGTTCTAGGTGACACTGACCCCATAATCTTGAGAAAACAAGTAGTATCTATGTGGAATGTCCTGGTTTCTCCCTGCGCTTATAAAACGATTACTTATTTGTTAGCTCCCCTCGTCCAGGGAATTTCTAAGCTGTTTAGTGAATTCCAGTATAACCACAAAGTGAGGCCAAGATGACTGCAGGTACAGCAAGTTAACCCATCAAATTACAGAAGTTGAAAAGAAAGATTGTATCTTGAGATCCTTCCAAGGTGTTTGTTATTATATTAATAACTACAGTCCTTCTGATCTGTAATGTTTCTGATGGCCGATGGCTCATTTTTAAGTACATTGGTACATTGCATATATGTCACTTAAGGTGATGATACCATAGACACTTTATACTAGTGGAATGTGGATGAGCTTTATATTGCTGTGACAACTCCCCTCCCCCACCTTCCCTTCCATGAGCTGTCATTGTCCCCTGATGAACTGTGACATGTGCACCAGTAAACGCGTCAGGGCAGGGACAAAATATATATATTTTTTATTTTAGACATTTTACTATCAATCATTTAGAGGTAGTGATAATATAGGTCCAAAGGACATCCTTATAAGTATGGTCAGGCAGGGAGCGCAGTTTTAAAAGAATTTCGTCCTAGATGATAGGTCACACCATAGAATTTAATATGAGTTAATTTGAAAATGTAAAAAAGATGTAAAGACCCCAAATAGTAAAGATCAACAACAGAGCACCGTACATCAAAGATTGTAAAACACAAAGATTGTTAAACACTTTGCAGAAATGAGTTATATGATGATGAAATGTGTTATGTGTGGCTAGTTTACTACCCCTTCAGTATTTGATCCGATCTTGTTACTTGATATCCCAAATCTTTATGTGTTTGAGGGGTTTTAAGTTAATGTAATAAAGGTTATATTTATCCAGTTTTGTGATCAGTGATTTGAACCCAAGAGGAATGGGGGACTCTCATCAGGCACAATGAGGCCTAGATGTGGAACAGGACAGCTGGGGATCACTGATCTAGCAAGAAGGTTATTTTTGGAAATATTTATACAAAATTTTAAAAGGACCATACCACTACATGCAGGACCCTTATTTATCATTGCCTAATATGAGCATGCAAGGGGCACCCAGGGACTCTAAGTGAACAAGATCAAGAGTGAAAGATGAAAAGTAACTTAAAGGGAACCGTTTACCACGAAAATGCTATCCGCAGAGCAGATTGATATCTATTTTTGTGAAAAAAAATTCAGTATACCTAATGTGTGACTAATTCTTTTAAAATTCCTGCTACATATAGGAGTCCAGTGGGCGGTCCCAATTAGTGATTGACAGCAGTCTCTGTATGCATACTAATACAGGGAAGGTTGTCCATCACAGAGAAGGACCACCTCCTGGACTCCTTAACCCAGAATGGGCAAAGTTTTAAATCAATAATTTCCAAGTAATACTAAATATTTTCCTACAAAGCTATACATCAATCTACTCAGCTTCTCCTGTTCTATACCAAGTTGTTGGCAGATCAGATTTCTTGTTCCAAACAATATGTTCTCTTCAAGTAAAACTGAATTTTATAAAAGTTTCTCATTTTAGAAAAATCCTCTGTAATATATAAGATGATGATGAGCACTCAAAAGGAAGTGAAGAAATAAGTCATTTATGCTGGATCGGCTATAATGCTGATATCATTCTTTAGCACCCTGTTATGTGACATCAGGATGTTACATAAGCCAACACTCTCACATATAGGGTGTTTTGTTTCCTTTCCCAGTTCTATATTTCACCTGCAATGCTAAGCTTTAGTTTTATAGGTATGACACAAGTACAGATATAACAGATGACATCACTAATCACAAGATCTATGGATGCATTTACAGGGAATTTAAAGGCTTCTGGTGTGATATATAGCGGTTCTGAGTCACCGTTTACCTTAGTTGCGTGGTTGCAGCACAGCTCGGTGGTGCTTTCGCCATTGCGTAATGTTTCTTCTATGTATATATTTTTGGGGAAAATATGATGTGAGACTCTGATTTCTTTTCTAAAGAAATGTTTCATTCAGTTGAAATATATACATTCAGTTCTCACTGTAATCTTAGTTATACACATGAGCATTGGGATTCTGGCAAATGTTTGAGAGCCAGGCGTATATATTATTGGGGAGGTTTATACTGATCTTATGTTTACGGCAAGGTTCAAGAGAAACACAAAGGGGGAGATGAAAAGTTGCTGAGTTGCCCATAGCAACCAATCAGATCGTTTGTTTCATTTTTAAGTGGCCTTTTCAAAAATGAAAGAAGCAATCTGATTGGTTGCTATGGACAACTCAGCAACTTTTGCTCTGGACAGGTTTTAATAAGTCTCCCCTATACTGTGTGTCCTGCTTGCCACAAGCCACATTGCGAGACATATTCACAGGATTGGTGCACATGCTTGAATATATTGTAATATGTTTTGTATGTGCAGATCCGGCTTTATGCACACAATTGTATTACAGATCCGTGTAGACTGTATGGCTATTTTCATACAGTGGAGAAAACTGTATATCCCTAATATGGAAAAGAATGCCACAGATTCTATATAAATGCATGAGAAATTAAATAGTACATTTCATATTGCAAAGATATGCTTCCCTAGAAGAGGCTATGGCACTTCATGTAGGCATCATATGGTACCATACAGATTGCCCACAACTTCATAATACAGAACTTTATTGATTCTCTTGAACCTAGTATGTAAAAAAATTCCTTCATACATCCCATAGAACAGGAAACACCAGAGGAATTCAGGGATTCGTGCAAAAAATTTTTTAAATGTATGAACACACGCAACGGGTTTTTGGGCTGTATTAGCCCATTCATCAGGAGTGTTCATTCATGTCATACCTATGGAATCATTATGAAAATGATATATACTGTTCCTGAAACATAAGGCATATCCCATAATTTAAAAATCTTTCTATTGTATACCAATATTAGTCAATCATCCTTAATATGTTTTGTTTTTTGCCTTTTGCAGATCCTCCAGTTGCAGCTGCTGTGAGGTCTCACTTTCTGGATTGCCCAGATGCCCACATGAATTTCTGTTTTCATGGAACTTGTAGGTATCTAGTGCAAGAAGAAGAACCAGCCTGCGTGTAAGTTACCCTCCACATCACTGCATTTCCTCTTGCTATAACTGTGCGCATGAAAGATGATGTGTAGGATTTATTGAGGAATATTTACATTGGAAACCGCAGTGTCAGAGAAGTTGGTTATAGACACAAACATGTGGCCCCCTAAGACCAGCAATGTACATGCACAAATGTTTTCTTAGAATTTTCCCATGGAAATGTTTTCTCATGTAAGCAAAACTTTGTACAATTAAATATTTGCACTGCAATTTTTGGAAAATGTCACAGCAATAGGAACAGATGTATGTAACCAAAGCAAGTCTTCAAAAAAGTGTGGATGGACTAAATAGTGGTGTCTACTTGACCTTGCTTCATGGGGAACAGTAACAAGTGCATGTTCATGCTTCATGGTTAAGGAAGCACTAGAGGGATGTATTTATTTATTTATTTTGTTTATATGGTGCAGTATAGGCTTTCATGAATGGACCTTGTAGCGTCCCTAGTTTCTACCAAATCTATATAAGGAATAAACCAGGTCATGTGAGTTTTTATCATGGACTTCAAGCTTGCTGCCTCATCTACGCTCTGGTAGATATTCGCTCTGGTAGATAACCTTTGATTTACATTGCATTCATGAAATAACTGGGAAAGACTAGTTCTGATAACATCTGCGTAGTTGTACGTAATTTGCTTGATTGACAGTTTTACTACATTGGCCGTCAGTCTTAAAGGGGTACTCCGCCCCTGGCATCTTATCCCCTATCCAAAGGATAGGGGATAAGATGTCAGATCGCCGCGCTCCCGCTGCTGGGGACCCCGAGGATCGCTGCTGCGTCACCCCGCCATCATTACTGCACAGAGCGAGTTCGCTCTGTGCATAATGACGGGCGATACAGGGGCCGGAGCAGCGTGACGTCATGGCGCCACCCCTCATGACATCACGGCCCGTCCCCTTAATGCAAGTCTATGGCAGGGGGCGTGACGACCGCCACGCCCCCTTCCCATAGACTTGTATTGATGGGGGCGGGCCGTGATGTCACGAGGGGCGGAGCCGTGACGTAACGATGCTCCGGCCCCTGTATTGCCCGTCATTACGTGCAGAGCGATCTCTCTCTGCGCAGTAATGATAGCGGGGTGCTGCAGCAGCGATCCCCGGGGTCCCCAGCAGCGGGACCGTGGCGATCTGACATCCTATCCCCTATCCTTTGGATAGGGGATAAGATGTCTAGGGGCGGAGTACCCCTTTAAGACGTCTGAGAGGAGAGGAAAGAGTACAATAGAGAGTAATCACATCTATGATGCTATATACTCTTCCCTATGGTGATAGATAGGAAACGTACATTATAAATGTGTGACTTGAATTAAAGCAAATGGATGAAATGAATTCACCATGTGATACCTTTAAGTTATTTGACAACCAAATTTGAATTTCATAGTTAAGAAACTTACATGTTGCATATACATGGAAGCTAGACCGTAGTTGATGTTGCTTCCTTGTTTTCTTTTCCAGATGTCTTCCAGGCTTCGCTGGCAAACGCTGTGAGCATGCCGACCTCCTGGCGGTTGTGGCAGCAAGTCAGAAGAAAAACACCATCACAGCACTAGTGGCAGTGTCCGTGATATGCACGGGTCTTCTCATTATGGGCTGTATATTAATGCAGTAAGTAGGACATTGCACCATTTAATTAAATCTTATCCTTCAGGTACGACATACAGTTAATGGCCAATCCTAAGACACAGAGAACCCCTTTAATTTGGCCAATTCAGAAAATAGTTACAGGTTAGTGTTCTTTTGAGTGCATCTACAGTCATAAATCAATTGGTTTTATATGGGAAAAAAATAATTAATAGCTATCAATTACCACTACTATAGAGAGTTTGTTCTAATCATGTTAGGATTTACAATGCATTTACAAAGTTTACATTTTTTTCACATTTTCTTATGTTACTATGTTACGGCCTTGCAAAAATAAATTGTAAACAAAGTCAACCCCCCCGTCCATCATTCCTCACTTAATACCTCTGATCCAGAGGGCTCTGGACCTCAGACTGGAACGTTCACCTTCAAACATCTCTACGGCTTAGGGACAACACTGTAAATGTCCTTTAGTGGCCCAACCAGAGCCTTGACTTGAACCAAATCAAATATCTCTGTAGAGACCTAAAAATGGTTTCCACCCATAGTCCCTATCCAAACCAACAGATTATGAGAAAATTAGCAGAAAAGAATGACAGAAAATCCCCAAAACTGCGTGTGCAAACCTCGTGGCTTCATCTGCAAGGTGACTGAAGTCTGTTATTCCTGCCGAAAAGGTCTTTAACTAAGTACTGAGTAAAGGGTCTAAATACTTTTGACCATTTGAAATTTTAGTTTTTCCTTTTCAAAAAATTAGCAAGGATTTCTAACATTCTGTTTTTACTTTGCCATTATGGGGTATTAAGTGCAGAATGATGGGAGAAACAGAATTTTCTTTTTTAATCTAGCGCAAGGCCATAACAAAATGTAAAAAAGTTAAAGGGACTGAAAATCTTTTGAATACACTATAATTGTATGTAAACTTTACCCTCCCGTAAATTTGTAATGGAGTATTTTGTATATTATTGGGGTGGCCTACTATGACTTTGGAGTCACCTGTGTACTCCGGTGGAAAACTTTTTTTTTTTTAAATCAACTGGTGCCAGAAAGTTAAACAGATTTGTAAATTACTTCTATTACAAAAATCTTAATCCTTCCAGTAATTATTAGCTGCTGAATGATACAGAGGAAATTATTTTCTTTTTTGAACACAGTGCTCTCTGCTGACATCATGACCACAGTGCTCTCTGCTGACATCTCTGTCCATTTTAGGAACTGTCCAGAGCAGCGTATGTTTTCTATGGGGATTTTCTAATACTCCGGACAGTTCTTAAAATGGACAGAGGTGTCAGCAGAGAGCACTGTGCTCGTGATGTCAGCAGAGAGCTCTGTGTTCCAAAAAGAAAAGAATTTCCTCTGTAGTATTCAGCAGCTAATAAGTACTGGGAGGATTAAGATTTTTTAATAGAAGTAATTTATAAATCTGTTTAACTTACTGGCACCAGTTGATTAAAAAAAAAAAAAGTTTTCCACCAGAGTACCCCTTTAAAGGCCTCTTTCTGATTACTCTTTTTCTCTCCAACCCCAAAAAGTGTACAAAATTTGGTGAGATAGTGAATGATTCCTGTCATTTTGTCCTTGGAAACTATGCTTCTGCCCACACAGAGGACTTCAGTCATAAAGTTATTGAGCCAATGGGGCAGGTTTTGACTGAATAAATTGGCATAGGCAGACATAGCTGCTTTCGATAAGGTGCTTAAAGGAGAACTCCAGAATATAAAAATTGTCCCCCATACTGCTGGCAGTAAAAAAAATATAGATGTACATACCTTCCTCCGCTCCCCCGGGGCCTCCAGTAACTGGCTCCAGTCTCCCCCGTGATCCTCTTCCTGGTTGCCGGTGGTCGGAGAGTCTTACTGTGCTCAGCCAATCACCAACCGCAGCGAAGTCCCCACTCGGCCGGCGATAGGCTGAGCGGCAGTGTGATGTTTTCGGCCCCGGCAGCATGTGCCGGTGTAGTGAAGAATTTTGTGTCCTGAAGCGTTCTCACACTGCCGCTCATCGCCGGCAGAGTCGGACTTCGCTGCGGCTGGTGATTGCCTGAGCACAGTATGATTCTCCGACCACTGGCAACCAGGAAGAGGATTGCGAGGCGGTTACCGAAGGCCCCGGGGGAGCGAAGATTTTTATATTCTGGAGTTCTCCTTTAAATGTAACTTCTTCTCATTGGGAAACAGTGCAGGACTATGCAAGAGATAAGAGTATTATATTATTAGGACTCCGTGGTCAGATCTTTAGTGTGGACACTTCTGCTTCATTATATATTGGTCGTTTCTCTAAAAATGGCACCATTTTTTAGAACAGTTTGTGTGCTGGACACATGGGTACAGGCTATTCCATATTGATTTACATATTGTGCCGCCATTGCTCTCTGTATGATTCTCCTAGACAGTATTACACATAATATGTTAAAACTCTTAGGCATCCTACAACTTTTTTGGCCGGTACATATGTACTCATAATTACACATTACCATTTATTATCCCTGCGTAGACAGTGACTAGATTCAGCCCAAGAAGGTGCAAATTATATACACACAATAGCAATACTTACATATGTTCTCAAGTCAAACAACAACTACTACATCAAAAATATTCTTTAAGATGATGTATGAAAGAAATTATATATTTTGCTGCCTAGTCCATGACAGATCACTTAAGGTCATAGCATAATGCAGAATTTTACTATGGCAATTGGCACCAACACCAGGAGTGAATGAGCAACGGGAAGCTCTAAACCAGACACAACTTTAAAAAGCCCATTGAATTGATATTGTTAGACTATTCCAGTGGTTTCCAAACTATGGCCATCTAGATGTTGCAAAACGACAACTCCCAGCATGCCCGGACAGCCAACGGCTGTCCGGGCATGCTGGGAGTTGTCGTTTTGCAACATCTAGATGGCCATAGTTTGGAAACCACTGGTCTATTCTAAGGAGAGGCCATGAGTATTGTCATCTTGGAAAACCCTTTGACCTGAAGCATTGCAAATTTTGATATAGGCCACATTTTACAAATTACATGTAAACCCCTCGTCCTTCCTGGACTCTTAGAATGTCCTTTTGCGTTACAGTTGTTGCAGCTGGAAGAAGCACCGCGAGTGGTGTCGATCAGTTATGTGTCAGCAGGAGAAACCAGATGGACTCTTCAAAGGGGGAGCGTCCTGCTGCAAGTCAGAGACAGGTAACTATGTGTAAGGAATAACGTGAGAATGAGGTGGAGGATGACGAATGTCTCACTTTATGCCTCTTAACTAAACTAATGCCATAAGTGTTCGTGTAGAAATGACAAATCCGGTGTCATAGCATTAGAAGCGAGAAGATGAGCGAGCATTAATTACATGGAGATTAAGTTTATGGACATCACACCTGCTTAGGAGATGAGTGCAAAGGGAATATGGAAGTGTGATCTCTGGACTCAATTCCCAAACATTACATAATTCGGACTCAACAGGAACCATTGAAAATGAAGTGCAATCTGCAGGCATCATATTATAGAGCAAAAGGAGCTTGGTAAATTGATATATAGTTTTTTGGGGAAAGATTTAGAATAACTGGTCATTTATTCATGTAAATCTCTGCTCGTTCTGGGCTAAGTAGTCACGCAGTCGGTATACCGGTCCTAAAAAGTAAGTGACAGCTCTATGCACAGATAGATGTCGGTCACAGAATAGGAACACATACTTGATACACCTGTTTCAATCCAACTTTCAATTAACTTAGCGAATGGGGGAACATCTAGGCCTCATTGCCACACATTAATGGATGCAGTCTAAAAAAAAGTAGTAAAACATATAAACTTTAACAATCATACAATAGGGGTAATAGGAATTAAAGGAGTACTCCAGGAGAGAAAAATATTGCCCCGTTCCTAAGGATAGGGGATAAATGTCAGATCGCGAGGAGGTTGTTCTGACTGCTGGGACCCCCCAGCGATCTCCCATGGAAAGAGCTGTGTCTACCACTACATGAAGCTGTAGTCGACATGCCCCTCCATGCAGCTCTATGGGAGAGCTGGAGATACCCGCATTCACTGCTCCAGCTCTCCCTTAGAGATGCATTGAGGGGGCGTGTTGGCCACAGCTTTGTGAGGTGCTCAATACTCCCCATTCAGGAGGAGAGACAGGGTGTCATATGGGAGATGGCGGGGGTCCCAGCGGTAGGACTCCCCAGCGATCTGACACTTATCACCTATGCTTAGGATAGGGCATACATTTTTCTATCCCGGAGATCTCCTTTAAATTAGAAAAGCATGACTGCTGTCAATTACAGACCTACAACTTCCAATGGGTCATTTCTGATATTGCGATTCAGTGCCATTGCAATAAATGTAGCTGAGCTGCAATACCACTCACAACCTGTGGACTAGTTTGGTGCTGTTCGTGGGAAGAAGACAGTCATGTCTTTCTAATCCTGGATGGATTACAGTGCCTGCCCACTTACGCAGCAATTATCATTAACATCCCATCAGTATTTTAGGACCAGCTTTTTAAATTGTCTTTGATGTGCCTGTGACTCAGTAGCCTTTCATGGTGGCAGGCCTAAGAACCAGCTAATAATCCTCCATTTATCCAATCGCTTTACAGCTGTAAACAACAGGTGTTATTTGGCTAAAGTCAAGGGCTAAGAAACGTATACTCAGGCCCTACATTGAGTTTACAGCAGAACCTCATGTGGGTGAGGAGTCTTTCCATCTCTCCACATGTTTCCATTGGAGACAAAGTGAGTCTGTGCACGTCCCCAGCTAACTCAGCCGCACAATGGCTGCGTTGTTTTCACGTCGACGGTTAAACGTAACAACCCTGTGGATACTGTAACCTTTCAGCAACAACGTTCAATGATTTTAAATTGCATCTGGCAGGAGGCCACAGATTTATGGTCTGAGCTGCCCTTTTCAACCCCTAAACCCAAAACCTCCCTGGTTTCCAAGCTTCATCTTATAGAACATCCTGTTTCCACTCTATATAAAATTAGTATAGACAGAAAACCAGCTAAACAAAATAATTCATCACATATATTGATTTTATACAGTCCATAACAATTTCATAAAGCAAACTGACAATAATATTGTCTTCTAAAATTTTGTTCAAATAAAGCACATTACTCTGGTCTAAGAAACAACCTCAAGAAGCATTCCTGTTTTTCTTTACGTAGGAGAACATAGGTACCCAACCTTCTGTACACCCTGTGAGCCACATCCTATTTTAAGTGGCATTTAACAGCCACGATTAACTTAAAATGAACTTTTCTGGTGGAACAAGAAATAAGAGAATTTGCAGTTTGTAGAACGTGACATATAAATATTGTTTCATCAAAACTGACCCTAGTTGGAGGGTAAGAAATATTGTCTGTTTGAAAGTCTTAAGGTTCCTATACTTTTATTAAAGTTGATGGAAGCAAAATAAACAAATGACTCATTTAACCGAAAAATTGTTCAACCAAAAAAATTATTCTTCAGGTAAAAATATTTTTTATTCAAATTTGTAAAGAACATCCGCTAAAAATGACAGTCTAAGAGGGAAAAGCCCCGGGTGATATTTACCAACGAACAATGGTTTTAGCCAACCAATGACAGACAGTTATTTTTCTATTTTTCAGTTATTTTTCTAAAAGAAATCATCCAAGCTGGATGCTGGTTCATCCACCTTTGTAGTTACTAATAATCAGTAAAAAATGTTCATCTGTGTTGCATATTGTGGCCCGTTTTCTATCAATGACTTTATCAAAGATGAAATATAACTAGAGTCAAAGCCTAATTTCTAAAATGTTCATGTAACCGATCTTTAAATATATAGCATACTGTCACCTTGTAGATTTTTACAACTTTTATTGAATTCCTAGTAAGTTCCTGGCTCATGAGTTTACCATTTATACAGAAAGCTACTACAGTATAGTGGCTGCCTCTAAAGATTGCAGTACAAAGGTTATCCGTATAATAATACAATATATAGATATAATCTTCATTTTATGCTCTCTAGATGTGCGTGCTATTGTGTTATCCATCCAGTTTGTCTTTGAGATTGTAGTCTTGGTGATTCTTAGGAAGAGTTCAGATTTACCAATTCTCTCTTTTGCTTTACAGTGGTCTGAGAAGGATCTGCAGAAGACAAGGGTATTCCCCAGCTATGGAGCAACCTTCCTGACCCATCCTGCTCAATTCACATCTCAGACTACAGCTGGGACACATACTCTTAATGGGGCACATGCTGGGATCCACGATCCCTCCCAAAGACAAGGGAACTGTAGCCAATGTGTCTTGTATAATGTGAAGCAGTGGAGAAGGGAAACGGACAACACTTCACACTGGAAATTGAGATATATTTGGATTCCGTGCACTGTACGGGGATCATGGAGTGTGTCCAGCATTGGAAAGACTGACGCTACAAGTGTTGAACCTGTTTTGTTACAACAAGCATCTACTATGGGCCAGATTCATACTTTAATTCTAACACTGCCAGATGGGTCTTCCATGTATAAGTCAGTGAGTTATAGGCCCATCTGTTGGTAAGACATTGATACATACTTTTCTATTATTTTGACACTCCGAAAAGTGTTGCTTCTAACGGAACATTCTCCTATATACCATGCTGCTGGCATTTCAGTATATTCATAGATTTATATCTTGGGACAGCTGGGTGATATCCACGGGAATAGAAATTTTGAGTCGATTTGTTGTCACATTCAAACTTGAGGAGAAGAAAGCTATTTTTGTATATTTAAAGAGCAAATTACCTACACAGTGCATTAGTATTAAACTTCTTTAATCTATTGTGTTCGGTCTAGTAAAACTCAAGAGAAAACTCACATGAGCATTCAAACTTTTCTGCTAATTTTCTTTGGCCAATTGTAGGACCTGCCTTTGTCCAAAAAGTCCATTTTAACCAATACTCGATGACCAGTTGGAATGTTCTTATAGGATATTAGTTTGTGAGTCAGATGTAGTACAGCTCATTCATCATATATTAATGCAGCACTCTGAATGGATTGGATTGTGGGCATTGATCCAATGGACTCTCCCTTTATCAGTTCTTGTATTGTCTCATTGTTTACTTTTTTCAATCTCTCTGGAATAGCACGTATAGAGGGAAGAATTACCATGTGTCCTAATTATTGGCTTCCACTGTAGACACTGGTGAGAACGTGAGTCACTATGAGAGAGGGTTTCGATCTCACAACCCCACGTCTGGAGACTTAGAAAAACAGCTGTGCATGGCATCAGACTGACCCGGTCTACATTCCTAAGCTCAGCCCATACCTGAGGTTCCAAGAAGATGATATGTGATTGCCGATATGTCATGTTCATTGCTGTAAAGCAGGTTTTAGCATGTGTTGAATAGTCAGGTGGTATACGTAGCCTTTTTTCAGCTTTAAAGAAAAATATTCATTTTGTGCAAATTTTTTATTTTTTTTTTCTAGTGTAAACATGGTAGTTTGGAAGTGCTGTGAACTAGAAGTACTTTCATGATGGAATGGCAACTCTGTCTGAGAATAAATAGACAGGGTTCCACCACCAAAAAAACACTTATGGGGACACTAAAAAATTTTACAAGAAAAAGTACTGCGCTCTCAGTTTTGCAGCATTTTACAGATGATCCTTAAAGCCTTCCTGTCATATCACAGAAAAAAAATTATTCTTCTTTATATTACTCACTAGGTCATGCAGATGCTTTATATGTCTTTTTTATATGTCTAGTTTCTGTATTTGGCTCACAAATCCTTCCATTCTGCAGCTCACTCATTCTGACATCCACTGCTCAGGAAGTAGTCCGAGGCAAGCACTGAGCCTGCCCCTACTCACCATGCATTCACTTTCATCCTGAGTCTACTGTGCTGTTCTGGGTCTCTTCATCCAATCTTTACAGGTTGTTCTGTAACCCCTTTTCTTTGTTTTCAGACAGCAGTCTGATAAACATGACAGGAGTAAGCAGGGGTAATTGGTAGTCCAGCCCCCATTTACTGGACTTTGTCCCAGCCTGTGATTCAGCTGGGACAAAGATAATGCTGCAGGGGGACATGATTGGGTTCTGGATGGTATGGGGACCCCTAGTGATCTTTTTTTTTTTTTTTATATAAGTTATGATATCTATGAAAAGAAGGTGCAAGAAGTTTATTAGAAAGGTTAATGTTTTGCCAAAATGTAGAACATGTCCATTTGAAGTGTACCTGCCATTAACAAAAACTTTCTCTCACATGTAGATAATACTATTATATGTATATTTGGTTTAAAAAATTATATAATTTTGTCCCTACAGTTATTATCTGTGCATCTCTCTGAGGAGACCAAATACAGGAACTGTGGGTGGACAAGCAGGGCTCTGTACACTGAGGACAAGAGGACAAGCAGGGCTCTGTGCAATGAGGCTCTGTGACACACTCCTGACTCATATATCAGGATGATTGACAAGCCAGGAACCTGCACAGAGCCCTGCTTGTCCTGCCCTCAGCTGCAGGGAAAACCCAAAAATATTTTAAAAAAAGGAATCAATGTATATTACAAATATACATAAAATGGTATTATCTACATTATATCAAAATTTTTGGTTAACGACAGGTACACTTTAAGCAAACAATCTATACATATAAATCCTGAATGGACGTCAGGTGTAATCTCCTGCTGATCCATCTGTGGCTGGTGTTCTACTGAGCAGGTGGGAATAAGCCAGGGGGCACACCCTAACTATCATTTTCTCTTACTACTGACAGGACAATGGGGGGGAGGCTCCTGCTGCAGCCAATTGTCTTATTGTTAGACACCAGACAATAAGGAGAACCGAGACAATGGATGATCTCCTGGGGTACACAGAGAAGATCCCTTTATATGTTTATCAGATTTAGTTGTAATAAGAGACAAATAGAATAAAAAAGGAAGATATTCAAGGAAGACTAGTTGGGATCATTTTTTCTTCTGTATTTTTATTCTCCTATAAGTTGACAAAAGTTGTCATATTCCACTTACATTAACAAAAAGACAATAGATTTCCTTTGCAGTTTAGTGCACCTTATGGGGCACTGGATGGCTATAAGAGTGGTCATAGATATCAAATAGAAAAAGTAAATATACTGCAATGTTTGATGTGACTTTACATTGAATTCTAGGAAGAGCCACCTAATTCACAAGCAGAATACTTCCCGAAACTGAGATTTTTTTATTCCACCCTATAGCCCCTTGACTTAACGTCTGAAAGCAACTATTGCTTGTACTATGACTTCCCAGCTGTACAATGACCAATGTGTTAGGTCATTACTATATCTACAAAACACCAAATTTGGCTGTGCATGTCCTATAGATGAGTCCATAAGACTCTTTCAGATTCCAAAGAGACTTAAGAAGAAGGGTTTTGCCATCTCAAGGAGGTCTTTCACATTGCTCTTATCAGGAACAAGTCAAGTGGTGTTGAGTGGTTCTCCATACATCAATTTCATCATTGCATGTGTCCATTAATTGCACATTGCATGGATGGCATAAAAGGAGAGCAAGACAGCCTGGCCAGGGGCGCTGAACACATGGTCTCACAGCTCTGAATGCCAAATTTATAGTTGACCCTGGAGCCAAGATTGACATATCATTAGGTTTCATAGATCAATACTTGTGGATTGAGGTTTCTACTATGGCATAATGTTAGTTGTGTTAAGTAGTTGCTCATAAATTGAGAAGAAGATGAAAAAAAAGATAAAAAATGAGTTAGAAAGTGGGAATCTTTTTTTTTTCCTGTAAAACGATGTTGAAGGCCTAAACCTGATCCATTTTAGGTTCAAAGGGAACTATTCATTCAGTACATAGAACTCTGCTACCATACACTTATAATTGCACTAGCCTTTGTTATATAAGGTAGAATTAAAACATTAGGACTATTGGTTGTTTCTTTTAGGCCCATTTTTTGTCATCAGAGGGTAAAGCAGTGGTCTCCAACTGTGGCCCTCTACCTGTTGAAAAACTACAACTCCTAACATGCCCGGACAGCCGTTGGCTGGAGGGGCGCAATTTACAATGGCTGGAGGGGCGCAAAATTTGGTATAATAGCTAACTAGTATAGTTAAATGGTTAAGTGGAGCCTTCCATAAAGTCTCATTAAAGATACATTACATGACACAATAGCGCAGCATGCAATGCTTTTTTGTCTGCTGAAATACCTGACACCATGGGGGAAACCCAATGGATCTCATTAAAGCCAATGGAGTCCAAAGCCAAGTCTGCTTTTTTTTTTTTTTTTTTTTGTTTCTTACACGACACAACATATAAATCTCCTTAGCATCATCTAAATTTACCTTCAAACACAGCATTGCAACATCCAGCGAACTGAGGTTTAACAGGGAACCTGTCAGCAAAATTTTGCGTATGTAACCACTGGGACTGCCATATACCTGTTATTACAAGCTTCCCTACCATAGTTTCAGTTATCGAAAATGCCAGAAATGACAAGCACGTCGCATGTATCTCGGCCCCAAGTAGTCATGGTGGCCGGGAGCCAACACAACTAGTCAGGGCTAATTGTAATAACGTTCTGAAAGCGCCATTGACAGGCAAAAAGTTGTAATATTGTAATGTATTTATATTTATTATTCTCTTTATTCTATGTCCCAACAGTGACTGATGTAGAAGCCTCTTTGAGCTCATTTACACTACTGATTTTCAGTGTAGAATTCCGTTCTGGGATTCCTCTTTAAAAAATTTGGTGAAGCAGCCTCCTATTATTCTGAATGGGATTTTTCTGCACCATTCACACTACAGAATTTTCGCAGTGGACATTCCACGGAACTCTGGACCCCAGACTCAATCGAAAGAAGGAATATGTTCATCCTTTTGGCGAAATGCATTGCCATCTATACAGATGGCGCATTTCTGAGCAGTCCAAGCGCCGGTTTGTTTTGCCTGCACCCGCTCCAGATGGAATCATGGCCCGGAGTATCTCTGGGCAGAGATGAGTCCTTTGCCTGCAAAACAGACCTGAAGAGTGATTACAAGCAAGGCAACATGACTAGTTGTGCCCTGCTCCCAGACCCTAATGATTTGATTTGGGCTAAGTTGCATATGGTGCATGCATGAATAAAGCTATATATAACAGCTATAATGCGGTCCGATTGGTTAGATGCAATCAATTCTGCTGACAGGCTCCCTTAAATGTTAACCATTTACCATAATTTCCTATTGTTAGTGTTTTCTTCTGGTTATATTGCGTTGTGCAAATTGTTTTACGGTTTCATAAAGCTGAGAAGGAGGCCACACGTCATATACCTGTTACTTACAGATACTGGGGGCAAGTCTTTGTACAACAGGAATGGATCCATTTTCTATGAAGTATTAACAACTAGTGGACTGAGATGCTATAACAATGTACACAATGCCAAGAATGCAAGCATGTAAAGCAATAATAGAAGCATCTATGGTGGTTACCAATTCCAAAAATGTATAAATCCTGCTTAACAAATCTTCTTTTCAATGGCAAGTCTTTAAAGCTGTAACAGCGATCAATAATGAGGTTAAAAATCTTTATTGAGAACAAATTTCCCATTTTCATTAGTAAAGGCAGGTACTGTATATTATCCTCGACACTGTTTCACAATGTGTTTGATGTCTTCATTATTAGGGTATAGCACTGTAAGAAATCGAATGCCAAAATATATACAGGGTGGGTTAAGGAGGCTTCTGAAGTATGTGCCCTGGGTGCTGGTAGCCAGAGGGGGCAGTACAGGCGACTCTGCCCTGGCCAGGTTATTTAAAGGGGTATTCCAGGCAAAAATATTTTATCCCCTATCCAAAGGATAGGGAAAAAGGTGTCTGATCGCGGGGGGCCTGCTGCTGAGACCCCCGCGATCTCGCTTGCGGGTGCTGAATCTCCAGTTTCGGAAACCTCCAGGTTTCCAGGACTGGGGACGGGACGTCACGCCACGCCCCCTCCATTCATGTCTATGGGAGGGGGCGTGATGACCGTCCCGCCCCCTCCCATAGACTTGAATGGAGGGGGCGTGGCGTGACATCACATCCCCAGTCCCGGAAACTCTGAATTTTCCGAAACTAGAGACGCAGTCCCCGCATAGAATGCGGGTGCTGCAGGGAGACCGCGGGGATTCCCAGCAGCGGGCGCCCCGCGATCAGACATCTTATCCCCTATCCTTTGGATAGGGGATAAAATGTTTTTGCCCGGATCACCCCTTTAAATACACGTCTAGGGCATAACATTTCTCTGATATATCCAATGTAATTTCTTTACATAGAAAGTAAATTGGCTCCAAGGTGAAGACATCAATCTCATAGTGATAGCATTGGCCACATCAGTACCTGGTATAGTAGGTCCTTTTAGTAGCATATTGTAAAAAAAAATGTTGTCTTGTTTTGTTTTGTTTTGTTTGTACTTAAATATTTTGAAATCTGACGATGAGCCTTGATCCTGGTTAATAATGAACAACTACGTCCCATAACTTGTGTTTTTGCAAAAGCTTCAATACCACCCAATGTTTAATGTTTTTCAAGACTCTTTTGTACTCTAACCGAGCAGTCACTTTGTAGAAATGGTAACTTTAATGTATATCTTGCACTGAAAGAGGAGGTAATATTTAAAACTTAATTTATTTGTATTCTAAATTAATTGCAATGTTGTGTGATTGGCTGGATATTAGTTATTTAAAAAAAAAAACCTTGGATATTAAACATCATTTTTGTACTCATCGTGGTGAAAGTTTCTGGTTATTTCATTGGAAATTAGTATTTGTACATGTGGATTAAAAACTAATGCACCATGCTGAATGTACAATGGATTTCTATGCTAAGTCTTGTCAAAATGTCACAAGGTGTTTTTAAAAACTCTTGTATTCTATAATGAAAATATGACCGAGGCAACACGATTTATAGTCTGGATATCATTTCAACTGTTACATCATCTATAGGTATATTTCTGAATAAGGGGCTATTAACACATTTTAGTTGTATACCAGTTATATATTGGGATGCCATCAAAATTGTATTCCAACATACAGAGCAGTACATAGGATTTTCACAAGGAGGTTAAAAAAATTTGGTCAAACTCCTAGAGCTGGCTGAGCAGAGGAGGTGGTTGCCGCATATCTGGAAGAAATGTTCCTGGTCATCTCCTCTCGAAAGATGACCAGGATCTTTTCTCCCTGAACATTGGCTGACACGTCTTATGCTCAGTAACATTTTCTGTACTGTTCAGCTCGCCATGCCCATTCTAGCACTGCTGTGGAGTAAGAGAACACTTGCTAACAATAGAAATAGTCAGCTAGTGTCCTTTCTGAGCACTGGGCAGGAGGGGCAGGCTGTGTACCGAACAGCAGACTCTGCTGAGCAGAGGATGTGGCTACCAGGGTTCAGGTAGAAAAGCAGCAACATCCTCTCCCTATCAGTGTTGACTACATTATGTATACCCTGTATAGATACCATGTAATGCCCTAGAGAGAGTCAAGTAATGTAATTACATGACGACCACATACTTCCTCCACACAGTGTCTTAATAACACTACCATACTATTACCAAATAAATTAAAATTGCAATTAAAAAATAATACCACCATAGGGCATCTAAACAATACCAGTGTCATATGCCAACACCACATAGTGACTGGATAATACTACTATACTGTTACTAAACAACAACCATTGTAGAAAGACCAATATTACCCTAGACCATAACATCACTTTTATAGATGCCACTTGCACAGTGCATGCAGTGAAGTCACATCCAGTAACTACAGGTGGTGTCTTTTCCAATTGGAGCAATTCCGTTTTCCTTTTTATTCTTCACCCTGTCCAGACTGTCATGAAAATTTAGTCTGGCCACAACTTTTCTTTGTAGAGTTTGGGCACCAGATGTTTTCGGCTTATCGCTTTTCCAGTACATTCCCCATGTTTTCTCTACCACTTCACAAGCTTTATATTTTGCTGTCCCTTTAAGGGTACCAGGGTCTGTTGCTGAACCCCCCCCCCCCCTGTGCTCTTATAACAATAATTGTCCCCAATAATACAATGTCCAAATGATGACACCCTACGCTACATGCTCCGTGTTTGATAATGCCATTTTCTATTTGTAAAAGTGTTAACCCACACACACTCACACTGTGGGAACCTTTCAGTAGAAGAGGTAGAGCTTTCTCTAGTCCAGCCTCTCTGCAAAGAAGAAATAAGAGCAGAGTTCAGGATCCCCTTTAGACTTAGCCCTACGTTTGCGAGCAGGAGAGAAGAAAGCCAAATGTTATTCTGTGGGGGTAAGATAATTTCCCATTGCTTTATACTAGACCCAAGTAGACATCTTGCCAGGCCTATTGCAGCATAGCTACCACATAAAAACTTCTTATTGCACACTACCACTAGGGCACCCCAAATCCTACCAGTTTGGACACACAGGAAAAGTCCCAGGGGACTGATACCATCCTATGCAAGTGTAACCCCCACTGTGCCAGCCTATGGAGTGTGGGAGTCCTGACGGAAACACTATGACCACTTTGAACCAGACCTTGACCCCTTGAGGACTATAAACCTCAGTACTCGCACCAACACATAACACTCTTCAGTTGTTACTAACGTAACTTCCCTTGCTACTTGCTTCCAAAGGGAAGCTACTTTGGCGATCGGCGGATCTGGTCCGGATCCTAAGATCCTGCTCAATGTGGCTGGGTAAGTTGCAGCATACCTTTTCTATTGCTATTATAAAGAAGCAAAAATGGAAATGGATCTTGAAGCATCACTAGTCCCAATATATTAATGTCCCCTGAATAGGGAAAGTACTTCTTTGGGATAAATTTTAAATATAATTACTTAGAAATGTTCCTATGCTTTCCCCGATAAGGAACAATGGTATTCAATGTCCATCCATATAAACCACATGAAAAACATCCATCTGGACAAAATGTGGACAAGTTTACCAGACAGCTGAGCAAATACTTTTTCTCAGCAGAATGTACACAAAAGTATCTGCTTGTCAGGTGTCCTTCAGGATAATTTATATGACTTTCTGAATTTATCTGTGGATGTAATGTTTCTTCTCATCCGCTCCTGCCAAACCACAATATATTTTGGTTAAGCATCTTTTAGAATGTGGTTTCGTTTTCCATCGGTCATTACATCATCAGGTTTATTAATGGTTTTCTTTAATCGGAGTTCTCCTTTTGGACACCAACAAGGTGTTGTCCATTCTGGCAAGGCTTAGACCTGAGATATAAATTTTTCTACCCATAAAGGAAAATTATGTCATTGGGACATTCAATAACCCAAACGCCATGTTTAGCTTTACTGACAGCGTAGGAACCACTATCCTCCACAAATGTATTTTTATATGACTGACCCTTGGTTAGGACATCTCCCTGGAGATCACCATCGCTCACATGAATGAAAACTTTTTTGTTGACTGGAAAACTTTTATTAATTCTTTGGGTGTCAGTCTCAAAAACGGTCTTATAATTTATTAATCATTTCATAGCATATGAAATAATAAAACATTCAGAGCATGTCCACTTTGGACAGTTCATTTTTATTTAAAGGGCCCCATAAACTATTTACTTCATATCCAACTCTTGGGAGACTGAACAATCAGATGTAATCTGTGGGGGAACCCGGCAACAAGAGGTTGATTTCACTGCAGTGCCACCACAGGGGAAGTTGAGCATTACACTGTATCCGATTCAAATAACCAGAATATCTTTCTATTTCTAGGACCTGCTGAGTCCCTTAGTCAGTCCTTGGTGGTTAATAGATGAGATTTCATAAAGAATACATTTATTTAGAGTAGGGATTGTTAAGATGTTTTTGTTCTAACATGTATCATTAATGCTGGTTTCACAAGTAGTGTTTTTTATCCAAAACAAGGAGTGGAACCAGCACAAAGAACACCTATAGGTTGTACTTATTTCTGTGGTTTGGACCCACTCTTTCTTTTGTCTAAAAATACTGGTGAAAATTATGTGAACACAGCCCAAGTGTTCTTTCTTCTCTAAAGGGTACTCGCCCCTAGAGATCTTATCCCCTATGTGAAGGATAGGGGATAAGATGTCTGATCATGGCCACGCCCCCTCATGACATCACAACATGACCCCTCAATGTAAGTCTATGGTAGGGGGCGTGGCGGTACTGCAGGGAGATCGCGGGGGTCCCAGCGGTGGGACCCTCGCGATCAGACATCTTATCCCCTATCCTTTGAATAGAGGATAAGATGTCTAGCGGCGGAGTACCTTTTAAATTATTTTCAACCTTATTCCTATAAAGAAGTCCTGAAGAAAAAAAATGTTATTCTTAGAAAATCCCTACTGCCAGTCATACCCCAAATGTTTGTTATATAGGGCAAAAAACATAGGAACCACCAAGGTAGTTCAGATGAATACCTACACAGGTCATGTTAGCCTTTATAGAACATATGGACAGTGATTGTCATTGGGAAATAAACCCTTTAAAGGGGTATTCCAGGATTTTTTTTTATTTGACTATGCTACAGAGGCTGTAAAGTTAGTGTAGTTCATAATATGGTGTCTGTACCTGTGTGTGATGGTTTTCTCACAATTCTTCTGTGATTTTCACCCCACTATTTATTTTTACCAGCATACAAAATGACTGTTGTCTCGGATTTTTCCCAGCTTGCAATGCGGCCGAGATCTGACTCACTAGTCAGCTGAAGACAGGGAGCCTGTCTGCTTCAGTGGGTGGAGGGATCAATCTGCAACTAATGCAACAGCTGTAGGCACCCTGATTGAAAACCACAGGTCTTTTGTTTCAATGGGTGGGGTGGCTGATGTGTGAGAGGGAGGAAAATGGAATTGTGGGATTTGTAGTCAAAAAAACCTAAGCCCAACAGGAAATAAAAGTTCACAAAAAGCCAGCCACAGTGTTATGCTAATCTCACAACATAGCCATTTAGCCCCAAGACAAGCGCAGATCCTTCCTAAGCATGTCCATTACTGTCTGCCAGGTACGTGCAAAAATCACCTTATGCTGGATAACCCCTTTAATTTTTCAGGTTGTCCTCAGGTCCAGATAACATGACATCTTGTTGTCTGCTCCTCCATGTATAGCAGAAGCTTTTATGCAGCCCATTCACTTATTATGACTGCAAATATATCATTCTGCTTCAGCCCTGGATTCATAGTTGAGATGGTCCTTACCATGTTCCCTCCATCCTCCCCACTAACTTTTTACCAACATTGTGGTACGTACTAGTATAAATAGAGCTAATTGTATTGTGGGAGTTTGGCCTGCAGGGTGGCGCTATAACACCCATCTAATATAAAGCAAGTTATACAATCATCACATCTGATTCCATACTGTAGGACAGTGGTCTTCAAACTGTGGCCCTCCAGATGTTGCAAAACTACAACTCCCAGCATGCCCGGACAGCCAACGGCTGTCCGGGCATGCTGGGAATTGTAGTTTTGCAACATCTGGAGGGCCACGGTTTGAAGACCACTGCTGTAGGACCTGCTACTAGAACATAACATTATACTGTCCAGCCAGTTAAGGATTCCGTCTCACAGCTCAGTATAATGATATTATGGGTAATCAATATAGTACATAAAGAAAATATACATCCCATTAGTGTCCGGGTGACATTGCCTTTGTCACAGTAATATACAACTGTCCAAATCCGAATCAATGAGCTTTGCCTGTAGAAGCGTATCAATACCATACACAGCCTATGGAGAAAAGTGGTTCTGTTTCTGGCCATCTTCCTAGGTTATTTAGCACCAGTTCCAATTCAAAATAGTTTTGTATAGTCAACGAAACAAAACGTCAAAGAAGTCTTTGCTTCCCCCTAAAGTTATATATATAAAAAAAAAAAAGATTTTAGTGCACAATAATCATTTTTCTATACTACTTACATTTCCAAATCAGGTGTTTTTTTTTCCCCCTTGACGTGACATGTCTGCCCCTTACCGGGTACTTGTACACTCCTGTATCATGGATTTTATTATACAATAGGGAAGTGAATTTTAGAAGGGGGACGGTCTCATGTTGCTCTTACTGACCTAGGAGGTTGGAGTCTTGTGCACCTTTGGAGGGATTATTTTGGACAATGCTGCACTCGAATGATTTTTCATATAACATTACAGGTACACTATAGGACGTAGTACTCAGGTGAAAAGTTAAAGGAAAATGAAATTGATAGCATTAAAGGGGTATTCCAGGAAAAAACTTTTTTATATATATATATATATATATATCAACTGGCTCCAGAAAGTTAAACAGATTTGTAAATTACTTCTATTAAAAAATCTTAATCCTTTCAGTACTTATGAGCTTCTGAAGTTAAGGTTGTTCTTTTCTGTCTAAGTGCTCTCTGATGACACCTGTCTCGGGAACCGCCCAGTTTAGAAGAGGTTTGCTATGGGGATTTGCTTCTAAACTGGGCGTTTCCCGAGACAGGTGTCATCAGAGACAGAAAAGAACAACCTTAACTTCAGAAGCTCATAAGTACTGAAAGGATTAAGATTTTTTAATAGAAGTAATTTACAAATCTGTTTAACTTTCTGGAACCAGTTGATATATAAAAAAAAAAGTTTTTTTTCCTAGAATATCCCTTTAACATGTTAGGTTAATTGTACATTGAATTCTTCACGTCACCTTCCCGCACAGGTGACTCAGCAAATGTTGCTTTGTATTTATCCAAGTGAGCTCTAGTTTTCATTTATGAATGATACTGGGCAAACAAATTAGTAGTAGGGGAGTAACATTAAAGGGGTACTCCGCTGCTCAGCATTTGGAACAAACTGGTGCCCCTCCCATAGACTTGCATTGAGGGGGCAGGGCATGACATCATGAGGGGGTGGGGCTATTAATTCACAAGCTCCCGTCACCGGCTCCAGCGATCGGAACAGTTTGTTCCAAACGCTGAGCAGTGGAGTACTCCTTTAAGGAATGTTATGTAGTATGTGGAGGTCCCAAAAACTCTTTATGCTTCACTTTAGCCTTTTAGGTATATGTACTAGTTCATTTATTTTGAAAGGTACACACTGGTTGGCTCACATGAAATTCCATGAATAACAGTGCGATGCCCACTGCAGTTAAATCTGTAGCATGGCAGCAACTAGGCCTGGCCTGAAGCCCTGAAAGCTCCTAGTGTAGCTTAGCATGGCTTTTGTATGTGGTTTGTTCATGTCTTTTTTTTTTTTCTCTCCTCTTCTTTCTTCTCTGTCCTCACCCTTCCCTACTTAAAGGGGTACTCTGGTGGAAAACTTTTTTTTTTTTTTAATCAACTGGTGCCAGAAAGTTGAACAGATTTGTAAATTACTCTTATTAAAAAAATGTTAATCCTTCCAGTACTTTTTAGTTGCTGAATACTACAGAGGAACACAGTGCTCTCTGCTGACATCTGTTTTTAGGAACTGTCCAGAGCAGCATATGTTTTCTATGGGGATTTTCTCCTACTCTGGACAGTTCTTAAAATGGACAGAGGTGTCAGCAGAGAGCACTGTGGTCAAGTAATTTACAAATCTGTTTAATTTTCTGGCACCAGTTGATTTAAAAAAAAAAAAGTTTTCTACCGGAGTACCCCTTTAACAACAGCAATCCCATGGTTTTTTAGGCATATCTATAGATGAAGGGAGATTAGGTGTTCCTTACCATCACGTTTTCCCCCATACGGGAGCGCATACGGCAGGGGGGAGCTAAAACCTCGTGCTCCCGTATGCCTTTCTATGCGCTCCCGTATGTAATTCATTTCAATGAGTCGGCCGGAGTCCTAGGAGACTCTTTCCTAGGACTGTATCCACCTTTTCCAGCCCACCGGAGCACCGGAAAGCTTAACTAATTTATACAGGATAAATCATCAACTGCCGAGCCGAGAAGTTTGTGACGAATCGAATTTACTGTAAATTCGCTCATCTCTAATGTTGTTCTCTATATGTGAGCATTACGGATGCAGTGACAATAATGTCAAATAAATAATAATATATCACGTTGTTTTTCGTAGAACTGTGTAATTCATGTTAAATAATGCAATCAATGTTAATAACTAAAGCCGCTGTGCAGTAGATCTCATGCCTTGGCTAGACGCGATCGATACTTGTCCTGCAGGGATATAGTATTTAGTATACACCAGATATCGAAATAATTACTGCAGCTCTGAAACCAGAACAGTATTACATATGGATTAATAGGGTCAAATCCCTGAAGCGACAAGATCAGCTCACGTTTGTGCACTTTCTATGAAATGTATGAGATCAGTTTTTTTTATCAGTATCTAGATCAGTGGTCTTCAACCTGCGGACCTCCAGATGTTGCAAAACTACAATTCCCAGCATGCCCGGACAGCCAACGGCTGTCCGGGCATGCTGGGAGTTGTAGTTTTGCAACATCTGGAGGGCTGTAGGTTGAAGACCACTGATCTAGATAATACACTGCTCAAAAAAATAAAAGGAACACTTACACAACACAATGTAACTCCAAGTCAATGACACTTCTGTGAAATCACACTGTCCACTCAGGAAGCAACACTGATTGACAATCAATTTCACATGCTGTTGTCCAAATGGAACAGACAACAGGTGGAAATTATAGGCAATTAGCAAGACACCCCCAATAAAGGAGTGGTTCTGTAGGTGGTGACCACAGACCACTACTCAGTTCTTATGCTTCCTGGCTGATGTTTTAGTCACTTTTGAATGCTGGCGGTGCTTTCACTCTAGTGGTAGCATTAGACGGAGTCTACAACCCACACAAGTGGCTCAGGTAGTGCAGCTCATCCAGAATGGCACATCAATCAATGTGAGCTGTTGCAAGAAGGTTTGCTGTGTCTGTCAGCGTAGTGTCCAGAGCATGGAGGAACTACCAGGAGACAGGTCAGTACATCAGGAGACGTGGAGGAGGCTGTAGGAGGGCAACAAGCCAGCAGCAGGACCGCTAACTCCACTTTTGTGCAAAGAGGAGCAGGAGGAGCACTGCCAGAGCCCTGCAAAATGACTTCCAGTAGGCCACAAATGTGCATGTGTTCTCTCGAACGGTCAGAAACAGACTCCATGAGGGTGGTATGAAGGCCCAACGTCCACACGTGGGGTTGTACTTACAGCCCAACCCTGTGCAGGACGTTTGGCATTTACCAGAGAACACCAAGATTGCCAAATTTGCCACTGGCGCCCTCTGCTCTTCACAGACGAAAGCAGGTTCCCACTGAGCACATGTGACAGATGTGACAGAGTCAGGAAACGCCGTGGATAACGTTCTGCTGCCTGCAACATCCTCCAGCATGACCGGTTTGGCGGTGGGTCAGTAATGGTGTGGGGTGGCATTTCTTTGGGGGGGGGGGGGGCGCACAGCCCTCCATGTGCTTGCCAGAGGTAGTCTGACTGACATTTGGTACTTAGATGAGATCCTCAGACCCCTTGTGAGACCATATGCTGGTGCGGTTGGCCCTGGGTTCCTCTTATGCAAGACAATGCTAAACCTCATGTGGCTGGAGTGTGTCAGCAGTTCCTGCCATAGGAAGGCATTGATACTATGGACTGGCCCGCCCGTTCCCCAGACCTGAATCCGATTGAGCACATCTGGGACATCATGTCTCGCTCCACCAACGCCACGTTGCACCACAGACTGTCCAGGAGTTGGTGGATGCTTTAGTCCAGGTCTTGGAGGACATCCCTCAGGAGACTATCCTCCACCTCATCAGGAGCATGCCCAGGCATTGTAGGGAGGTCATACGGGCACGTGGAGGCCACATACACTACTGAGCTTCATTCTGACTTGTTTTAAGGACATTACATAAAGTTGGATCAGCCTGTAGTGTGGTTTTCCACTTTGATTTTGAGTGTGACTCCATATCCAGACCTCCATGGGTTGATAAATTTGATTTCCATGGATAATTTTTGTGATTTTGTTGTCAGCACATTCAACTATGTAAAGACAAAAGTATTTCATACGATTAGTTCATTCATTTAGATCTAGGATAAGTTATCTTAGTGTTCCCTTTATTTTTTTTTTAGCAGTGTATTTAAACGCTTTATACTTTGTCGGTGGGTCACAGGCACTCCAGTTGCTTTATCACAAAAACATTGATATTCCCTACAAGTGCACTCACATGGGACAGAAATAATGTGACAATGAGCTATGTAAAGCTAAATTTCTAACTATACTTTCTTATCCCCACAGCCCATGGATCGATCTGCCCACTCTGTGTAACTTGCTGTGGCCTCTTTTGGTCTCTGCTATTCCCCTTGTCATCCGTCATCTCCTCACCCCGCACCTGTGCCCCCTCCCCCTGCAGGAATGAGGCAATTATTGCGGCAATATGGAATGAGCCAACAAAGACCTCGGTACCAGCAGGAAATTCAGCCAGAGGCTGTCCGGGTATGCTGGGAGTTGAAGTTTTGCAACAGCTGGAGGCACACTTGTTGGGAAACACTGCCCTAAAGTCTTCTTTCCATGAGATCAGCTGATTCTGCTTCCTGCCTGGTTTACTTTCTGTTACCTCCAAATCAGATATTGTTCAGACTTCTGGTTTGTTCCATATATTTGTGGTGTCCCGGTACCGCATCCTATCCGGTACCTGTGTATATAGGTCCCCATAGCCAGAGTCCCTAGAACGTCAGGTCCTTTTTGTCTAGTCTGCCCCTTGTCACCTCTCATCTAGATAGTCATTAAACTAATAGTTTATTCAGGATTTATGTAAATATAATAGTACTAATGTATATAACTAGTTAATTACCTGTCCGGAGCGTAGCAGGACCTGCGGGTCATGTGATCAGGTAAACTCTATGGTTTTTGCTTAAGGACCTTTGGAGGTCCCTGTGACGTATTGCACCCATCATTCTTTGTGACGGTGAATGACAGATATTCGGACCAATCAGAATAACCCCACCCCTGCCCATATAAGGGAGCGGCAGACATTATTCGCTCTCTTGTTCCCGGGCTGTCAAACGAGCAGGATCTGCGCTGCTATCTTCCGCAGTGAGTTAGGCCCGAGCCTAGCGGCAACGGCTGATCTATTCAGAATCGTGAGTGTATCAATCCCTAAGCACTCTGCAAGATCACCGGACCTTATATATCTCCTAAATCCGGACGGATCTTCGCAAATTACCCTAAATTCAGAGACTGCATTACAATTGAAGGTCCGCAACAACTGTCAGTAACTTAACTATATAGAGACTATTTGTATGAGACTGTTACTGTGCATTGGATGTACCGCAAGCCTTTCAAGTTCAAGTTCAAGTATCTTGTGGACCTTCAGTCATTTTATACATGCACCTATCGTTACTGGGAAGGGCGGCGATAGGCCGGAGAATTACCTCAGCATACTAGCCCTCAGCCTGGCGTCACGAACTATAGGGTTAACATTAACCCCTCATCTACCGAAACAACACTCCAACTATCATACACCCCCCAAGAGCTACCACATATTTTTCTGCTAAACTTGTTCTTGTCCAATGTTTAAAGGGGTACTCCGGTGGAAAACTATTTTCTGTTAAATAAACTTGTGCCAGAAAGTTAATCAGATTTGTAAATTACTTTTATTTAAAAATCTTAACTTTTCCAGTACTTATCAGCTGTTGTATACTACAGAGAAAATTATTTTCTTTTTGAATTTCTTTTCTGTCTGACCACAGTGCTCTCTGCTGACACCTCTGTCCATGTCAGGAACTGTCCAAAGTAGGAGCAAATCCCCATCGCAAATCTCTCCTGCTCTGGACAGTTCCTGACACGTAAAGAGGTGTCAGCAGAGAGCACTGTGGTCAGACAGAAAGGAAATTCAAAAATAAATTCAAACAGAAAAGAACTTCCTCTGTAGTATACAGCAGCTGAAAAGTACTGGAAGGATTAAGATTTTTAAATAGAAGCAATTGACAAATCTGTTTAACTTTCTGGCACGAGTTGATTTAAAAAAAATTATTTTCCACTTGAATACCCCTTTAAATGGGCACTGTCAGATACAAAAACTTTTGATATGTTATAGGTTTTGCAATTGCTTTCATTAGAAAATTTTCAGTATTTCATACTGAAAAAGCCAGTCAACAACTGCCCCCCCCTCCCCCCGCCTGCTTGGACACATACTAGTCCTGCTGTGTCCATGCATCATCACCTATGTCATGGACACACTTCCTTGATTGACAGCTGTGAGCGCAGGACTCAGAGCTGGAGGAAAAATCCACCCACTCTCAGCTTGTGTCCCGCTACTGTCAGTGAGGACAAGCTGGGAGTTGTAGTTTTGTTAATGCTAGGGGAGATGTGAGCAGACAGCATACTGAGGGAGGGGGCGGAGACCTGCACAATGAGGCCACGCCCCTTCCCTTTGAGAGGAATTCAGACTAGTGTAATAAAAAAATAAATAAAGGTGCTAGACACATAAAAATTAGATGTACATGGTCAGGATTAGGTACTGAGTGATATATTTATATTTATATATATATATATATATATATATATATATATATATATATATACTAGCTGAGAACCCGCGTTGCCCGGTTTTTCCTTCCTAATCCTTGTTGGGGAGGAAATTAAACAAAGGAGGAATCTTTTGACTTCATATCCCGTCCCCATATATTGTTGTTATATCCCAACCCCATATCCCGACCTCCTATCCCGATCTCCTATCCTGTCCTCCTATTTCGAACTCCTATCTCGACCTCCTGTCCCGACCTCCCATACCGTCCTCCTATGCCGACCTCCTATCCTGACCTCCAATCTCGACCTCCTATCCCGACCTCCTATCCCACCCTCCTATCTCAATCTCCTATCCCAACCTCCTATCCCGTCCTTCTATCCCGTCCTCCTATCCAGTCCTCCTATTCCAACCTCCCATCCCAACCTCCTATCCCGTCCTCCAATCTCGAGCTCCTATTTTGACCTCCTATCCTGACCTCCTTTCCCATCTTCCTTTCCCGTCCTCATATATCGACCTCCTATCCCGTCCTCCTATCCTGACCTCCTTTCTCGACCTCCTATCTCGACCTCCAATCTCGACCTCCTATCCCGACCTCCTATCCCGACCTCCTATCCCGACCTCCTATCCAGACCTCCTATCCTGTCCTCCTATCCCGACCTCCTATCCCGACCTCCTATCCCGTCCTCATATCTCGACCTCCTATCTCGACCTCCTATCCTGTCCTCCTATCCCGACCTCCTATCCAGACCTCCTATCCCGTCCTCCTATCCCGTCCTTCTATCCCGTCCTCCTATCCCGACCTCCTTCCCGACCTCCTATCCCGGCCTCATATCTCGTCCTCATATCCTGTCCTCATATCCCGTCCTCCTATCCCAACCTCCTATCTCGACCTCCTATCCTGACCTCCCATCCTGTCCCCCTATCCCGACCTCCTATCCCGACCCGTAATATGTGACCAGGTATTGAAATATCTCCAGCCGTACAGAAGCTATATGAGAACATACATTTGCCATTGATTTGCATGGGACTTTAAACAAAAACCCGACCCTCACAAATGGGGGTAGTTAAGGGTTAAATTAACTATCCTATATTTTAAGTGGACATATAAGTAACATGTGACCAAGTATTATCGAAATATCTCCAGCCGTTTGGAAGTTATGCAGTAACATATATTTCCCATAGACTTGTATGAGACTTTAAACATAAACCCCGCCCCTGGCAAATGGGGGTGAGTAAGGGTTAAATCACCTATCCTATGTTTGTTGTTGACATATTAGTAACATGTGTGCCAAGTTTCATGTTAATATCTTTAGCCGTTTGGACGTGATGCTGGAACATACACATACACATACACACACACATTGGGGGAGATTTATCAAAACCTGTGCAGAGGAAAAGTTGCCCAGTTGCCCATAGCAACCAATCAGATCGCCACTTTCATTTTTAACAAGGCCTCTGCAAAATGAAAGAAGCGATCTGATTGGTTGCTATGGGCAACTGGACAACTTTTCCTCTGCACAGGTTTTGATAAATCTCCCCCAATGAGTTTTATATATATATATATATATATATATATATATATATATATATATATATATGTATAAATTGTTGGATCTGACGGGTTCGCTTTAAGCTCTTGCCAGAAGTGCATAAAAAAAATCTATCATATATTAAGCTGCATTATAGTACTATACAGCATTCTATAATGTATATACTTTCCAAGTAATTGACCGAGTCCCAACCCTTGTTAAATGCTTTCTATCCTCATTATTGTATATATGACCGACAGTAATCCTGTGGCACAAATGAGTAGTACCATGTTACATAATCTTTCCTACACTATGAGTCACTGAGAAATTGTGTATGATAGGTATACGCAAAACCACCTAAAAGGCTATTTTCGTGTTATTTACAGTGCTATTTATAGTGCTTTTTGCTTTCATTGTCACCAAAGCCACAGGAAAGTCAACACTTTCACGAGTACAATGACGTCGGGATGTTCCCACAGATACAATCTAGGGGACTGTAGCATAGTTTTCTGCACAACTGCAAAAATGTTATAGAACCCAGGCCGCTATCCCCCGATTCATGTGAAGAGACTCTACGCGGTGACATTTTACGGCCTTTATTCCGCAAAACCGGCAAAAAGCAGACATCTGTGTACATGATATATATATGGTATATAGAAACATTTTTTACTTTATATATAGATAAAGCTCCATTGAGGGGCTGAAACGTCGCACTGTTTGACATGTGGAATAAATAGTAATTTTTTTGGATATTTGGAGTGCCGTACCATTTTTGATGTTATATACCGTATTTTTCGTCCTATAGGACGCACCGGCGTATAAGACGCACCCAATTTTTAGGGGCAAAATCTAAAAACATAAAGATTTTGAACCCAATAGTGGTCTTCAACCTGCGGACCTACAGATGTTGCAAAACTACAACTCCCAGCATGCACGGACAGCCGTTGGCTGTCCGGGCATGCTGGGAGTTGTAGTTTTGCAACATCTGGAGGTCCGCAGATTGAAGACCACTGCATAGGAGGTAATACTCACGTGTCCCTGCCGCTCCGGACCCGTCACCGCTGCCCTGGATGTCGCTCCATCGCTGTCGCCGTGTCCCCGTCGCTCTCTGCTGCCGGACGGGTATCCTCGCTCTCCGTCGCTGCCATCACGTCGTTACGCACGCCGACGCACGTACGCGACGACGTGATGACGAGGAAGGAGAGCGCCGGCCATACAGGGGATCCCTGAACGGAGAAGACACCGAGGAGGCAGGTAAGGTCCCTCCCGGTGTCCTGTAAGCACTAACCCGGCTATTCATTCGGGCTGTTCGGGACCACCGCGGTGAAATCACGCCGGTCCCGAACAGCCCGACTGAACTGCCGGGTTAGTGTTACTTTCCCTTCAGACGCGGTGGTCAGCTTTGATTGCCGCGTCTGAAGGGTTAATACAGGGCATCACCGCGATCGGTGATGTCCTGCATTAGCCGCGGGTCCCGGCCGTTGATGGCCACAGGGACCGCCGCGATAGGGGTGTATTCGCCGTATAAGACACACCGACTTTTTCCCCCCAGTTTTGGGGAAGAAAAAGTGCGTCTTATACGGCAAAAAATACGGTATATATATATATATATATATATATATATATATATATATATTATAGTAAATATTATTACAACACTATTAAAGGGGTGCTCCGCTTTGGACAATCCTAATGTTTAGGACCACCAGCAATAAATTGTAATATGTGGTGTAACCTGCCACAAAGTGTTCAGCATTACACAGTTTGGAATGAAATAAAGGGTCCAATCCTGTATTAAAATGGTTTCTCCAGAGCAGTGTTTGCCAACCAGGGTGCCTCCAGCTGTGGCAAAAATACAACTTCCAGCATGCCCGGACAGCCTTTGGCTGTCCGGGCATGCTGGGAGTTGTAGTTTTGCCACAGCTGGAGGCACAGCCAAAGGCTGTCAGGGCCTGCTCGGAGTTGTAGTTTTGCAACAGCTGGAGGCACAGCCAAAGGCTGTCAGGGCATGCTGGGAATTGTAGTTTTGCAACAGCTGGAGGCACTGCTCCTTGCTGCTCCATGTACCGTCTATTGTGGTACATATGGGAATAATGGGTGTTGCACTGCAGGCTAGCTAGGGGTAGTAGTCCCTTAGAGTTGTGTAACGTGGCATGGTGGTGTTGCTAACATGGGGGTCTCCTGTGAGCTATTCTATTGTAAAATAAGATGTCCCCATAGTGAACACTTCCACGGTAGGACCACACGGACATTGTCGTCTCCATAGACAGCAATGCAGTCCAGCCAGAATGCCGCCCAAATAATGAACATGTTCATAGGTCCCATCCCACAAAAATATATAGACACAACAACTGAGCTGGTGGCTAAAAGCGGCCACAATGCTTAATTAAGGGTTTATTAAATTAGTATTTATTCAAGAATAAAATTCACCAAAAATAAAAAATAAAATAATCAAAAATAGTAAATTAACAAAGCAAAGGAGTAGTAAAGGGATAATAAAATACCAGAACCATGATAGTAAATAATAATAAACATGTCCACCCATAACTTCCTGGGCGACTAACCCTTCCTAGCAACCAGTCAGATTTCTTCTTTCATTTTTTTAAAAAGGCCTCTGAATAATGAAAGAAGCCATCTGATTGGTTGCTATGGGCAACTTAGCAACTTTTCTTCTGCACAGGTTTTGATAAATCTCCCCATTGTGATGAAAAGGAAACTCAAATAAAAAAGGGGTCAGGGTTTCTTTGAATCTCCCCACAGGCTGACTGAGCTGGAGACACCGAAGCCCAGTATGTAAGGGGAAAAAAAACCTGTTCCTGCTGTTGGGCCTCCAGCCAATCAGAATGCTGTTGGGGTGCAGAAGCATCGCTAGGCAGAAGATGGACCTCCAATGAGAACCAGGAATCCATCTATAAACAGACAGCTGTTGCTGGGCAGAATACGGTACAATGTGGTTTCCCAGCATGGATGTCGTCCTGTGGGTGAAATGTTGCCTCGGCATCCCTTGTGTCACTGGTCTGGGCCCACTTCTCCATGGTGTATTCTGTTGTACTGAAGTGTGATCCTGTGTGATGTTGCCCCAATGGGAGCCTGACGCCCCAATGGGAGCCCTCCAACATTGGTCTTTATATAGTGTAAGGGGGTGGAGCTGTTCAGTTGTGAGAAGAGAGGAGTCTAAGGGTGCGTTCACATGGCCGTTTTCCCCCGTTCCGTTTAAAAAAAATGGATAAAAAAAAAACTAATAGAAACGGCTGATCAAACGGGTATCCGTTTTGAAGCGTTTGTAACCGTTTTTAATCCGTTTTGGGTTTTTTAAATGAAAAAATCAGCCACCTACAGACTCCAGCAGCCAGGACTGGTACTACTCCCATCATGGAACAGACTTGTTTCCATGGTGGGAGTAGTGGTTCCTGGCTGCAGGAGTCTGCCTGCAGCTGGGGAGGCTACATTAGTGCTTGTACTACTACCCCCATCATGGAACAGACTCTGTTTCATGATGGGGGTAGTAGTACAGGGGCTGGAGTACAGGGATTGATCGCACCGGGTATCACTTCTGAGACCCGATCCGATCAGAAGTTATTAAGCAGGGGAGCGGGCAGGGGAGCGATCGCCGATGTATTTAAATTTCCCACAGGGAGCTCTGAATGGCCGGTACTGAGGAGCCAATCAGGGCTCCCTGCAAGGATTTTTAAAATGGACAATGTATATTAAAAGCGCTGTGGGGGGCAAGATATATAGCGCTATATATCTAGCCCCCAGCGCATTTATAAAGATATAACCCCCACCAGCGCAAAAATATATACCCCCGCAGTATATATATGTGTAACCCCCCCGCCAGCGCATTTATAATGTAACCCCTGCCAGCGCCTTGATAATTATATACCCCCCGTCAGCGCAATTATCAATATATACCCCCTGCCAGCGCATTTATGTGACACCCCCCCCCCCCCCCCCCCGCTGGCGCATATGTCATTACTGCAGCGCTATCTGTGAATAGTATTTTGCTGGCAGAGCAGCGCACCAGCCGCTGCCGGCGAAATGCTGCTGATAGAGTAGATAGAGTACTGTTCATACATGGCGCTGCAGGGGCATATGATATAGAAGTGCTGTGGGGGCCAGATATATAGTATTAGTACTGCTAACTAGCTAGTCTTGCTATCTTAAGGGTAGGTTACCCTGTTATTTTTGTTGAGACAGGTGCTAGCGATTGGCGACTAGAAACAATGTCACTCTCGGAGGAACCAAGAGAGTCACCTATTGAGCAACTACTATTTTTTTTTCTTTCTGTGTACAGGAACCATATACATTTTTATTATATATTTATTAACACTCCAACAAGGTTCAGGCGCATACACCTGATAAGTGTACATTTTAGCAAGAGAGTCCTATAAATATAGGGTTATGTACATAGAACAGATGTGTAAGGATCTGCAGTCCACCTACACTAGGAGTCTATGGAAAACACGGTTTTACCACATTCAACCGGGCATTGAACTTACAAATCTCCTACTGGCTAGGAGTCTCTTGACCTGATGGTCAGGCACAAAGCTTGATGGTTACGTTGCTGAACTTAAAACTGGAACAATCTTAGCACAGTCCTGCTAGGCACATGTCTTGAACTTTGTTACTGAAAAACAAAAGTGGTTAGAATAGAAAAGCAATAGCTAAACAACAGACGGACCTGCGAGTCAAGATGGAAGACCTGGACGAAGCACTATCCACTGGGCTAGGTGTTGCTAATTAACCATGCACATCACTTCTATCATGGTTTTATTAGATTTCATGCTGTTCTGGGATCCATTCCATTAAATTATGTTCATCCTATATTATTAAATGGTACTACTCTAACTACCATCACTACTTATGATTACTGGGTGTCACACTTTGCACATATTTCCGGTGAGTCTTCCTGTGACGAGAGAGGGGAGGACTACGGGATCTAGTAAGGAAAAATCATATTCTTTGCTGCAGAGTTATAGGTATGACTATAAAATACTTTAAAATTGCTTATGTGATGTTTTTATTTTTCAAGATGACCTATAATGATCTACCGGATATGTCTATAATATCCGCAACATCCAAAGACATTATTCTGCAAATTAATATTTCTACATACAGCTGAGTGATCGCTTTAATAATATTTATATAACTGTGTTATATTTGTTATGTATTGTTCCTTGGCCACGTGGTTTTCTTTGGCCAATCTTTCCTTTGTTGTAAATTTCTCAAAAAAAGAAATCCAATAAAAATTATTTCAACCAGAATAGAAAAGCAATAAACATTACTTTACAGTCCTTCAAAAGACATTTCTTCTGAATCTTCTTGTGCCTCTTGTAGATCCTCTATATCTGCCAACATCTGGAGCAGGCAAGGAGTTAATGTAACTCTCCCACACCACATTGGTGAGAGTAGAATGGGCAACAGTAGGATTTAAGGTGACCAAAGGCTTACTGGTAGGGATCACAGTTGATGCATAGGGTTTTAGTACCATCTCCACGCCAGGAGTGGGGCAAAATACTTTTGTCGGTACCCTGGAAGCAGGCAAACTCTCCATGTCGGAAGAGGGCCTTGGTACATACGTTGGTACCTGTGCAGGAGGCAAACTCTCATTGCTCCGAGAGGGCCTAGGTACGTGCGTTGGTACCTCTGGAATAGACAAACTCTCATTGCTCTGAGCGGGCCTAGGTACGTGCGTTGGTACCTCTGGAATAGACAAACTCTCATTGCTCTGAGAGGGTCTAGGTACAGTCTTTGGTGCCCGTAATTTAGGCTTACTTTCTTGATCTTGTGCAGGACTTGGCACTTTACTGTACACAGAAGATGATTGATGCTGTAGAGGCTCCTCCTCCTTGACTACGTTGGTGGAGGCATCAGGAGCAGACCATTTCTGCCTCAGGTTGAAGGGATCCGATTCCCAATCTGTAGATGGAAAGTATTTGAAGGGAAGCTGTGTTGGGGCTGTTGGTCTTGTGACCGCTGCCGCCCATTCTCCGCGCAGGCTCTGAACGGGGGTGTACTCCACAATTTCACCCACCTCCAAGGAGTAGAACTTTTTATGAAGATATAGCCTCTGTACTGCTCGCCGGTTTACGAGGATGGTTTGCCCTGTATGGCAATCTAGGAGTGTCCCATAACCTCTGACCTTGTCGAACTTGGCCACAGTTGCTCTTCGTTGTTCTAGAGGCTCCTCCCCTTCTCAGGGATGGTCCCATTTGCAGATGAATAAAGCTTCCATTTCTTTAGTGTTCTCCTGGTAGCTAATTCTTTCTTCAGGAGGCAAATGCACATGCTTAGGGGGGTACAGTTCTCTGCGTCGGGCCTTTAATCTGTTCATCAACTCAGCGAGTTCGGCTTCTTGACGGGCCCTTTCCCTTTGTGCGGCTGGAATTGGTGTGAGTGGCTTCCCAGGTATGGATTGTAGAACCGCGTGCATATACTCGATGAGTCCCGGCTTGTCCCCAAAGATCCACTGGGGAAAATCTGGTGAGCACGGTCGTGCACTCAGCAAAGCAGATAGGGGTATTTTAGCTTCAGGGCTGGAGGAGGAAGAATAGGCCACCTCTGGCGGGGTACTCACTGCAGACTCCTCCAATGGGATCTTGGCCCACAAGCCCCAATTTCTGTGGTGACGGGACAATCTCACCAGTGATGCACCTCATCCAGGTGTCCCTGCGCTCTCCTCTGGAGGTGTCTCTGGCCAATCGTCGTCATTATCAGGCAGTGGGGGAAGATTGCAGGCCCCCTCTTCGTCTAATGACAACCGCTGCAGACGGTCAGCAAGATCTTGGAAAAGTCGGGCTGCGACTGCCACAACTTTCCGCTGTTCCAGCGCCATTTTGCCATCTTCACCACGCGGAACGCTGCTCTCTGCCTTGTCTGTACTCTCCGGCTCCCTGTGCAGACTGAAGAGGTCGCTGTGCGTGGTGTCTTTTATAGTGGGCTTCCCCAAAATGGCAGCCGGCAGGAAGGACGTCATCGGTGCAGCCCCGACTTCCGGTCCTCCCAGAAACAACTCCTGTGTCGCCAAGTTCCCTTTTGGTTGCGACACAACAACTTGGTAGCCACGTCCAGGGGCGGGTCGTGGCACAGCACAGGCTTTTTTCGCGCGCTTCTCTGGTAGCAGGTTGACTCCTCCCATGCTGACTGGACCAGAGGATCGTAGCATGAATTCGTTTCGCAGTTTACACATTCTTGCTGCGCTTGAATTTTCGCCTCCCCCCTTACTTTTCGCGTGGCCCCCTTGCAAGTTGCACCACACGCAACACTCTTGTACACGATAATGCGGTCTGCGACACATGAATAAAGTCCCTTACTTTCTGGGGGGAGTACAACTTCACTAGTGGCAACAGCAGTAGGCACTGTTCGTGCAACGCCAAATATGGTTGTGGTGGCGGATGAGAGAATACTGTCTTGTGGGAATGCAGGGTGTTTAGGGTATCGTTGTGCAGGATAGTTAAGGGCGCTGTTAACCCTTGTCACTCGTGATGCCAGGGTGAGGGTTAAATGCTGTGTTTCTTGATAGGCCTATTGCCACCCTTCCCAAGAGCAATAGGTGATGCAGAAATAAAGGATTGTCCACAACCGCTGTTAACTGAAAACTTGCAGGAACTTGTACTGAGGAGTTTCTGTGCATGTAGTAACAGTAACAGTCCAGATAACAAAGTTTCTTCACATATGGCTTTAGCAGCGATTGACAGTCGGTTGGGATCAGATAAGCCCAATTTAGCTTCTGAAGGATTGTATAGCAGAGATCCGCTGGATTTAGGGGAGTAATTAGGTCCAGCGATCTTGCGATGAGTAGCGGGGAATTGCTTAGTCTATCCGCTATGTTAGAGGCCTAGGCTGCAAGGCTTTGGCCTAGTAAATTGTCTTGTAAGCTGCGGAGGTCCTACCTCTTCCAGAGTCAGCAACCCAAGATAGAAGAGGAGGATCAAGATGGCACAGGTCCCTTATATGGGCAGGGGCCGACCTTTTTGGATTGGTCCGTAACGACTGTCACTCAACGTTACAGTGCATTGTGGGTGATACGTCACGGGAACCTCCAAAGGTCCAAAACAAAACCATAGAGTTTCAACCTATTCACGTGACCCGCAGGTCCTGCTACGCTCCGAACAGGTAGATAACTAAATATATACACATATATATACCTATACTTATATTAATATTGAATAGAACTGCTAAATAGTCATAGACTAAATGTGAGGTGACAAGGGGAGATCTACAACAGAGGGACCCCGACATCCTAGGGACTCTGGCTATGGGGACCTCTATACTCTACCTATATATACCTCTATATATAATATGGTACCGGGACACCACATATACACTGTGGGGGTATATATTCTTGCGCTGGCAGGGGTTATATCTTTATAAATGCGCTGGGGGGCTAGATATATAGCACTACATATCTTGCCCCCCCAGCTCTTTAAATATACATTGTCCATTTTAAAAATCCCGCAGGGAGCCCTGATTGACTCCCCAGTATGGGCCATTCAGAGTTCCCTGCGGGAAATTTAAAAATTGAAAGTAAAATACATCGGTGATCGCAGGGTTGCCGACCATGCCGCCCGCTCCCCTGCTTAATAACTTCTGATCAGATCGGGTCTCAGAAGTGAGACCCGGTGCGATCAATCCCTCAGCCCCTGTACTACAACCCCCATCATGGAACAGAGTCTGTTCCATGATGGGGCTAGTAGTACAAACACTCATGTAGTCCCCCCAGCCACCTGCAGACTCCCGCAGCCGGGGAATTACTATTCCCATCATGGAACAGACTTGTTTCCATGATGAGAGTAGTAGTAGTCCCACAACACTGTAGGAGTCTGCTGATGTCACCTCTTCTGAGCATGCTCAGATGTAATTACTGATATTTTAAACCGGATGACAAACGGATGACATTAAAGGTTAATCCGTTTGCCATAGACTTCAATGTTAAAATTATGATGTCCGTGTTTTCTTCCAATTTTTTCACGGAAGAAAAAATACTGCATGTGCCGTTTTTTTCTTCCATGAAAAAAACGGAAATGAGTGCAAACGGGTGTAAACGGATTGTAAAAAAATCCCATTGACATGAATGGGATTTTTTAAAAAACGTTTTTAATCCGTTTACAATCTGCAAAAACGGAGCTGAAACAGGGATATAAAAACGGTGTGAACGCACCCAAAGTCCAGTCAGAGTTTAATAATGAGAGACAGGGTGTAAGGAGAGGAGTTGATGAGGAACAGTGTGAGGAGGCCTAAGGAGAAAATCTAAAATCTGTAGCCACGCCAATCTCAGGAAAGCCCCAAAGTCTCTAATACAGCATGGGCTGCCATTAATCACAAGTCTGCAGTTTCACCAACTTCAAATCCCAGCAAGGCGACAGGCTTCCCGGGCACTCTGCACTTCCCCCTGCACAACTCTGTACCGTGGAAGATTTGCCAATATTTCTGCCTGAGTAAAGATAGTGTGATGTCCCAGTACAGGACATGGTTCTGCACTACACTTAGGCCCTGTCAGGTTGAGTCCCTCGGTGACCTGGGAGCTCTCCTGCTGTTATTATAGTGTTAGATAATGTAATAGGATTATAGTCAGTATGTCAATGTATAGTCAGTATAAAGGACCTTTGGAGGACTCCAGTAAATGTCTAAAGGACCTGTGAAATGTCACATGTTATGTTTATGTTATCACTGGGACCGCTGTTGTTTAATTTATTTATCAATGATATAGAGGATGGTATTAACAGCTCTGTTTCTATCTTTGCAGATGACACCAAGCTTTGTAGCACGGTACAGTCTATAGAGGATGTGCATAAGTTACAAGATGACTTGGATAGACTAAGTGTCTGGGCATCCACTTGGCAAATGAGGTTCAATGTGGATAAATGTAAAGTTATGCATCTGGGTACTAATAACCTGCATGCATCGTATGTCTTAGGGGGGATTAAACTGGCAGAGTCACTGGTAGAGAAGGATCTGGGTGTACTTGTAGATCACAGACTACAGAATAGCATGCAATGTCAGGCTGCTGCTTCCAAAGCCGGCAGGATATTGTCATGTATCAAAAGAGGCATGGACTCAAGGGACAGGGACATAATACTCCCCCTTTATAAAGCATTGGTACGGCCTCACCTGGAATATGCTGTTCAGTTTTGGTCACCTGTCCATAAAAGGGACACTGCGGAGTTGGAAAGGGTGCAGAGACGCGCGACTAAACTAATATGGGGCATGGAACATCTTAGCTATGAGGAGCGATTAAAGGAGTTACAATTGTTTAGTCTTGAGAAGAGACGTTTAAGGGGGGATATGATAAACGTATATAAGTATATTAATGGCCCATACAAAAAATATGGAGAAAAACTGTTCCAGGTTAAACCCCCCCAAAGGACGAGGGGGCACTCCCTCCGTCTGGAGAAAAAAAAGTTTAGTCTCAAGGGGCGACACGCCTTCTTTACCGTGAGGACTGTGAATTTATGGAACGGTCTACCTCAGGAACTGGTCACAGCAGGAACAATTAACAGCTTTAAAACAGGATTAGATACATTCCTGGAACAAAATAAGATTAATGCTTATGAAGAAATATAAAATCTCATCCCTTCCCCAATATCGCGCCACACCCCTACCCCTTAATTCCCTGGTTGAACTTGATGGACATATGTCTTTTTTCGACCGTACTAACTATGTAACTATGTAACTATGTAACATGTTCTCCAGAGGGCACCAGTTTAACACATGACCCGCAGCTTGACCAATGGGCCTTGGCTCAGCCCCCCTCTATATAAGGGGGCGGCCATTACAATTCTCACTCTTGTACCATCATCACTTTACTGAGACCAGCAAATACCAGAAACCTCAGTGCTAGTGTCCAGTACCTGAAAGGTGTCAAATCTACAGTCATTCCAGTAAGTTAAGTCTATGTCTGCTGTCACTATCTACAGTCTAGTAAAGCTTCAAGTCAATTATCTAAAGTCTATTACAAGTATAATTGGTCCCAGCAAGCTGCGAAGTCCTTCTGTGTTCCTAGCCACCTCTCTGGGATTCTGGCCTAGCTGTGAACATAATAACACCTATCTGACCTCAGTAAAGCCTCCATTAAACCATAACCTGGTTGTGGACTCTCATTTTCACTGCCTAGCTATTGGAATAGCGAAGATACCGTTTGGGTGGTTCCGGTACCCAAAAACCACTCTGACGTCACAAACATTAGGGGTTAATAACACCTTGCTCCTGAGGTTAATACCATCTTTGTCCATCCACCTACATCGCTACACCCCGTGGTCCCCCCATCACCGTGGGTCACCGCAATAGTTTTCCGTAACCTGGCATTGTGGTTATTGTCCCCGTGCTTAGCCCAGGAGAGCTATCTCATCCTCAAAACGTGTAGGTTAACATTGCCCTGGCATCACGAACTGTGTATTACACCATCCACATCCCTGACTCCACAACAACCTGTGGAGATAAAGCAGAAAGAAGTAAATAAGAGGGAGATTACAAAAAGACAACTGGGAACCATGGTGCCATGTGTGCCCACCGGCATATACTGGAATTGGGGATCTCCTTTCATTCTTTGAGTGGAGGTACATCCACGGGGGGAATTCCGCTACAATGATTCCACAGTTTGAACAAAGCAGCAGAACCCCATTTAAAACAATGGGACTCCTGCAGCGAACTGTCCAATTATGGATGAGTCCTTTTACTAAAATGTATCCCTGTATCCAAAGTATACAGCATGAAGCGATGGCCAACACACCACCTCCATTCATCTATACGGGAGTGTTCGTGTATCTTCGGCTCTCCTATAGAGATGCATGGAGGGGACGTGTCGACAAGCGCTTCGTGCTGTGGTCGACACAGCTCTTTTCAAGCAGAGAGCCAGGACGTCATGCAGGGAAATGCAGAGAGGTCTGAGCGGTTGGACCCGCCGAGATTGGACACTTATCCCCTATCCAAAAGATTATACACTATACATTTTACTAAAGTACCCTTTAAAGGTTGCTTCTGCATCAGTCAAAGCATATTGTGCTTTTTGCAGGTGTAAGTGAAGCTTCTAGTGTAGATGTGATTGCAGACAGGATACAGACAGGTTACAATACATAAGCTTGTTCTCTACGGTGATAGGTCTGCACAAGTTGGCTTATTGTGGTGCAAAGACTTGTAATTTTACTCATTGGTTTGCGGCACAATACCTCTTAGCTGAATCATTTGTGGCCCATAGAAACTGCAGCAGGTTCCGTATCTGCACAGGTTACTGAACTAGGAATCCTTATCTATTTGGCAATACACATTATGTAATAAGGCCCAGCCTGAGAATGGAATGCAGGACAGAGAGTTCTGTGTATTGAGGTTATGTACAGGTAGGATCAGTAACAATTATATGTAATAGGGGGATGTCCATACTCACTGTACATACACAGCTACGCTTTTACATAAAACCAATAAACAAAATCCCAATAACCACAATAACACTACTGTGGTGGCCCAGTACGGGAGGTGTTCCCCGTACCCTTGCTGCCCTGTCAGGCAGCCTCCCTACAATGTCCCCTGGGCCCCCTTACATCTGTCCCCCATGTACATATGTTTCTAATGTATTATACCATGTAATGTGTTCAGAAAGCGTTGTTTACCATGTAACTTGTCATGTGATTGTTACCCAAGAGGTACCAGTGACCAGGTGACCCCAGGGGTGACCTATGGGCTCCCTGCTAGTCTCCCCCATAAGAGAGGAGCTAGCTCACTCTCTTTGAGCTCTGCTCTTCTTTCAAGTCGAGTCCTAGAGAGTGTCCAGAGTCATAGGAGGCCTCAAGTCCAGTCTGTAGCCACAAGCAGCTACAAGTAACCACAGTCTCAGTATTGTCAGTCATCAGTCAAGTCAGTCACAGTCATCATTTGTCAAGTCAATGTGGCCTGCATTAAATTGACCCCCATCTACTACAAGTCCCAGCAAGCCCTTAAGGTCTCTGGGTCACTGGTCACCCCCGTGGGCTGGGCTGAACTGTATAAATCTGTCTATCCTCATTAAAGCTACCGTTGTCCATAACTTGGCGTCAGAGTCATTATAGCCCAGGATAAACCACACTCTGGCATCACGAATACAAGGGGTTAATGCCATTTGCCCCTAGATTAACAACATCTGCCCTCATCACACCCTGTTACCACACTACTGTGTGACATGATTGTTTATTGGCTACTGTTACTCTACAATACATGTAAGTAAAGACAGGCAGAGAGATGTATCCCTCCCCCTGCTGCCAAGGAACCTTAAAAATTAGGTTTTGCTGCTTAACCTCTTCAGGAAACAGGGCGTATGGATACGCCCTGCATTCCGAGTCCTTAAGGACACAGGGCGTATCCATACGCCCGTGGGAAATCCGGTCCCCACCGCTAGCCGGTTGGGGACCGGAGCCGGATGCCTGCTGAAATCGTTCAGCAGGCATCGCGGCATATCGCCCAGGGGGGGTCATTATGTCCCCCCAGGTCGGCGATGGCCGCAGATCGCTGGACAATTCAGCCCAGCGATCTGCCGCGGATTCCGGGTCAATCAGGTCTCCAGTGACCCGGTGACCCGGAATTACTGGCTGATCGGGGCCATCAGAGAACAGCCATAGCCAGCAGGGTTGAGGTGGCACTGGTGCCACCTCATGATCACCCTGATTCGTCGGCCGGTTTACCGGCCGACCAATCAGGGCACCTGCTGCGGATGTCACTCCCGCAACCCGCTCCGCCCCTCTTCCGGAGGACGTGAACGGGTGCGGGAAGTTGACCCCGGCAGCTGGGGACCCCAATCCCCGGCATCCCTGTTGGGATCGGGGCCTCAGGAGCGGCGGCGGCGAGGGACTGATCTGGGGAGCAGCAGTTGGAGCTGAGTCACAGCCTAGCACTCCTGCTTAGCAACAGCTCCCAGCATGCAAAAAGGGCATGCTGGGAGCTGTAGTTATGCAACAGGAGGAGGCAGACCACCACAACTCCCAGCATTCCCTTATGGGCATGCTGGGACTTATAGTTTTGCAACAGCTGGAGGCACATTTTTTCAATGGAAAAGTGTACCTTCAGCTGTTGTATAACTACAACTCCCAGCTTACACAAACAGCTAAAGTGCATGCTGGGAGTTGTAGTGGTGCATCTGCTGGTTGGCTGTCGGTGACTGCTGAGAGTTGTAGTTTTGCAACAGCTGAAGGCACACTGGTTGTGAAACTCAGAGTTTTTTTTTACCTAACTCAGTGTTTCACGACTGGTGTGCCTCCAGCTGTTGCAAACTACAACTCCCAGCATGCACCGTACATGCTGGGAGTTGTAGTTTTGCAACAGCTGGAGGCACACTGGTTGTGAAACACTGAGTTAGGTCACAAACTCAGTGATACATAACCAGTGTGCCTACAGCTGTTGCAAAACTAAAACTCTCAGCATGTACGGTCTGTCAGCGCATGCTGGGAGTTGTAGTTTTGCAACAGCTGGATGTTCCCCCCCAATGTGAATGTACAGGGTACACTCACATGGGCGGAGGTTTACAGTAAGTATCCGGCTGCAAGTTTGAGCTGTGGCAAATTTTCTGCCGCAGCTCAAACTGCCAGCGAGAAACTACTGTGAACCCCCGCCCGTGTGACTGTACCCTAAAAACACTACACTACACTAACACAAAATAAAATAAAAAATAAAAAAATACAACATATACACATACCCCTACACAGCCCCCCTCCCCAATAAAAATAAAAAAACGTCTGGTACGCCACTGTTTCCAAAACGGAGCCTCCAGCTGTTGCAAAACAACTGCTCCCAGTATTACCAGACAGCCACTGACTGTCCAGGCATGCTGGGAGTTTTACAACAGCTGGAGGCACTCTGTTTGGGAATCACTGGCGTAGAATACCCCTATGTCCACCTCTATGCAAGTCCCTAATTTAGGCCTCAAATGGGCATGGCGCTCTCACTTTGGAGCCCTGTCGTATTTCAAGGCAACAGTTTAGGGTCACATTTGGGGTATCGCTGTACTCAGGAGAAATTGTGTTACACATTTTGGGGGATATTTTCTGCTTTTACCCTTTTTAAAAATGTAAAATTTTGGGGAAAACAAGCATTTTAGGTAAAAAATGTATTTATTTTTTTACATATGCAAAAGTCGTGAAACACCTGTGGGATATAAAGGTTCACTTAACCCCTTGTTACGTTCTCCGAGGGGTCTAGTTTCCAAAATAGTATGCCATGTGTTTTTTTTTTTGCTGTCCTGGCACCATAGGAGCTTCCTAAATGCGGCATGCCCCCAGAGCAAAATTCGCTTCCAAAAAGCCAAATGTGACTCCTTCTATTCTGAGACCTGTAGTGCGCCAGCAGAGCACTTTTCACCCCCATATGGGGTGTTTTCTGAATCGGGAGAAATTGGGCTTCAAATTTTGGGGGGTATTTTCTGCTATTACCCTTTTTAAAAATGTCAAATTTTTGGGAAAACAAGCATTTTAGGTCAAATTTCTTTTTTTTACATTTGCAAAAGTCATGAAACACCTGTGGGGTATTAAGGCTCACTTTATTCCTTGTTACATTTCCCTGCCATGTGTTTTTTTTTTTTTTTTTGCTGTTTTGACACCCTAGGGGCTTCCTAAAGGTTACATGCCCCCTAAAAACCATTTCAGAAAAATGCTCTCTCCAAAATCCCCTTGTCGCTCCTTCCCTTCTGAGCCCTCTACTGCGCCCGCCGAACAATTAACATAGACATATGAGGTATGTGCTTACTCGAGAGAAATTGGGCTACAAATACAAGTATAAATTTTCTCCTTTTACCACTTGCAAAAATTCAATAATTGGGTCTACAAGAACATGCGAGTGTAAAAAATGAAGATTTTGAATTTTCTCCTTCACTTTGCTGCTATTTCTATGAAACACCTAAAGGGTTAAAACACTGACTGAATGTCATTTTGAATACTTTGGGGGGTGCAGTTTTTATAATGGGGTAATTTGTGGGGTATTTCTAATACGAAAAAACAGTCTTGGAATCAGAATGATAACTAAAAGCATTCCAGAGTTATTAATGTTTAAAGGAGTACTCCGGTGCACACTTTTTTCATTTTATCCCGTCCGCGCTGCAAAATAAAAGAAAACACACTTTATCTTACCTGCCAACGAGCCCCCGGAGCTCCGGTACAGGTGTTCGGTCCCAGGACTGTATTCTTCTTACTTCCTCTTAGCCCGGCATGTCACATGAAGCTTCAGCCTATCACCGGCCGCAGCGATGTCCCGCCTCGGCCGGTGATAGCCTGAAGCTCCGTGTGACGTGCCAGGCTAACAGGAAGTAAGGGATAAGATGTCTGATCAGTGGTCGTGACATCACAATCACTGTTTCCGGCTCCGAGTGTTCTGAAAATGTTCAGAACGCTGGAGTACCCCTTTAATATCTAATATGAGTAGAATACATTTTGGTATAGTGTATCAGCGCCATATGAAAGTAAATGAGGGACAAGGTTCGCTGCCACATTGCTACAGTGATTTTCCTGGCATGGTTCTGTGTGTAGTGTTTGCCAGCAGGATGACGGTGGCATTATAAAGGAATGGCATTCCCAGTTCACCTTTAGAAGCGCTGACACAGCACAATGACAACTAGTTATTCATCAGGAGGCCACTGTCTCCAGGTGATCCCGCTCTTTACACTTGTTTTTCATCAACTATCAGAGGAATAAACAAAAAAAAAAAGCTGGCACCAAGCGTTTTCAGAGAATAACAAATATTCCAGGATTTTTTTCTCTTCAGGTCTATGAAGCCAATCTATAATACTGTGTAATATGCTTCCATTGTATTGTATATACAGTATCTCCCATAAGTGAGTCTCCCTCCCCTCACATTATATATACAGTATCTCCCATAAGTGAGTCTCCCTCCCCTCACATTATATCTATATACAGTATCTCACATAAGTGAGTCTCCCTCCCCTCACATTATATCTATATACAGTATCTCCCATAAGTGAGTCTCCCTCCCCTCACATTATATATACAGTATCTCCCATAAGTGAGTCTCCCTCCCCTCACATTATATCTATATACAGTATCTCCCATGAGTCTCCCTCCCCTCACATTATATCTATATACAGTATCTCCCATAAGTGAGTCTCCCTCCCCTCACATTATATATACAGTATCTCCCATAAGTGAGTCTCCCTCCCCTCACATTATATCTATATACAGTATCTCACATAAGGGAGTCCACCCCTCACATTATATCTATATACAGTATCTCCCATAAGTGAGTCTCCCTCCCCTCACATTATATCTATATACAGTATCTCCCATAAGTGAGTCTCCCTCCCCTCACATTATATCTATATACAGTATCTCCCATAAGTGAGTCTCCCTCCCCTCACATTATATCTATATACAGTATCTCCCATAAGGGAGTCCACCCCTCACATTATATCTATATACAGTATCTCCCATAAGTGAGTCTCCCTCCCCTCACATTATATATACAGTATCTCACATAAGTGAGTCTCCCTCCCCTCACATTATATATACAGTATCTCCCATAAGTGAGTCTCCCTCCCCTCACATTATATCTATATACAGTATCTCCCATGAGTCTCCCTCCCCTCACATTATATCTATATACAGTATCTCCCATAAGTGAGTCTCCCTCCCCTCACATTATATATACAGTATCTCCCATAAGTGAGTCTCCCTCCCCTCACATTATATCTATATACAGTATCTCACATAAGGGAGTCCACCCCTCACATTATATCTATATACAGTATCTCCCATAAGTGAGTCTCCCTCCCCTCACATTATATCTATATACAGTATCTCCCATAAGTGAGTCTCCCTCCCCTCACATTATATCTATATACAGTATCTCCCATAAGGGAGTCCACCCCTCACATTATATCTATATACAGTATCTCCCATAAGTGAGTCTCCCTCCCCTCACATTATATATACAGTATCTCCCATAAGTGAGTCTCCCTCCCCTCACATTATATCTATATACAGTATCTCCCATAAGTGAGTCCACCCCACACATTATATACAGTATCTCCCATAAGTGAGTCCACCCCTCACATTATATATACAGTATCTCCCATAAGTGAGTCTCCCTCCCCTCACATTATATCTATATACAGTATCTCCCATAAGTGAGTCTCCCTCCCCTCACATTATATCTATATACAGTATCTCCCATGAGTCTCCCTCCCCTCACATTATATGTATATACAGTATCTCCCATAAGTGAGTCTCCCTCCCCTCACATTATATATACAGTATCTCCCATAAGTGAGTCTCCCTCCCCTCACATTATATCTATATACAGTATCTCCCATAAGGGAGTCCACCCCTCACATTATATCTATATACAGTATCTCCCATAAGTGAGTCTCCCTCCCCTCACATTATATCTATATACAGTATCTCCCATAAGTGAGTCTCCCTCCCCTCACATTATATCTATATACAGTATCTCCCATAAGTGAGTCTCCCTCCCCTCACATTATATCTATATACAGTATCTCCCATAAGTGAGTCTCCCTCCCCTCACATTATATCTATATACAGTATCTCCCATAAGTGAGTCCCCCCCCCCTCACATTATATCTATATACAGTATCTCCCATAAATGAGTCTCCCTCCCCTCACATTATATCTATATACAGTATCTCCCATAAGTGAGTCTCCCTCCCCTCACATTATATCTATATACAGTATCTCCCATAAGTGAGTCTCCCACCCCTCACATTATATGTATATACAGTATCTCCCATAAGTGAGTCTCCCTCCCCTCACATTATATATATATACAGTATCTCCCATAAGTGAGTCTCCCTCCCCTCACATTATATCTATATACAGTATCTCCCATAAGTGAGTCTCCCTCCCCTCACATTATATCTATATACAGTATCTCCCATAAGTGAGTCTCCCTCCCCTCACATTATATCTATATACAGTATCTCCCATAAGTGAGTCTCCCTCCCCTCACATTATATCTATATACAGTATCTCCCATAAGGGAGTCCACCCCTCACATTATATCTATATACAGTATCTCCCATAAGTGAGTCTCCCTCCCCTCACATTATATCTATATACAGTATCTCCCATAAGTGAGTCTCCCTCCCCTCACATTATATCTATATACAGTATCTCCCATAAGTGAGTCTCCCTCCCCTCACATTATATCTATATACAGTATCTCCCATAAGTGAGTCTCCCTCCCCTCACATTATATCTATATACAGTATCTCCCATAAGTGAGTCTCCCTCCCCTCACATTATATCTATATACAGTATCTCACATAAGTGAGTCTCCCTCCCCTCACATTATATCTATATACAGTATCTCCCATAAGTGAGTCTCCCTCCCCTCACATTATATATATATACAGTATCTCCCATAAGTGAGTCTCCCTCCCCTCACATTATATATACAGTATCTCCCATAAGTGAGTCTCCCTCCCCTCACATTATATATATATACAGTATCTCCCATGAGTCTCCCTCCCCTCACATTATATATATATACAGTATCTCCCATAAGTGAGTCTCCCTCCCCTCACATTATATATACAGTATCTCCCATAAGTGAGTCTCCCTCCCCTCACATTATATCTATATACAGTATCTCACATAAGTGAACCTATCTCTCACATTTTTGTAAATATTTTATTATATCTTTTCATGTGAAAACACTGAAGAAATGACAATCAGCTACTATTTAAAGTAGTGAGTGTACAGCCTGTATAACAGTGTTTAACCCCTTAAGGACCGGAGGTTTTTCCGTTTTTGCATTTTCGTTTTTTGCTCCTTGCCTTTAAAAAATCATAACTCTTTCAAATTTACACCTAAAAATCCATATGATGGCTTATTTTTTGCGCCACCAATTCTACTTTGTAATGACGTCAGTCATTTTGCCCAAAAATCTATGGTGAAGCGGGAAAAAAAATCATTGTGCGACAAAATTGAAAAAAACGCTGTTTTGTAACTTTTGGGGGCTTCCGTTTCTACGTAGTACATTTTTCGGTAAAAATGACACCTGATATGTATTCTGTAGGTCCATACGATTAAAATGATACCCTACTTATATAGGTTTGATTTTGTCGGACTTCTGGAAAAAATCATAACTACATGCAGGAAAATTAATACGTTTAAAATTGTCATCTTCTGACCCCTATAACTTTTTTATTTTTCCGTGTATGGGGCGGTATGAGGGCTCATTTTTTGCGCCGTGATCTGAAGTTTTTAACGGTACCATTTTTGCATTGATAGGACTTATTGTCACTTATAAGTGACCAAAAATGCACTATTTTGGACTTTGGAATTTTTTTGCGCGCACGCCATTGACCGAGCGGTTTAATTAATGATATATTTTTATAATTCGGACATTTCCGCACGCGGTAATACCACATATGTTTATTTTTATTTACACTGTGTTTTTTTTTTATTGGAAAAGGGGGGTGATTCAAACTTTTAATAGGGGAGGAGTTAAATGATCTTTATTCACTTTTTTTTTCACTTTTTTTTTGCAGTGTTATAGGTCCCATAGGGACCTATAACACTGCACACACTGATCTCCTATGCTGATCACTGGTTTCTCATAAGAAACCAGTGATCAACGATTCTGCCGCATGACTTCTCATGCCTGGATCTCAGGCACTGAGCAGTCATTCGGCGATCGGACAGTGAGGAGGCAGGAAGGGGCCCTCCCGCTGTCCTGTCAGCTGTTCGGGATGCCGCGATTAGCCGCGGCTATCCCGAACAGCCCGACTGAGCTAGCCGGGAACTTTCACTTTCACTTTTAGCCGCGCGGCTCAGCTCTGAGCGCGCGGCTAAAGGGTTAATAGCGCGCGGCGCCGCGATCGGCGCTGCGCGCTATTAGAGGCGGGTCCCGGCTTCACTATGACGCCGGGCCCGCCATGATATGACGCGGGGTTACTGTGTAACCCCGCGTTATATCAGAAGAGCAGGACCAAGGACGTACCGGTACGTCCTTGGTCCTTAAGGGGTTAAAGGGGTACTCCGGGTGAAAACTTTTTTTTTTAAATCAACTAATGCCAGAAAGATTTGTAAATTACTTCTATTAAAAAAATCTTAATCCTTCTAGTACTTATTAGCTGCTGAATACTACAGAGGAAATTATTTTGGAACACAGAGCTCTCTGCTGACATCACGAGCACAGTGCTCTCTGCTGACATCTCTGTCCATTTTAGGAACTGTCCAGAGCAGCATATGTTTGCTATGGGGATTTTCTCCTACTCTGGACAGTTCTTAAAATGGACAGAGATGTCAGCAGAGAGCATTGTGCTCGTGATGTCAGCAGAGAGATCTGTGTTCCAAAAAGAAAATAATTACCTCGGTAGTATTCTGCAGCTAATAAGTACTGGAATGATTAAGAGTAATAGAAGTAATTTACAAATCTGGCACCAGTTGATTTAAAAAAAAAAAGTTTTCCACCGGAGTACGCCTTCACTCAATTTAGAGGGATTAATAGTAGAGTAGGGTTTTTGGGGGATCTGGCCTTTTAAGGGGGGGAGGTGTACGTGAGGCCAGGGAGCATCGGGATCGGGAGGAGGTCAGGGGGTGGAGCCTGCAATGATAACCAGTGCCAGAGGTGAGGAGAGCTCACTCCGGTGTGAGAAAAAGTGTGAAGAGGTCCCACCCTCCAGACAGCTGGTGGGGGCACAGCTGGATGGGCCTCCTTGTGGTGTGTTGGGGCCCCAGGAGTTGTTGGGAGCAGGCACTCACGATTCTGGGTGCCCCTGGGTCAGGTGAATGCGGCCAGGGGTAAAATAGTTAGTGGCTAAGTTGAAGAAATTGTTTGGTTATGTAAATTGTTACATTTATGTAAAAACTGTTAATAAACAGGCCTGACCGGCCCATTTTCACCATAACATGTGTCGGGTCTTTTGTGGGAATAATGGTGGGTGGTGGAAAGAGAGAGGGTTGTGTAAGGTTTTATGGAAAGGGGGCGGGTCTAACTTCCCTCCAGTTATGTCTAAACCTTGGAAACAAAAGTGAGATTTTAGATTATGTTTCTATCCTTTAACTGCCCAAATCTGCAAGCAGAATTATGTACATGTGAACGTACTCCAAAATATTTTTTGGGGGGGGTCCCCAATGATATGTAAAGTATCTCTATAAAATAAACATAAACTAAAGGTACAAACAAAGAAATAGTATTTTAAGTTATTATATAGTTTGTACCGATATACCTAGAGTAACAACTTGGGTGTTGTTTATGGTCTTGTCCATGAAGGATTGTGCCCGACCAATGAAACATATAGGCCGACATTTATCATTGTCTTTAGACTGTTTTTTGTGTCTACAAGAGGCGCAAGCAGGGTTTATTTGCGCCTTTTTGTTTACACATTTCTGCTGATTTTGAGTTGCAATCCACTGATTTTGGCAATACACATGATATAGAAGGGACTTATGAACTGCGCCTTTTGTAAAAAGGCGCAAAAAAGGCGCAAAGCCACTGAAAAGTCTCTAAAACTACACCATCCCAGACCTGGCGTAGCTTTTTGGTTTATGTGAAGAAAGAAATTTTAGAAAATGTGACCTGCACAAAATGTACCAAATGCTCGGTGAACATTTAATACATTTAGTTCTCCTACACATTATCAGCACACAAAAAAAAATATAAAAAATGCTTCACTTACACTACAATCGTAAATGCTTCACTTACACTACAATGATAAATGCTTCACTTACACTACAATGATAAATGTGGGCCGTATTATTCTCAGTTCATTCACTAAAGAGGGATCCAGTGAATTCACATTAGCCAAGAATCAAACTGGGACTAGGTCCCCTATAAAGAACTGTCGAGCTCTGCTGTTAACCTATAGGCAGGCCGCCATACTGAGAATAAATAATTTGGTTGGGCCCATTAGTCATTTCTACTTTAGCTTTACAATTCGGAGCCAGGATATTTTCAACACAAAACATATGAATAGAAAGAGACTATTATCTTGGTGGAATTGGCTTAATAATACAAAAGCCTCAGATCAAGAAGGTTAGTGAAAGGAAAGGAGATTTTGTTCATTTTAACCCTTGAAGGTATCACTATTACTTGTCCCTTGTGGTGTAGATAGGGGTATGATTTGAGTAGATTTTTCCAATAATAAGTAGGGTTGAGTTGCAATATATCAGACACAGCTGATGCATAAGAGTGGTGCTGTTTTGGGGAGAAAAAATGTAACTGCATACAAGTCCTCTAAATCAGTTGCAGATTATAGCTTCCAGTATTCCTACTGCTCCCAATGGAAGGATAACCTGGAATGTACAGCCATCTGGATATTAGATATATCTAATTCATTCATTGAAGACATTGATGGTGTCCAGTTCTAAAATTCCCACATGTTAACATATCAGGAAATGTAGTTAAGGGGATTCTGTCCAACATACATCATTGTTTTTCATGGGATGGCTTGGTAGTCCCACCATTAAAGAGTACATCTTATATCACAGAAATAAAATAATGCTGCTATATGTTACTCACTAGGTCATGCAGATTCTTTACATGCTTTTTATGTGTCTTATGTGTCTACCTTCTGTGTTTGGCTCATAAATCCACCTGTTCTGCTGCTCACTCATTCTAATATCCACTGCTCAGGAAGGAATGTATCAAGCACTGAGCACTGAGGCAAGCACTGAGCCGGCCCTCACTCACCATTAATTCACTTTATCTGCGGTGCAGGGTCTATTCATCCAATCACTGCAGGCTGCTCTTTAACCAACTCCTCTCTGTTTTTATGCTGTAGTCTGATAGGACAGGAGTGAGCCCAGTGCTAGTCCCTCCCTCAGTTTCTGGACATTGTCCCAGCCTATGCTTCAGCTGGGACACAGAGGATGTTGCAGAAAGACAGGATTATGTTCTGGATGCTAAGTGGTGTTTTTTTAAAATCCATGATTTCTTTAAAAAGGAGATACATTTTTTTATAGAAGTATATCAGAAAGGTTAATGTGTTGCCAAGATGTAAAAAGAAGTTTTTGAATACAAAATGGATAGGGGATATTAGCATGCTTGTGGAGGGGGGGGAGGGGTTGGACCAGTGGGACAACTGCAATCTTAGGAATGGGTTCCCCAAAGCTCCTGTCTGAATGGAGCAGTGATCACGTATTCTGCTCTATTTATTGTCTACCGTGAGCCCCTCTACGGATCGGGGTCCATCCAGCATATATGTGAAGTACACGTTGCATGCTGGCAACCAAGGGTAGTTTGGTTTCCGTGAAAAGTAATGATGTTGTTGCCATGAGATGCATAGGAGCAGGGAAATTCCTAAACTTGACTGGTGCAATCTCCGTAAGTGGTGTTGGTCTGTGCAGCCAGTAGTAGAGATGAGTCTTTTGGTGGCCCATAGCAGCACAGTAGGACGGGTTAATAGTTGTCAGTCACCTCAATGCAATCCAATTTAGTGGGACCCCAGTTGAGGCAAGTCTTTGATTTTGGAAGGTCGTAAAGTTATCTTTTTAATCTACATAAACAGAGTTATGGGTGTCATCTAAAGTGGAACCCTTCTTAGAGCTCGTTTACATTGCTGTCATGGTCTGGTAAAGGGAGCTCCATGGGCTAGTCCATTAGAAGTACGGCAGTTGAGCAGAGAAAAAATACTGAATGTCCTATTTTCTCCCCGCTCAGCTCCTGTAAAATACCCGATCTCGATGGACCCTCTTCAAGTCAATGGGATCCATTGGGACCCAGCAGTGTCAGTTGTTCTCTGACTCATTTCTTGATAGTTGAATTGACCCAAAAAGGATCAGAGCACAACAGCAGTGTGGACCTAGCCTTACTAGCGCACATGATAAATAGAAGTCTAAAAAGGTGCCAGGTTAGCCCCAATGGGAACCAGGGACCGGTTTGAGTGATAACCAGCTCTGTACATCACTGCGGAATATGTTGGTGCTATATAAATAAAGGAATTATGTTATTTTTTTACATTATGTTGCTGCTCCTGGCACAACTAAGGTCTCACTATAGCTTGGGTGTGCAGTTAAATATGTATCTATTGTTCTCAGTTATCAGTCATTTCAGTATAGGGAGAATCTGACCATGGTATTCTTCAATGGTTGACTGACGGAGTCTGAGAAAAATGTCTGCCCCCTTGATCACTACCTGAACTCACATATCTCTAGGTCACAACCTTTAGGGACATTACCACTTAGAAATGCCCTTTGTTTTACTGTGAACTGTATGTTTATTGCTCCTGTATCTTATATGGGGATGTGAATATATGTAATACTTTCATTGAGAATGAACCTGCCCACACTTCCTCTGAAGTGCATAACCACTCCACATGGTCCCATCTCCAGGCATCTTAAGCAGATGGTGGCTCGGTAAGAGGATATTCAGTTACTCAAGTGTCTTAGCGGAATCCTGAAAAGCATCTTGATTTCTTAAAGCCGCAGTTTTTCCGAGGCAGGGACGTAATTCTCTTATGCGCTAAGCAGTCATTTGTCTTCTTACTGTAGGGGAGCTCACAAATCCGGCATGCCAGACACAACATAATATGTAGACAGATTTACTAGATCAGGGTTTCCCAACTAGAGTGCCTCCAGCTGTTGCAAAACTAAAACTCCCAGCATGCCCGGACAGCCAAAGGCTGTCCGGACATGCTGGTAGTTGTAGGTTTGCAACAGCTGGAGGCACACTGGTTGGAAAACATTGAACTAAAAAATTAATGGATCAGTGCAGGTGGGAAGGGGAAAATGATTCACAATATTTTAATCAAGAATATAAGCTTCAGTGCTATATATATATATATATATATATACATATATATATATATATATATATTACTTTTTTTTACTGTGGTAGCTTGCGGGGTGTAGGGTGAACAGAGGTGATGCTGAGTAGTGTTGCAGAGTCTAGCATTAACCCTTGAATGTCGTGACGCCAGGGTGCGAGTTCCTCTGTATATATATATATATCCTACCGCCACCCGTCCCAGGAACAATAGGGAGGAATAAAGGACTGTCCACAGCCGGAATAGTAATAAACTTGAAATAACTTTACTGCAGATTTTATGCAAGATGCAATTAACAACTGTCTTTACAAGAGGACCGGGATTTAGGCTCCTCACAGGTTGGTTGGGACTTTGTAGGAAATAAGCTTTGATTCCTTTCTATACGCTGTTCCTTTCTATACGAGTTGGATTAAACTCACGGTTTAGAAAGGTGCTAAATTGGTAGGCTTCAGGCCTAAGTTGTCTTGCAGAATTGGACGGAGCTGTTACTGCTTTTTCAGCACAGGAAGAAGAGAGCGATTATTGGCTAACCACGCCATTATTTCTCAAGGGGCAGGATCAAAGCTTATTGGTTCCCCAAACCTGTCAGTCCTAGTACAAAGGACTCTGGTTACATCACATGTTAAAAATTAGCATTTTCTAACCCCTATAACTTTTTTATTTTTCCGCGTACGGGCCGGTATGAGGATTAATTTTTTGCGCCATGTTCTGAAGTTTTTAGCAGTATTTTTTGTATCGATCGGCCTTTTTGATAGCTTTTTATTCATTTTTTCATGATATAAAAAGTGACCAAAAATACACTATTTTGGATTTGGAATTTTTTTGCGTGCACGCCATTGACCATGTGATTTAATTAACGATATATTTTTATAGTTCGGACATTTTCGCACGCGGCGATACCACATATGTTTATTTTTATTTACACAGTTTTTTTTTTATGGGAAAAGGGGGGTGATTCAAACTTTTATTAGGGAAGGGGTTAAATGACCTTTGTTAACCCCTTAAGGACTCAGGGTTTTTCAGTTTTTGCACTTTCGTTTTTTCCTCCTTACCTTTTAAAAATCATAACCCTTTTAATTTTCCACCTAAAAATCCATATTATGGCTTATTTTTTGCGTCGCCAATTCTACTTTGCAGTGACATTAGTCATTTTACCCAAAATTGAAGAAAAAAACGCCATTTTGTAACTTTTGGGGGCTTCCGTTTCTACGCAGTGCATATTTCGGTAAAAATTACACCTTATCATTATTCTGTTGGTCCATACGGTTAAAATGATACCCTACTTATATAGGTTTGATTTTGTCGCACTTCTGGAAAAAATCATAACTACATGCAGGAAAATTTATACGTTTAAAAATGTCATATTCTGACCCCTATAACTTTTTTATTTTTCCACGTACAGGGCGGTATGAGGACTCATTTTTTGCGCCGTGATCTGAAGTTTTTATCGGTATGATTTTTGTTTTGATCGGACTTTTTGATCACTTTTTATTCATTTTTTAATGGTATAAAAAGTGACCAAAAATGGAATTTTTTTGCGCGTACGCCATTGACCGTGCGGTTTAATTAATTATATATTTTTATAGTTCGAACATTTACGCACACGGTGATACCACATATGTTTATTTATTTATTTTTTTACACTGTTTTATTTTTTAATGGGAAAAGGGGGGTGATTCAAACTTTTATTAGGGAAGGGGTTAAATGACCTTTATTAACACTTTTTTTTTACTTTTTTTTTGCAGTGTTATAGGTCCCATAGGGACCTATAACACTGCACACACTGATCTCCTATGCTGATCACTGGCGTGTATTAACACGCCTGTGATCAGCGTTATCGGCGCTTGACTGCTCCTGCCTGGATCTCAGGCACGGAGCAGACATTCGCCGATCGGACACAGAGGAGGCAGGTAAGGGCCCTCCCGGTGTCCTGCTAGCTGTTCGGGATGCCGCGATTTCACCGGGTCAGCCGGGTCACTTTTCACCGGGTTTTCACTGGGTCAGCCGGGTCACTTTCACTTTCACTTTAGAAGTGGCGGTCAGCTTTGACCGCCGATTCTAAAGGGTTAATACCGCACATCGCCGCGATCGGCGATGTGTGGTATTAGCCGCGGGTCCCGGCCGTTGATGAGCGCTGGGACCGACGCGATATGATGCGGGATCGCGATCCCGCTTCATATCGCGGGAGCCGGCGCAGAACGTAAATATACGTCCTGCGTCGTTAAGGGGTTAAAGGGGTACTCCGGTGAAATTTTTTTTTCTCTTAAATCAACTGGTGGCAGAAAGTTAAACATATTTGTAAAATACTTCTATTAAAAAATATTAATCCTTCCAGTACTTATTAGCTGCTGAATGCTACAGAGGAAATTCCTTTCTTTTTGGAACACTGATGACATCACGAACACAGTGCTCTCTGCTGACATCTCTGTCCATTTTAGAAAATGGGTTCAAATCCCACTAAGGACAACAATAAATAAAGCGTTATTATTATTATTATAATAACGTCAGCAGAGAGAACTGTTGTCGTGATGTCATCAGAGAGCATTCCAAAAAGAAAAGAATTTCCTCTGTAGTATTCAGCAGCTAATAAGTACAGGAAGGATTAAGATTTTTTAAAAGAAGTAATTTACAAATATGTTTAACTTTCTGCCACCAGTTGATTTAAAAGAAAAAAGGTTTTCACCGGAGTACCCCTTTAACCCCTTAACGACGCAGGACGTATATTTACGTTCTGCGCCGGCTCCTTTTTTTTTGCAGTGTTATAGCTCCCATAGGGAGCTATAGCACTGCACACACTGATCTCCTATGCTGATCCCTGCAAAGCCATAGCTTTGCACGGATCAGTCAGATAGGGGCTTGAATGCTCAAGCCTGTAGCTCAGGATTGGAGCAATCAATCAACGTTCGGACGCCGCGGAGACAGGTAAGGAGACCTCCGCCTGCGTCCCAGCTGATCGGAACAGCGCGATTTTATCGCGATGTCCCGAGCAGCCCAACTGAGCTGGCGGGAAGCGTTTACTTTCGTTTTCAGACACGGCGGTCAACTTTGATGGCCGCGTCTGAAGGGTTAACAGCACGTGGCACAACTATCAATGCCGCGCGCTGTTAGCCCAGGGTCCCGGCTATGATTAGCAGCCAGGACCGACCCAGTGTGATGCAGGGTCACGGGGTAACCCTGTTTTAAGGACCGGGCGTAGGGCATACAGGTATGCCCTACGTCCTTAAGGAGTTTAAGACATTATGAGGCGACTAGGGGTTAACCCACCAAGAGAGCCTTATCAGCACGTAGGAACTCTGAGCATGGGGACCTACGACCAAGGTACGGGACCAAGTCCAGTACCGGGACACCACATTACCATTTTGAATAAATTGTAAAATAGGTTGTCATTGAGTAATGGTTATATGTACCTGCAGCCAGACTGGGTATAAAAAAAAAACAAACATAAATATGTACTTACCTCCCCAATCCCCCACCCTCACTGGTCTGTGATGGTGTACTGTCCCACTGTGCAGCACTTCCAGGTCTCAATCTGGACATATGGTAGTGGCTCGGCTCAAATACCCAATAGGTCACATGGTCAATTGTCAAAAGTCTATTATTATGGTTTTATATTAACAATTGTTATTTTTGCCCTATATAGTATCCATGCGAAAATCTAACTTTTAAACTGCTGACACAGTAAGATTCTTTAAGGAAAAGGATAGACATGTGCACAAACCAAAATTTAGTTTTTTTTTTTTTGTTTTTTTTTCGGATTAAAATTTTTTCGGTTCTGTTAAACCTTCGGGATACAGTAATTCATTTATTCTGTTTTCCTATGCATTCGTATATATTTTTTTCGGTTCTATTCAGAAACTGTTCGGCTTTCGGATGAATTTGTTATTTCTTATCTATTCGTTATACATGTCGTTAGTTTTATTTTAGTTTTCGGACAATTTCTTTATTAGTTTTTATGGTTATTTGAGATGGAGATTCCTTTTTTAATAAGATTTCGTAGGGTACCGTTAAAAACTGAAAATAAAAAAGATTCAGTACATTATACAGGAGGATCACAGCGGGTGTCAGGAGTGACATCCGCTGTGATCTTTCCTTAAATGCAGGTACTACTACTCCCAACATGGAGCACACTCTGCTCCATGCTGGGAACTGTAGTACCTGCATAAATAGACAGATCGCAACAGGTGTCAGAAGTTACAGTCACTGTGATCTGTCTATTAATGCAGGTACTACAGCTCACAGCATGGAAAAGAGTGTGCTCCATGTTGGGAGTAGTAGTACCTGCAGGTAAGAACAGATCACAGCGGGTATAACTATTGACACCCAATGTGATCGTCCTGTCTATTGCAGAGATGGAGCGGCTTTCTCCTGCGCTCGCATCTCTGCACTATACTCCGGCCGGCCACTCACTCATTCATATTTTCCTCAGAGCGGTGATTGGCTGCAACCATCCGGCCAATCCCCACTCTGCACGGAAAATATGAATGAATCATGTTCTATTCACATCACTGGCCAGAGTATAGTGCAGAGATGCGAGCGCTGTATAGAGCCGCTCCACATCTCTGCTATATTATGGACAATCGCATCCGGTGTCAGACTGATAGCCGAGGCGATATGTCTATTAGTACAGGTACTACTACTCCCATCATGGAACAGTCTGTTCCATGCTGGGAGTAGCAGTACTACCGAAAAAATTTAAAAACAATAGAGAGAAAAAAGTGAAACATACACTTTATTAAATGGTCCCTTGCTTCTAAATGAATACGAATTTTTTTTAACAAAAATAAAATTCATTTTTCACAATTTCGTAGGCATGTACAATTCATTTTGATCAATCTGAATGTACGAAATATGAACACTTCGGACAAAAACGAATTACGTCTGAAACGAATTGCACAAGCCTAGAAAAAGAGACACATATCCATCTGTGCTTCCATAACATAGAAAAATGCTTTTATTCCCTGTTGCCAAAGAGGAGTTCCCAGGCCCCTGAGGTGCTGAGGGCTGGAATGGCCCCTTGCTAAAAGACTGGCATACAACAAGCTCATTTTCATTTATCCTACTGCCAACCCTCTAACTCAAATCCGATCTTGGGCAGTGGCATGCCACAATACCAGACAGATCCACAGACATTCAGTGAAAGGCAGTGGATTTTCAACTAGCCGGTACACACAGACATCACAGCACAGAAGCAGAGGAGAGGGAGCGAGGAGTGACAGCGAGCGCGTGCCAAGCAGCGGGACAGCACAATCAGGCAGAATATCACTGCCACAGTGTTTCTTAAAGTAACAAAGTAGCCAATATACCTTATCACACCACAGCTATCCTGTCTGGTCTTTTACCATCTATTAGAAGTATTATTCTTAGATTATCTATTACCTTACAGTGAGTCTGTCGGCCCATCTGCACACTATGAGCTGCAGACATTAACTGACACATTTGAAGAAGTTATAAAAATAAGGTTTTTATATGGGGCTGAAGTGTCAAGGAAGCGGGGCTGAGCTGCTTAAGTTCTTCAGTGGCTCAGCCTCGCCCCCTTGACACTTCAGTCTGGAAATGAAACCCTATGGTATGACTTCTATAAAGGCCCTCAGCTTTAGTACAGGTAATATTCTGCCATCATCTGTCAGCTCATGTCTGCAGCTCATAGTGTACAGATGGGCGGATAGATTCACTTTAAGTACTGGGTACAATAGTTTTTCCCACCATAGTTTTTTAATATTCTGAAAGGCTTAAACAAATATTATTATTATTATTATTATTATTATTATTATTAATGATGATAATACCAATCCTTTATTTATATAGTGCACACAGATTACGTAGCACTGTACACTCTAATTGGTCCCTGTCCCCATTGGGGCTCACAATCTAAACCTATCAGCACGTTTTGAATTGTAGGAGAAAACTGGAGTACCTGGAGGAAACCCATGCAAACATGGAGAGAACATACAAACCCTTGCAGATGTTGTCCTTGTTGGGATTAAAACCAGGACCCAAGCACTGCAAGGTAATAGTGCTAATCAATGAGCACTATGCAGCTCTGCATTTATTATTAAAATAGGCACTGTAAGTTGCACAACCTTTTTATATAATGTAGAGAGTGCAGAGAACCTTGTTTGTCCTCAGTGCATAGAACCTTGCTTGTCCTCAGTGCAGAGAGTCCTGCTTGTCCTTAGTGTACAGAGCCCTGCTTGTCCTCAATGTACAGAGCCCTGCTTGTCCTCAGTGTACAGAGCCCTGCTTGTCCTCAGTGTACAGAGCCCTGCTTGTCCTTAGTGTACAGAGCCCTGCTTGTCCTCAGTGCATAGTGTCCTGTTCGTCCTCAGTGTACAGAGCCCTGCTTGTCCTCAGTGTACAGAGCCCTGCTTGTCCTCAGTGTACAGAGCCCTGCTTGTCCTCAGTGTACAGAGCCCTGCTTGTCCTCAATGCACAGATCCCTGCTTGTTCTCAGTGTACAGAGCCCTGCTTGTCCTCAGTGCACAGAGCCCTGCTTGTCCTCAGTACACAGAGCCCTGCTTGTCCTCAGTGCATAGAGCACTGCTTGTCCTCAGTGCACAGACCCTGCTTGTCCTCAGTGCACAGACCCCTGCTTGTCCTCAGTACACAGAGCCCTTCTTGTCTTCAGTGTACAGAACCCTGCTTGTCCTCAGTGTACAGAGCCCTCTTTCTCCTCAGTGCACAGAGCCCTGCTTGTTCTCAGTGTACAGAGCCCTGCTTGTCCTCAGTGTACAGAGCCCTGCTTGTCCTCACTGCACAGATCCCTACTTGTCCTCAGTGTACAGAGCCCTGCTTGTCCTCAGTGTACAGAGCCCTGCTTGTCCTCAGTGCATAGTGCCCTGTTCGTCCTCAGTGTACAGAGCCATGCTTGTCCTCAGTGTAGAGAGCCCTGCTTGTCCTCAGTGTACAGAGCCCTGCTTGTCCTCAGTGTACAGAGCCCTGCTTGTCCTCACTGCACAGATCCCTGCTTGTTCTCAGTGTACAGAGCCCTGCTTGTCCTCAGTGTACAGAGCCCTGCTTGTCCTCAGTGTACAGAGCCCCGCTTGTCCTCAGTGTACAGAGCCCCGCTTGTCCTCAGTGTACAGACCCCCGCTTGTCCTCAGTGTACAGAGCCCCGCTTGTCCTCAGTGTACAGAGCCCTGCTTGTCCTCAGTGCACAGAGCCCTGCTTGTCCTCAGTGTATAGAGCCCTGCTTGTCCTCAGTGTACAGAGCCCTGCTTGTCCTCAGTGCATAGTGCCCTGTTCGTCCTCAGTGTACAGAGCCCTGCTTGTCCTCAGTGTAGAGAGCCCTGCTTGTCCTCAGTGTACAGAGCCCTGCTTGTCCTCAGTGTACAGAGCCCTGCTTGTCCTCACTGCACAGATCCCTGCTTGTTCTCAGTGTACAGAGCCCTGCTTGTCCTCAGTGTACAGAGCCCTGCTTGTCCTCAGTGTACAGAGCCCCGCTTGTCCTCAGTGTACAGAGCCCCGCTTGTCCTCAGTGTACAGAGCCCCGCTTGTCCTCAGTGTACAGAGCCCTGCTTGTCCTCAGTGCACAGAGCCCTGCTTGTCCTCAGTGTATAGAGCCCTGCTTGTCCTCAGTGTACAGAGCCCATCTTGTCCTCAGTGTACAGAGCCCTGCTTGTCCTCAGTGCACAGAACCCTGCTTGTCCTCAGTGTACAGAGCCCTGCTTGTCCTCAGTGCACAGAGCCCTGCTTGTCCTCAGTGTACAGAACCCTGCTTGTCCTCAGTGTGCAGAGCCCTGCTTGTTCTCAGTGCACAGAGCCCTGCTTGTCCTCAGTACACAGAGCCCTGCTTGTCCTCAGTGCATAGAGCACTGCTTGTCCTCAGTGCACAGACCCTGCTTGTCCTCAGTGCACAGACCCCTGCTTGTCCTCAGTACATAGAAACCTGCTTGTACTCGGTGCACAGAACCTTGCTTGTCCTTAATGCACAGAGGTTTGCTTGTCCTCAGTACACAGAGCTCTTCTTGTCTTCAGTGTACAGAACCCTGCTTGTCCTCAGTGTACAGAGCCCTCTTTCTCCTCAGTGTACAGAGCCCTTCTTGTCCTCACTGCACAGATCCCTGCTAGTCCTCAGTGTACAGAGCCCTGCTTGTCCTCAGTGTACAGAGTCCTGCTTGTCCTCAGTGCATAGTGCCCTGTTCATCCTCAGTGTACAGAGCCCTGCTTGTCCTCAGTGTACAGAGCCCTGCTTGTCCTCAGTGTACAGAGCCCTGCTTGTTCTCAGTGTACAGAGCCCTGCTTGTCCTCAGTGTACAGAGCCCTGCTTGTCCTCAGTGCACAGAGCCCTGCTTGTCCTCAGTGTACAGAACCCTGCTTGTCCTCAGTGTGCAGAGCCCTGCTTGTTCTCAGTGCACAGAGCCCTGCTTGTCCTCAGTACACAGAGCCCTGCTTGTCCTCAGTGCATAGAGCACTGCTTGTCCTCAGTGCACAGACTCTGCTTGTCCTCAGTGCACAGACCCCTGCTTGTCCTCAGTACATAGAATCCTGCTTGTACTCGGCGCACAGAACCTTGCTTGTCCTTAGTGCACAGAGGTTTGCTTGTCCTCAGTACATAGAGCCCTTCTTGTCTTCAGTGTACAGAACCCTGCTTGTCCTCAGTGTACAGAGCCCTCTTTCTCCTCAGTGCACAGAGCCCTGCTTGTCCTCAGTGTACAGAGCCCTGCTTGTCCTCAGTGTACAGAGCCCTGCTTGTCCTCAGTGTACAGAGCCCTGCTTGTCCTCAGTATACAGAGCCCCGCTTGTCCTCAGTGGACAGACCCCCGCTTGTCCTCAGTGTACAGAGCCCCGCTTTTCCTCAGTGGACAGACCCCCGCTTGTCCTCAGTGTACAGAACCCTGCTTGTCCTCAGTGTGCAGAGCCCTGCTTGTTCTCAGTGCACAGAGCCCTGCTTGTCCTCAGTACACAGAGCCCTGCTTGTCCTCAGTGCATAGAGCACTGCTTGTCCTCAGTGCACAGACCCTGCTTGTCCTCAGTGCACAGACCCCTGCTTGTCCTCAGTACATAGAATCCTGCTTGTACTCGGTGCACAGAACCTTGCTTGTCCTTAATGCACAGAGGTTTGCTTGTCCTCAGTACACAGAGCTCTTCTTGTCTTCAGTGTACAGAACCCTGCTTGTCCTCAGTGTACAGAGCCCTCTTTCTCCTCAGTGTACAGAGCCCTGCTTGTCCTCAGTGTACAGAGCCCTTCTTGTCCTCACTGCACAGATCCCTGCTAGTCCTCAGTGTACAGAGCCCTGCTTGTCCTCAGTGTACAGAGTCCTGCTTGTACTCAGTGCATAGTGCCCTGTTCATCCTCAGTGTACAGAGCCCTGCTTGTCCTCAGTGTACAGAGTCCTGCTTGTCCTCAGTGCATAGTGCCCTGTTCATCCTCAGTGTACAGAGCCCTGCTTGTCCTCAGTGTACAGAGCCCTGCTTGTTCTCAGTGTACAGAGCCCTGCTTGTCCTCAGTGTACAGAGCCCTGCTTGTCCTCAGTGCACAGAGCCCTGCTTGTCCTCAGTGTACAGAACCCTGCTTGTCCTCAGTGTGCAGAGCCCTGCTTGTTCTCAGTGCACAGAGCCCTGCTTGTCCTCAGTACACAGAGCCCTGCTTGTCCTCAGTGCATAGAGCACTGCTTGTCCTCAGTGCACAGACCCTGCTTGTCCTCAGTGCACAGACCCCTGCTTGTCCTCAGTACATAGAATCCTGCTTGTACTCGGCGCACAGAACCTTGCTGGTCCTTAGTGCACAGAGGTTTGCTTGTCCTCAGTACATAGAGCCCTTCTTGTCTTCAGTGTACAGAACCCTGCTTGTCCTCAGTGTACAGAGCCCTCTTTCTCCTCAGTGCACAGAGCCCTGCTTGTCCTCAGTGTACAGAGCCCTGCTTGTCCTCAGTGCACAGAGCCCTGCTTTTCCTCATTATACAGAGCCCCGCTTGTCCTCAGTGGACAGACCCCCGCTTGTCCTCAGTGTACAGAGCCCCGCTTGTCCTCAGTGTACAGAACCCCGCTTGTCCTCAGTGTACAGAGCCCTGCTTGTCCTCAGTGCACAGAGCCCTGCTTGTCCTCAGTGCACAGTGCCCTGCTTATCCTCAGTGTACAGAGCCCTGCTTGTCCTCAGTGTACAGAGCCCTGCTTGTCCTCAGTGTACAGAGCCCTGCTTGTCCTCAGTGTACAGAGCCCTGCTTGTCCTCAGTGTACAGAGCCCTGCTTGTCCTCAGTGCACAGAACCCTGCTTGTCCTCAGTGTACAGAGCCCTGCTTGTCCTCAGTGTACAGAGCCCTGCTTGTCCTCAGTGTACAGAGCCCTGCTTGTCCTCATTGTACAGAACCCTGCTTGTCCTCAGTGTGCAGAGCCCTGCTTGTCCTCAGTGCGCAGAGCCCTGCTTGTCCTCAGTATGCAGAGCCCTGCTTGTCCTCAGTGCATAGAGCACTGTTTGTCCTCAGTGCACAGACCCTGCTTGTCCTCAGTACATAGAATCCTGCTTGTACTCGGTGTACAGAACTTTGCTTGTCCTTAGTGCACAGAGGTTTGCTTGTCCTCAGTACACAGAGCCCTGCTTGTCTTCAGTGTACAGAACCCTGCTTGTCCTCAGTGTACAGAGCCCTCTTTCTCCTCAGTGCACAGAGCCCTGCTTGTCCTCAGTGTACAGAGCCCTGCTTGTCCTCAGTGTACAGAGCCCTGCTTGTCCTCAGTGTACAGAGCCCTGCTTGTCCTCACTGCACAGATCCCTGGTTGTCCTCAGTGTACAGAGCCCTGCTTGTCCTCACTGCACAGATCCCTGCTTGTCCTCAGTGTACAGAGCCCTGCTTGTCCTCAGTGTACAGAGCCCTGCTTGTCCTCAGTGCATAGTGCCCTGTTCGTCCTCAGTGTACAGAGCCCTGCTTGTCCTCAGTGTACAGAGCCCTGCTTGTCCTCAGTGTACAGAGCCCTGCTTGTCATCAGTATACAGAGCCCTGCTTGTCCTCAGTGTACAAAGCCCTGCTTGTCCTCTGTGTACAGAGCCCTGCTTGTCATCAGTATACAGAGCCCTGCTTCTCCTCAGTGTACAAAGCCCTTCCAGTCCCCCTCACATTTCCTGTATTTTGTCACAGACGAGAAACATACAGGCAATAACTGCAGGGACCATTTTTTTCTCCAAAAAATTCACACATTTTTTCACCAATGTATGTTACAAATATACATATAATGCTTTTATCTACATTATACAAAAGGATTTTGCATTTTAATAAAGTTACTAAGGTTTTTTCAAGTAACAGTTGGAGATCAAAATGATTTTAGAAAACTATGGTCAAGCACTACTTTTCTCAAAGACCCTGAAAGGAAACACCCTTTCTATTAGACTCATTCTAATAAACCTTGTAGATATATTGTGTGATTTTGTTTTGGTTCTATTTGTAATAAGTACTATCATACATTTCTGGCAAAATGGGTATATGAGGCTAATATCATATTCTATGCTATTTTACAGATTTTTTTTTTTTTTTTTTTTTTTACAAGATACAGAACATATAAGGTAACTAATAACATCCATAGTCGGAGGTCTCCCCCAAGAAACCTAACTATTCCAATATTTTTACCTTCTAGCTTACCCATCTATTCAGACTCACAAAAAAAGAACAGAAAAAATTAATTTAAAAGACAAACATACAAAAAGGAAAATGGGGAAAAAAAGATTAAAAACCTTCACGACTCCTAATCGTGTTTAAGGGCTCAGCATACATCAGATTCCTGAAAAATTCTGGATGTCTGAACAATACCGGGATAAATGTCTTCTCTGTGTATATCAGATGTCGAATCAGGGACACTTAATATTTCTTGATTGGAATTGGGGAGAAGTGAAGATGGAAAACTGCAGGAGAAAAGTTATTGGCACTTCTGAAAACCACCATATCTACCCTCAAAATGCACCTTGTCTGGGGCAGTCCCAAAAGATATGTAACATGGTTCCTATTTGGCCACCGTCAACATAGCCTCCAACATAGCCGTGTCACCCCTGGGTAAATGATCATTTATATCTAACTGATTAGCCTAGGGACCTGTCTATGCTAAATTTTTATTCTGAGTATTACATTGTGTGGAGGGGTACACAGCAGACGCAGTAGTTACTTGGCAACCACTTCATCCATTCTCTAAAGGAGTTTTTCACATTGGCGCTGAAGTTGGCTATGTTCAATGACCCATAATGCATGTGCGCTGCTGCCCCTTTCACATACATTTTACCTTTGTTCTCCTGATCAGTAGTGTCCCAGTGGCCGGACCTCCACCATTTAGCTAGTTATGCCCTTACCTGTGGATAGAGGGTATTTTAAAGGGGTACTCCTATGGCCAGCATTTGGAAGTAAATGTTTAGAATGCTGTTTTCACGCTGCCGGAGTTGGACTTGCCCCTCATGACATCACGGCCACGCTCCCTCAATGCAAGTCTATAGAAGGGAGCGTGACATTCATCACACTTCCTCCCATAGACTTGCATTGAGGGGGCATGGCGGTGATGTCAGGAGGGGCAAGACCGACCCCGGCAGTGTGAAAACAGCATTAGAAAAATTTACTTCCGAACGCTGGCCTGTGGAGTACCCATTTAACTCCTTCAGGACGAAGGGCGTACCTGTACGCCCCTCGCCCAGTCCCGGTATTTAAAACGGGGTCACACCATTACCCCGCATCACACCGGGTCGGTCCTGGCTGCCAACGATAGCCGGGACCCTGGGCTAATAGCATGCGGAACCAATCGTTGTGCCGTGCACTATTAACCCTTTAGACGCGGCGATCAAATTTCATCTCCGCGTCTAAAAATGAAAGAAAATGCTTCCCGGCAGCTTAGTCGGGCTGATTAGGATCATCGTGATAAAATCGTGATGTCCCAATCAGCTAGGACGCGAGCGGAGACCCCCTTACCTTGCTCCGTTGCGTCTGATCGACGTTTGACTGCTCCAAGCCTGAGCTACAGGCTTGAGCAATTGAGCCCCTATCTCGCTAATCCATGCAAAGCTATGGCTTTGCAGGGATCAGGGTAAAAGATCAGTGTGTGCAGTGTTATAGCCCCCTATGGGACCTATAACACTGCAAAAAAAAAGTGAAAAAAAAAAGTTAACAAAGGTCATTTAACCCCTTCCCTAATAAAAGTTTGAATCACCCCCTTTTTCCCATAAAAAAAAACTTTGTAAATAAAAATAAACATATGTGATATCACCGCGTGCGTAAATGTCCGAACTATAAAAATATATTGTTAATTAAACAGCACGATCAATTATTCCAAAAAATTCCAAAGTCCAAAATAGCGTATTTTTGGTCACTTTTTACATCATGAAAAAATGAATAGAAAGCGATAAAATAGTCTGATCAATACAAAAATGGTACCAATAAAAACATCAGAACACAGCGCAAAAAATGAGCCCTCATACCGACCTGTACGCGGAAAAATTTAAAGTTATAGTGGTTAGAAGATGAGAATTTTTAACGCATAAATTTTCCTGCATGTAGTTAGGATTTTTTTCCGAAGTACGACAAAATCCAAACTATATAAGTAGGGTATCATTTTATCCGTATGGACCTACAGAATAAAGCTAATGTGTTATTTTTACCTAAAAATGCACAACGTAGAAACGGAAGCCCCCAAAAGTTACAAAATGATATTTTTTCTTCAATTTTGTCGCACAATTAATTTATTTTCCATTTTGCCGTGGATTTTTTGGTAACATGACTAATGTCACTGCAAAGTAGAATTGGTGGCACAAAAAATAAGCCATCATATGGAATTTTATTTGCAAAATTGAAAGCGTTATGATTTTTAGAAGGTGATGAGGAAAAAATGAAAATGCAAATACGGAAAAACCCTGCGTCCTTAAAGGCGTACTCTGCTCCTGGCATCTTATCCCCTATCCGGCACCCCGCCATCATTACTGCACAGAGCGAGTTCGCTCTGTGCGTAATGACGGGCGATACAGGGGCCGGAGCAGCGTGACGTCATGGCTCCGCCCCTCATGACATCACGGCCCGTCCCCTTAATGCAAGTCTATGGCAGGGGGCGTGACGACCGCCACGCCCCCTCCCATAGACTTGTATTGACGGGGGCGGGCCGTGACGTCACGAGGGGCGGAGCCGTGACGTAACGATGCTCCGGCCCCTGTATTGCCCGTCATTACGTGCAGAGTGATCTCGCTCTGCGCAGTAATGATAGCGGGGTGCTGCAGCAGCGATCCCCGGGGTCCCCAGCAGCGGGACCCCGGCGATCTGACATCTTATCCCCTATCCTTTGGATTGGGGATAAGATGTCTAGGGGAGGAGTACCCCTTTAAGTAGACCTTTTATTGTATTGTTATTTTGAGTATGGTGTTGCGCAAGTATTTGCAGAGCTGCACCTTAAAGCTCCTGGTCTCTAATGGAACATCTTAAAAATCAGCTCCCCCACCTGCTTCAGCATGTGTCATTTATATTACTAATGGCTTCTTATGTGGCAATATACTTTGTCACTATTCTCCAATCAGTTATAAAGCAAAAAAAAAAAATATGCAAAATGTGAACCCAGCCTAAGCTAGTTTTCTAAAAATGTTATGCAGTAGAATAAGACTATGGTGACTCAGTAGTTAGCACTGTTGCCTTACAGCATAACGTAAGATGTGGATCCTGCGCTGTTAGACTCATCAGAAATCGGATCAGTACACAGGAGCAGCATCCGCACAGTAAGGCAGTATTCAACCCATTGACTCATTTCCTTGTAGTACAAAGTTTTCTACTGATAAAAGGGAGCAGATAACAATGGCTACTACCCCAGGAGGAAGGAACGTGATACAGCCCAGGTGTGACAGGGCTTTGATCTCTGATGCACCGACAAGTTTTATGGGTGAAGGGAGGTGGAGCTCTGTCAAATTTAGCGTTGATACACATATTAGAAATGTCAATGTATTTTTTGGGAGCACCTGTAATACCTACATATTCCACAGATCCATTACTATATGACACCTTATATAAGAGACGTTACATAATAAATGGATATCAGGAACATTATTGCTGCATAGACTTAGGAATACATTAGCAGTCATATTTGTCAAGTTGTTAAAAAAAAAAAGAAGCCTTTTATCCCATTTCTTAGGGTCCCGTTCACATCAAGCTTTCACAAAACATTTAGGGTATCCTATTACCAAAAAATGATATGGCTATCCGAGGACCACTATCATATGGTCAGCATACAATACTAACACCAAAAGCAAGAGACCATACAGATATATTGTAAATATAATATAAACAAACTTTATTAGAATATCACAAAGTCTAAAAACATACAATAAAGGACAAATATATTGAATGGATACGGCAGATACTTCAGGCAGAAGAGAAGGTTGATGGGGATGCTAATGCACATGAAGGGCACCTCTCACCTCCTACCCCAAACGCGTTTTCGCTACAATGGCTTCGTCAGGGGGCGCGCCCCCTGACGAAGCCATCGTAGCGAAAACGCGTTTGGGGTAGGAGGTGAGAGGTGCCCTTCATGTGCATTGGTCATGTATATTACTACTTGAATTTGCCATGTTTTTACTCTGCATTATGTTTTCATGCACTTTAATACTGGTGACATTTCTGCCAGTCCCATTGTAGGTTCATGCACACTAGTTGCAATATGATTTCTGGGGAAATGTCCCCATTTTAGGAACTATTCCTCTAATATTATGTGTATGCCTTTGGGCACTTTATACATTAGCATCATCATCCCCTACTCTTCTGCCTGACATATCTGCCGTATCCATTCAATATATTTGTCCTTTATTGTATGTTTTTAGACTTTGTGATATCCTAATAAAGTTTGTTTATATTATATTTACAATATATCTGTATGGTTTCTTGCTTTTGGTGTTAATTTAGGGTATCCTGCCGAAAAGTGAGACCAATGTATACTATGGCATACTCTCAGTAGGTGCACTGATAAAATGAACTGAACGTAGGTAACTAGTGCCTTTTTCTTCCAGTGACTTTTATTTTGTGGGATGATGTATATAAATAAATAAATGATGTACCCCACATGCTTTTTTTGTTGTTGTTGTAAGGCCCCAGCCACATGCAGCACTCAATTTTAATGGCACTCTTTGTTGCAGGTCGGTTGCATGAAGCCAGCCACTCAAGTTGCCTCACCCTAACCTATAATATTGTAACAAACGCTAAATGTATGCACATGCAGATTCTAGTAGGGGTAAATCAGCAGGTTGATCCCAGGGACACTAAGGCTATATTCATACGGCATAAATTTTGCAAAATGTCCGATCGGAAATTTCACTCCGACTCATCAATTAGAACAGCTTGGAAATGCGCCGTCTCCATAGGCAACAATTCATGTTCGAGCAGATTCAGCCGAAAGAATTAACAATGTTTCCTGCAAGGAAATTCTGCCGTGTGTACGGTGCAGCAGAATTTCACTGAAAACAATGGGACTGTGCTGCAACGGAATTTCTGAGCTGAATTTTTCTGCCTGATTCAATTAGGAAATTCTGCCATGTGAACAAGGCCTGATAGTTTTTGTAACCTAGGATTAGGTCTAATTTAGAATTATTACAAGATCTCTTATGCATTCTCACATTTTTATGGTATGATGGAAGCCCCCAGTGAGTGGGAGTGCGTGGTGGAAGCTGGTAATGATTTTCACAAACCCTACCATGTACACTCATTTTATGGTATAATTAGAGTGAGGGTGCCCGTTGGGGGGAACTGAATTGGTAATATAGTTGTGCTTATAGTGGCAGTTGTTTAAAGATATGGTCACACGTGCCGTATTCTGCTGTGTATTTGCTGCTGCATATTTTCCTAACCATTGAAATCAATGGGTTGCAAAATCAGCTACAGAAAATATGCATCAGAATACGGCACGTGTGACCCTACCCCAAAACTACCTTCATCGTACATAAAGCAACATCATTATCCTCAGAGTGCATGGGTGGGATGCCATGGACAGAAGGACTAGGAGTCAGTAAAGAAAGCTGGATGGCTGTCACGATTCGGCTTACGGGTTGTGGATCCGCTGTGTCAGCGAGGGATTGGCGTGGACCGTGCTAGTGGACCGGTTCTAAGAGGCTACTGGTTTTCACCAGAGCCCGCCGCAAAGCGGGATGGTCTTGCTGCGGCAGTAGCAACCAGGTCGTATCCACTAGCAACGGCTCAACCTCGCTGACTGCTGAGAAGGCGTGGGACAGAAGGACTAGGCAGAAGCAAGGTCAGACGTAGCAGAAGGTCGGGGGCAGGCGGCAAGGTTCGTAGTCAGGAAGGATAGCAGAAGTTCAATCATTGGTGCACTGGCCCTTTAAGTCTCAGAGAGCTGGCGCGCGCGCGCCCTAGAGAGCGGAGCCGCGCGCGCCAGCACATGACAGCAGGGGACCGGGACGGGTAAGTGACCTGGGATGCGATTCGCGAGCGGGCGCGTCCCGCTGTGCGAATCGCATCCCCGACGGCCATGACAGTGCAGCGCTCCCGGTCAGCGGGACTGACCGGGGAGCTGCAGGGAGAAAGACGCCGTGAGCGCTCCGGGGAGGAGCGGGGACCCGGAGCGCTAGGCGTAACAGTACCCCCCCCCCTTAGGTCTCCCCTTTTTTTTGACCGGTGACTGCCTCCCCTGGGATGAGGACACCGGGAAAGAATGGATGGTTTCCTCAATGGCAGGCAGTACAGCAGGAGTAGGAATGGGGAGGGGGGGCAGAGGGTGAAGCTTGGCACGGGGCAGGGAGACACAAGGACGGGAGCCATGAGGAGGCACAGAGGCTTGCCTGACGGGACTGGGAGGGGGGGAGAGGCACTTCCTGTGGCAGGCAGAGTCCCAGTACTTGATCTCCCCGGTGGTCCAATCAAGGGTGGGCGAATGAAGCCGGAGCCATGGCAGACCGAGGAGGAGCTCAGAGGTACAGCCGGGGAGAACGAAGAGCTCAATCCTCTCGAGGTGGGGTCCAATAGACATGAGGAGGGGTTCTGTGCGGTAACGCACGGTGCAGTCCAATCTGGCTCCGTTGACCGCGGAAATGTAGAGCGGCTTGACGAGACGGGTCACCGGGATGCTGAATTTATTCACAAAGGACTCCAATATAAAATTTCCAGAGGCACCAGAGTCCAAGCAGGCCACGGCTGAGAGGGAGGAGTTGGCTGAAGAAGAGATCCGCACGGGCACCGTGAGACGTGGAGAAGCAGACTTAGAGCCAAGAGACGCCACACCCACGTGAGCTGGGTGCGTGCGTGCGTTTCCCAGGCGTGGAGGACGGATAGGGCAATCCACCAAGAAATGCTCGGTACTGGCACAGTACAGACAGAGATTTTCTTCTCTACGGCGATTCCTTTCTTCCTGGGTCAGGCGAGACCGATCCACTTGCATGGCCTCCTCGGCGGGAGGCCCAGGCGTAGACTGCAAAGGATGCTGTGGGAGAGGTGCCCAGAGATCTAAGTCTTTTTCCTGGCGGAGCTCTTGGTGTCGCTCAGAAAAACGCATGTCAATGCGGGTGGCCAAATGGATGAGTTCTTGGAGGTTGGCAGGAATCTCTCGTGCGGCCAGCACATCCTTGATGCGACTGGATAGGCCTTTTTTAAAGGTCGCGCAGAGAGCCTCGTTATTCCATGATAACTCGGAAGCAAGAGTACGAAATTGGATGGCGTACTCGCCCACTGAAGAATTACCCTGGACCAGGTTCAACAGGGCAGTCTCGGCAGAAGAAGCTCGGGCTGGCTCCTCGAAGACACTCCGGAGTTCAGCGAAGAAGGCCTGGACTGTGGCTGTGGCAGGATCATTGCGGTCCCAGAGCGGTGTGGCCCAAGACAAGGCCTTTCCTGAAAGAAGGCTTACTACGAACGCCACCTTAGACCGTTCTGAAGGAAACAAGTCCGACAACATCTCCATATGCAGGGAACACTGAGACAAAAATCCACGGCAGAGTTTAGAGTCCCCATCAAATTTGTCTGGCAGGGACAAGCGGAGGTTAGGAGCGGCCACTCGCTGCGGAGGAGGTGCAGGAGCTGGCGGAGGAGATGGTTGCTGCTGTAGCAGAGGCAGAAGTTGCTGTAACATGGCGGTCAACTGCGACAGCTGCTGTCCTTGTTGGGCAATCTGCTGCGATTGCTGAGCGACCACCGTGGGAAGATCAGCGAGACTTGGCAGCGGCACCTCAGCGGGATCCAGGGCCGGATCTACTGTCACGATTCGGCTTACGGGTTGTGGATCCGCTGTGTCAGCGAGGGATTGGCGTGGACCGTGCTAGTGGACCGGTTCTAAGAGGCTACTGGTTTTCACCAGAGCCCGCCGCAAAGCGGGATGGTCTTGCTGCGGCAGTAGCAACCAGGTCGTATCCACTAGCAACGGCTCAACCTCGCTGACTGCTGAGAAGGCGTGGGACAGAAGGACTAGGCAGAAGCAAGGTCAGACGTAGCAGAAGGTCGGGGGCAGGCGGCAAGGTTCGTAGTCAGGAAGGATAGCAGAAGTTCAGGTACACAGGCTTTGGACACACTAAACGCTTTCACTGGCACAAGGCAACAAGATCCGGCCAGGGAGTGCATGGGAGGAGATCAGATATAGCCAGGGAGCAGGTGGAAGCCAATTAAGCTAATTGGGCCAGGCACCAATCATTGGTGCACTGGCCCTTTAAGTCTCAGAGAGCTGGCGCGCGCGCGCCCTAGAGAGCGGAGCCGCGCGCGCCAGCACATGACAGCAGGGGACCGGGACGGGTAAGTGACCTGGGATGCGATTCGCGAGCGGGCGCGTCCCGCTGTGCGAATCGCATCCCCGACGGCCATGACAGTGCAGCGCTCCCGGTCAGCGGGACTGACCGGGGAGCTGCAGGGAGAAAGACGCCGTGAGCGCTCCGGGGAGGAGCGGGGACCCGGAGCGCTAGGCGTAACAATGGCAATGACAAGTTATGGAAATCAGAAGGACTGCACCCGATAGCACTTGCCAGGGACACGGCAGCTCAAAGCACAAGGAACATAACTTACCAGGAGTACCATTTGTCTTATGATAAAAGTGGCCCTGCTAGGGTTTGACTCTTTCAGAGAGAACATGGTCTGTTTAGTTATGATAGGCAATCATTCTGGCTTTGACACTGATATATCTGCACTTCCAATATCAACTCATGCACATACATTATACCATGTATACAGTAATACCATGGGTTGCTTAAAAAGTTGGGCTGAGGGATTGATCGGTGAGACCGGACCGGACCGTACTGTGGCTTGATTCGGGCTGCTTGCACACAGTATAAGGAACCACCGCAGCTGACCAGTTAATATTAGTGTTGCTCGCAAATATTCGAAATGAATATTCGCGAATATAGCACTACGAATATTTGTATATATTTTTTTTTTCACAGTACACATCACATATCTATACCATACCACCACTACCATACACCCCCCCCCCCCCCAAGGGCTCTTGTGTGGTGTAAAGAAGGCTCTAATACTACTGTGTGAGACTGGCTTGCGAATTTTTCGCATATGCGAAAATTTGCATATTCAAATTTGTTGCTTAAAAAGTACCTGTCACCAAACTAAACTTTTAATATATTGTTCTGTGGTAGCCCTTGGGGGGTGTATGGTAGTGGTGGTATGGTATAGATATATAGGGGGTTAATGTTAACCCTAGAGTTCGTGATGCTAGGCTGAGGGCTGGTATGCTGAATCAATGTACCGGCCTATCGCCGCCCTTCCCAGTAACGATAGGTGCATAAAATAACTGAAGGTCCACAAGAAGATTTGAACTTGAACTTGAATAACTTTTACTGAAGTGCTTGCAATATTCACGGCACAGTCACAGTCTCATACAAACAATTTTTAGGTTGCTTAGTGACTGGCAGTAGTTGCGGACCTTGAGTTAGACATACAGTCTCTGAATTTAGGAAGAGATTTGCAGATCCGTCCGGATTTAGGGGCATTATTAGGTCCGGTGATGCTGTAGAGTGTTTGGGAAGTGATACACTCTATAATTATAATTGTTCAGCCGTTGCCGCAAGGCTCGGGCCTAACTCACTGCAATAATTGCTGCGCAGGTCTTGCTTGCTTGCTTATCCAGGAACAAGAGAGCGAGAAGATGGCCGCCGCTCCCTTATATGGGCAGGGGGCGGGGCGAGTTCACCTCGTCACATGACCCGCAGGTCCTGCAACGCTAATGGAAACAAGTAATAAACCGTTTATTTACACTTATTATTCTATTTACATTAACCTATGAATAAATTAGAGATCTATACACTAGAATAGAGGCGACTAGGGGTAGACTGGCTGACAGGGATCCCTAAGTCCTAGGTACTCTGGCTATGGGGACCCATAAATAAACAAGTACCGTATAGAATGCGGTACTGGGACAACACAAACCCCCTTACTAAAGATAAGTCGGCCTCGACGTCTGTCCCCTGAGACAGAGGGACTAGGACTAGAGCAGGATGGAATAGAACAGGATGATCTGAACATTTGCTATACATCCTAAGTAAACACACATTTTGATGCTATCTAGACATTTGAATGCTATCTAGACAATTGAATGCTATCTAGACATTTGAATGCTATCTAAACAGTTAAAGAAGCTATCTATCCCTAGTTTCTAGCTTCCTATACAACTTTATAAAACCTATGATGCATTTTGAAGCTTACTAGACAATTAGGTCTTCTTAGACAATTAGATAGGTGCCTAAGACATTTTTATTAGCTAAATTTTAATGAGGCTAAACTGAACATTAGCACAGCTTTATTTACCTTTAGCATCAAGCTGACTAGACATTGGTATTATCTCACATATTCTATATGCCAAACAATAAGTTACTTGTTAGTTAGTACACAAAAGATATACTGGCTAGCCGTAAGCTAGGTCACAGTAAGGGTGGCTGCTAGGGTCTATCGACTACACGCTACTTACCCCTAGAGCACTTCCAAAATAACCTATCCAGGTCATTCTGAGAATTACGTGTCTATTTTTTAAAATTTTTTATCTGCAAGAGCAGAGCATCTCACACACGCAATGAATAAATAAAAGAAGAAGTGTACCTAACAGTGGCAGGAATTGGGTATAAATATGCTACAATTCCCTTAGTGTTTTCTGAAGTGAGATATTTATTTGTTTTTGTGTATGTACTAGAGAAATTTTGAGGTAGTACATTAAGTGAGTAATCTAGAGTACTATGTGCAAGTACTTAGTTGAAAGGGAATCCTCCCTATCATTTTTGGTTGAGAGAGGTGTTAGCGATGGGCGACAACAATAATACTACCCTCGGAGGAGCCAAGGTGTCCCCTGCTGAGTTACCTACTAAACACCTTTAGTTTATTATACATTTGTATGTACAAGAATTAGTTATGTTTTTAGTGTTGAGTGTACACGTGCAGTACTTCAATATTTTCCATGTACAACTCTGAGTTGTTTTAATGTACAACCCTTACTTACTATTTGTCACGATTCGGCTGGCTGGAGGTGGATCCTCTGTGCCAGAGAGGGATTGGCGTGGACCGTGTTGGTGGACCGGTTCTAAGTTGCTACTGGTATTCACCAGAGCCCGCCGCAAAGCGGGATGGTCTTGCAGCGGCGGTAGCAACCAGGTCATATCCACCAGCAACGGCTCAACCTCTCTGACTGCTGAAGATAGGCGCGGTACAAGGGAGTAGACAAGAGCAAGGTCGGACGTAGCAGAAGGTCAGGGCAGGCAGCAAGGATCGTAGTCAGGGGCAACGGCAGGAGGTCTGGAACACAGGCTAGGAACACACAAGGGAACGCTTTCACTGGCACAATGGCAACAAGATCCGGCGAGGGAGTGCAGGGGAAGTGAGGTATAAGTAGGGAGTGCACAGGTGAGGATACTGATTAGGCCTGCTGCGCCAATCAGTGGCGCAGTGGCCCTTTAAACCGCAGAGACCCGGCGCACGCGCGCCCTAAGGAGCGGGGCCGCGCGCGCCGGGACAACACAGACGGGGAACGGGTCAGGTACGGGAGCCGAGATGCGCATCGCGAGCGGGCGCGTCCCGCATCGCGAATCGCATCCCGGATGGGAGTAATATCGCAGCGCACCCGGTCAGCAGGGCTGACCGGGGCGCTGCGAATGAGAGGATGCTGCGAGCGCTCCGGGGAGGAGCGGGGACCCGGAGCGCTCGGCGTAACAGTACCCCCCCCCCCCTTGGGTCTCCCCCTCTTCTTAGAGCCTGAGAACCTGAGGATAAGACTTTTGTCTAGGATGTTGTCCTCAGGTTCCCAAGATCTCTCCTCTGGGCCACAGTTCTCCTAATCCACCCCAAAAATTTTTTTACCTCTGACAATCTTGGAGGCTAGAATCTCCTTCACAGAGAAGACGTGAGACGAACCGGAAACAGGAGTAGGAGAAACAACTTTGGGAGAGAAGCGGTTAAGGATGAGTGGTTTAAGGAGAGAAACATGGAAGGCATTGGGAATACGGAGAGAAGGAGAAAGAAGGAGTTTGTAAGAGACAGGGTTAATCTGGCACAAGATTTTAAAAGGACCAAGATAGCGTGGTCCCAGTTTGTAACTGGGGACGCGAAAAAGGACATACTTAGCGGAGAGCCATACCTTGTCTCCGGGAGCAAAGATGGGGGGAATTCTTCTTTTTTTATCAGCAAATTTTTTCATCCGGGATGAAGCCTGTAAAAGAGAATTTTGGGTCTCTTTCCATATGGTGGAAAGATCACGAGTCACTTTATCCACAGCGGGCAAACCAGAGGGCAAGGGAGTAAGGAGGGGAGGAAGAGGGTGACGGCCGTACACCACGAAAAATGGGGATTTAGCAGAAGATTCAAAGACTCTGAAGTTGTATGAGAATTCGGCCCATGGTAGAAGATCTGCCCAGTCCTCCTGGCTGGAGGAAACAAAATGCCGTAAATAGTCACCCAGGACCTGATTAATTCTTTCTACTTGCCCATTGGATTGGGGATGGTAAGAAGAAGAGAAGTTTAATTTGATCTTGAGCTGTTTACAGAGGGCCCTCCAGAATTTAGACACGAATTGGACGCCTCTATCCAAGAGAAACGAAGGTCTTCCCTGGAGGAGTTTGCCTGATGGAAGCTGAAGAAGTGGAGATCAGACAGTCCGGAGGAATGATGTGTTGCGGAGAGGCCTCTACTTCAGAGGCATCAGAAGAACGAGAGAGGGCATCGGCCCTAATGTTCTTGTCAGCAGGGCGAAAATGGATTTCAAAGTTAAAACGGGCAAAGAACAACGACCACCTAGCCTGGCGAGGGTTCAGTCTTTGGGCAGACTGGAGATAGGAGAGATTCTTGTGATCAGTGTATATAGTAACTGGATATTTTGATCCCTCCAGCAGGTGCCTCCATTCCTCAAGCGCCAATTTAATGGCCAGTAGTTCTCGATCACCAATGGAATAGTTTTTCTCCGCCGGAGAGAAGGTCCTAGAAAAAAAAACACAAGTAACAGCATGCCCGGAAGAATTAATTTGTAGAAGAACTGCTCCAGCTCCCACTGAGGAGGCATCTACCTCCAATAGGAAGGGTTTAGATGGGTCAGGTCTGGAGAGCACGGGAGCAGAAGAAAAGGCAGACTTGAGATGTTTAAATGCGTCTTCCGCTTTGGGAGAACAGGACTTAGGATTGGCATTTTTCTTGGTTAGAGCCACGATAGGGGCCACAATAGTGGAGAAGTGTGGAATGAATTGTCTGTAATAATTAGCAAACCCCAAAAAACGTTGGATAGCACGGAGTCCGGATGGGCGTGGCCAATCTAACACGGCAGATAGTTTATCTGGGTCCATTTGTAGTCCCTGGCCAGAGACCAAGTATCCTAGGAAAGGAAGAGATTGACTTTCAAAGAGACATTTTTCCATTTTGGCATAAAGTTGATTGTCCCGAAGTCTCTGAAGAACCATGCGGACATGCTGGCGGTGTTCTTCTAAGTTGGCAGAGAAAATCAGAATATCGTCCAGGTAAACCACAACACAGGTATATAGGAGATCACGAAAAATTTCATTAACAAAGTCTTGGAAGACGGCAGGGGCGTTGCACAGGCCAAAGGGCATGACCAGATACTCAAAGTGTCCATCTCTGGTGTTAAATGCAGTCTTCCATTCGTCCGCCTCCCTGATGCGGATGAGATTATAAGCACCTCTTAAGTCCAGCTTGGTAAAGATGTGGGCGCCTTGTAGGCGATCAAAGAGTTCGGAGATAAGAGGTAAGGGGTAGCGTTTTTTTACCGTGATTTTATTAAGTCCGCGGTAATCAATGCAAGGGCGTAGGGAGCCATCTTTTTTGGACACAAAAAAAAATCCAGCTCCGGCAGGAGAGGAGGACTTGCGGATAAACCCCTTTTTTAAATTCTCCTGGATGTACTCCGACATGACTTGGGTTTCTGGAGCAGACAGAGGATAGATTCTGCCCCGGGGTGGAGTAGTACCCGGGAGGAGGTCAATAGGACAGTCATAAGGCCTGTGAGGAGGCAAAGTCTCTGCTTGTTTTTTGCAAAAAACATCAGCATAGTCCAGATAGGCCTTAGGAAGACCAGATACCGGGGGAACCACAGGGTCACGACTGTGAGTACTGGGAACCAGTTTAAGACAGTCCTTGTGACAAGAAGTACCCCAGTTCTTGATTTCTCCTGTGGACCAATCAAGGGTTGGGGAATGGCATTGAAGCCACGGTAATCCAAGAAGAATTTCTGAAGTGCAGTTAGAGAGGACCAAAAATTCTATTTTTTCGTGATGGGGTCCGATGCACATTAGGAGAGGTTCCGTGCAGTAATGCACGGTACAGTCCAATCTTTCATTGTTAACAGAATTGATGTAGAGGGATCTGGCGAGACTGGTCACCGGGATGTTGAACCTGTTGATGAGAGAGGCCAAAATAAAATTTCCTGCAGATCCGGAATCCAAGAAGGCCATAACGGAGAAGGAGAAGGTAGAAGATATCCGCACAGGCACAGTAAGGTGTGGAGAAGCAGAGTTCACATCAAGAGCTGTCTCACCTTTGTGCGGAGTCAGCGTACATCTTTCCTGGCGGGGAGGACGGATAGGACAATCCTTCAAGAAATGTTCGGTACCGGCACAGTACAGGCAAAGATTCTCCATGCGGCGTCGTGTCCTCTCTTGAGGTGTCAAGCGAGACCGGTCAACTTGCATAGCCTCCACGGCGGGAGGCACAGGAACGGATTGCAGAGGACCAGAGGAGAGAGGAGCCGGGGAGAGAAACCGCCTCGTGCGAACAAAGTCCATATCCTGGCGGAGCTCCTGACGCCTTTCGGAAAAACGCATGTCAATGCGGGTGGCAAGATGAATAAGTTCATGCAGGTTAGCAGGAATTTCTCGTGCGGCCAGCACACCTTTAATGTGACTGTATAGGCCTTTTTTAAAGATCGCGCAGAGGGCCTCGTTATTCCAGGATAACTCGGAGGCAAGAGTACGGAATTGGATGGCGTACTCGCCAACAGAAGAATTACCCTGGACCAGGTTCAGCAGGGCAGTCTCAGCAGAAGAGGCTTGGGCAGGTTCCTCAAAGACACTTCGAATCTCCGTGAAGAAGGAGTGTACAGAGGCAGTGACAGGGTCATTACGGTCCCAGAGCGGTGTGGCCCATGACAGAGCTTTCCCAGACAGAAGGCTGACTACGAAAGCCACCTTAGACCTTTCAGTAGGAAACTGGTCCGACATAATCTCCAAGTGCAGGGAACATTGCGAAAGGAAACCACAGCAAAACTTAGAGTCCCCATCAAATTTATCCGGCAAGGATAATCGAAGGCTGGAAGCGGCCACTCGCTGCGGAGGTGGTGCAGGAGCTGGCGGAGGAGAAGCTTGCTGGAGCTGTGGTAATAGCTGCTGTAGCATCACGATCAGTTGGGATAGCTGGTGGCCTTGTTGCGCTATCTGTTGCGACTGCTGGGCGACCACCGTGGTGAGGTCGGCGACAACTGGCAGCGGAACTTCAGCGGGATCCATGGCCGGATCTACTGTCACGATTCGGCTGGCTGGAGGTGGATCCTCTGTGCCAGAGAGGGATTGGCGTGGACCGTGTTGGTGGACCGGTTCTAAGTTGCTACTGGTATTCACCAGAGCCCGCCGCAAAGCGGGATGGTCTTGCAGCGGCGGTAGCAACCAGGTCGTATCCACCAGCAACGGCTCAACCTCTCTGACTGCTGAAGATAGGCGCGGTACAAGGGAGTAGACAAGAGCAAGGTCGGACGTAGCAGAAGGTCAGGGCAGGCAGCAAGGATCGTAGTCAGGGGCAACGGCAGGAGGTCTGGAACACAGGCTAGGAACACACAAGGGAACGCTTTCACTGGCACAATGGCAACAAGATCCGGCGAGGGAGTGCAGGGGAAGTGAGGTATAAGTAGGGAGTGCACAGGTGAGGATACTGATTAGGCCTGCTGCGCCAATCAGTGGTGCAGTGGCCCTTTAAACCGCAGAGACCCGGCGCGCGCACGCCCTAAGGAGCGGGGCCGCGCGCCGGGACAACACAGACGGGGAACGGGTCAGGTACGGGAGCCGAGATGCGCATCGCGAGCGGGCGCGTCCCGCATCGCGAATCGCATCCCGGCTGGGAGTAATATCGCAGCGCACCCGGTCAGCAGGTCTGACCGGCGCGCTGCGAATGAGAGGATGCTGCGAGCGCTCCGGGGAGGAGCGGGGACCCGGAGCGCTCGGCGTAACACTATTTATGTACACAGACACAAGTACATCTTTCTGTGTACAGAACCATATACAAATTTACTATACATTTATCAACACTCCAACATGTTTCAGGTGCATTCACCCAATAAGTGCAACATTTATCATAAGAGTTTTTATGAAGCTGGTGGTATATACATGAAGCAGGCGTGTAAGGATCAGCAGTCCACCTACACTAGGAGTCCAATTGAGGAAAAATATACAAAATGGCATGTAAGGATCAGCAGTCCACCTACACTAGGAGTTCATAGGAAGGGAAAGGTGAACACGGCCTTACCACAAATCAGCCGGGTACAGTCCTTGATGAATCTCCTACAGGCTAGGAGTCGCTTAGTGGTTACGTTGGTGAACTTTAAACTGAAACAAACTTAGCACAGTCCTGCTAGGCACTCTTCTTGAACTTGGTTACTGTAAGACAAAATGGTTAGACAGAAAAACAATAAGACATTACTTTAGAGTCTCTTTAGAAGATGTTCTTCTTTACTCTTGTAGTGCCTCTCTTGGTTCCTCTATATCTGCCAACATCAGGGGCAGGATCAGACTTGACATAGCTTTGCCACACCACATTGGTGAGGATAGAGTGGTGGAAGGCAGCTTGAGAAGGGGTTATAGGCTTACTAACCGGGATCACAGTGGGGCAATAGGGCTTGAGCACCATCTCCAAATTAGGAGCAACCCATGACCCTTTCGTTGGCACCTCATAAACTGGCAAACTCTCACTGCTCCGAGAGGGCCTTGGTACATCTGTGGGTACCCCAGGGTTAGACAAACTCTTACTGCTCCGAGAGGGTCTAGGTACCGACTTGGGGGGCCGCAATTTTGGCCTGTTTTCTTCACCCTGTGTAGAACTTGACTCTCGACGGTATGAAGAAGATGAAGAACTTGGTTCTTTGCTGTACACAGAAAATTATGAACTTGACTCTTTAGGCTCCTCCTCCTTGGGTACGCTGGTGGAGGCTTTAGGAGCAGACCTTTTCGGCCTCAAGTTGAAGGGGTCAGACTCCCAATCCGTTGACGGGAAATATTTGAAAGGAAGCTGTGTTGGGGCTATTGGTCTTGTGACCGCTGCAGCCCATTCTCCACGAAGGCTCTGGACAGGGGTGTACTCCACAATTTCACCCACCTCCAAGGTGTTGAACTTCTTATGGAGATATGGCCTTTGCACTGCTCGCCGGTTTACGAGGATGGTCTGCCGAGTGTGGCAGTCAAGGAGTGTCCCATAACCTCTGACCTTGTCGAACTTGGCCACAGCTGCTCTTCTCCTTTCTAATGGCTCCTCCCCTTCTCGGGGGTGATCCCATTTACGGATGTACAATGCCTCCATTTCTTTGGTATTTTCTTGATACCGCTTTCTTTCTTCATAAGGCAAATGTATGTGCTTTTGAGCGTAGAGTTCTTTGTATCGGGCCTTTAGCTTTTCCATCAATTCGGCCAGCTAGGCTTCTTGATGGGCCCTTTCCCTTTCTGCAGTTGGGATTGGTGGGAGTGTCTTCCCAGGTAACGGTTGAAGTACTCTGTGCATGTACTCGATCAGCTCCGGCTCATCTCCGAACACCCATTGCGGCAGTTTTGGTGAGCACGGTCGTGCACTTGGCAAGCTTGATCGAGGAATTACCTCAGTGCTGGAGGAGGAAGAATAGGCCGCCTCTGGCGGGGTACTCATAGCAGACTCCTCCGACGGGATCTCGGCCCACAAGCCCCAGATCCTGTGGTGAGGGGACAATCTCACCGGTGACGCACCTCCAGGTGTCCCTGCACTGTTCGCTGGAGGTATCTCTGGCCAATCGTCGTCATCATCAGGCAGTGGGGGAAGATTGCAGGGCCCCTCTTCGTCCAATGACAACCGCTACAGACGGTCAGCAAGCTCTTGAAAAAGTTGGGCTGCGACTGCCACAACTTTCCTTGTTTCCGGCGCCATTTTCCCAACTTCCCCACGTGGTACGCTGCTCTCCGCCATGTCCGTATTCTCCAGCTCTCTCTGCAGACTGGAGAGGTTGCTCTGTGTGGCGTCTTTTATAGTAGGCTTCTCCAAAATGGCACTGGGCAGGAAGGACACTATCGGTGCAGCCCCGACTTCCGGTCCCTCCAGAAACGACTCCTGCATCTCTGAGTTCCCTTTCGGCTGGCATACAGAAACTTGGCGTCCACGCCCAGGAGTGGGGCGTGACGTAGCGCAGGCTTTCTTCGCACGCTTTTCCGGCAGCAGTTCGGCTCCACCTGTGCTGACCGGACCAGAAGATCGCAGCATGAACTCATTGCGCAGTTTACACATTTCAACTGTAGACAAATCTTCGCCTCCCCCCTTACTTTTCTCTTGGCCCCCTTGTATGGTGCACCACAAGCACCGTTCCTGTACACAGCAACACATGAATAAAGTTTGCTTTCTGGGCGGGAGTACACTTTCACCAGTGGCAATAGTAGGCACACACCCGCATCCTGTTCGTGCAACACCAAAAAGGCTTTGTGGTAGCCCTTGGGGGGTGTATGGTAGTGGTGGTATGGTATAGGTATATAAGGGGTTAATGTTAACCCTAGAGTTTGTGACGCCAGGCTGAGGGCTGGTATGCTGAATCAATGTTCCGGCCTATCGCCGCCCTTCCCAGTAACGATAGGTGCATTAAATAACTGAAGGTCCACAAGAAGACATGAACTTGAACTTGAATAACTTTTACTGAAGTGCTTGCAATATTCACGGCACAGTCACAGTCTCATACAAACAGTCTTTAGATTGCTTAGTGACTGGCAGTAGTTGCGGATCTTGAGTTAGACATACAGTCTCTGAATTTAGGAACAGATTTGCAGATCCGTCCCGATTTAGGGGAATTATTAGGTCCGGTGATGTTGCAGAGGGTTTGGGAAGTGATACACTCTATAATTATAATTGTTCAGCCGTTGCCGCAAGGCTCGGGCCTAACTCACTGTGATAATTGCTGCGCAGGTCTTGCTTGCTTGCTTATCCAGGAACAAGAGAGCGAGAAGATGGCCGCCGCTCCCTTATATGGGCAGGGAACGGGGCGAATCTGATTGGTCCGAACGTCTGCCAATCACCCTTACATGGTGAGATTTGATTTCTTACGTAACAGGGCCTCCAAAGGTCCTCAAGCTAAATACCATAGAGTTCACCTCGTCACATGACCCGCAGGTCCTGCAACACTAATGTAAACAAGTAATTAACCGTTTATTTACACCTATTATTCTATTTACATTAACCTATGAATAAATTAGAGATCTATACACCAGAATAGAGGCGTCTAGGGGTAGACTGGCTGACAGGGATCCCTAAGTCCTAGGGACTCTGGCTATGGGGACCCATAAATAAACAAGTTCCGTATAGAATGCGGTACTGGGACACCACAGTTCCTTATGTAATTATAAGACACTTTGCTATTTACTTGCTGTTAAAATTCTCAACCTTTATATGTTTTTAATGTGATTGAAAAAACTGTTCTGTTCCCTCTGCAAGTCAAACAGTTAGTTTGGTCTCCTCCCGGCCTGTCCGGAGACCAAACTCAGGAAGTGATGTCGCGCCTGCTGGGGAACGCCTACTTTCTCCTGCCGGGGGCTCACACAATGTGAGCAAGGGGAAAGGTATGATACAGAGCTCTTTAAAGCTCAGAATTTAAGGGCAGGAGGGGTTAAGGGCAGGAGGGGTGTAAGGAGTAGTCAGGGAATATAATCTGAGTTAGTTTAGAAAATATGGTTTGATAACAGGTACTCTTTAATGTGGTTTGCGCACTTAAAGGGGTATTCCAGGACCTTTTTTTTATTTGACTATGCTACAGGGGCTGTAAAGTTAGTGTAGTTCATAATATAGTGTCTGTACCTGTGTGAGACAGTTTTCTCCCAATTCTTCTGTGATTTTCGCCCCAATATTTATTTTTAACAGCACACAAAATGACTGTTGTCTCGGATTTTTCCCAGCTTGCAATGCGGCCGAGACCTGACTCCCTAGTCAGCTGATGACAGGGAGCCTGTCTGCTTCAATGTGTGGAGGGATCAATTTGCAACTAATGCAACAGCTGTAGACACCCTGTATGAAGACCACAGGCCTTTTTTTTTTCAATGGGCGGGGTGGCTGATGTGTGGGAGGGAGGAAAATGGAATAGTGGGATTTGTAGTCAAAAAAAGAAAAGTCAAACAGGAAATACCAGTTCACAAAAAGCTAGCCACAGTGTTATGGTAATCTCACAACATAGCCATTTACCCTCAAGACAAGCACAAATCTTTCCTAAGCATGTCCATTACTGCCTGCCAGGTACATACTAAAATCACCTTATTTTGGATAACCCCTTTAAGTTTTATGTACCAAAATACTGCTGTATAAAAATTCATTCAATTATTTGGATATAACTACTATTACTAAACTTAAAGAATATTGCCATACTGTGCACTATAAATATTGCCATATATATATATATATATATATATATATATATATATATATATATAGCAACCAAGTAGACGCAGACAGGGGAATATTTACTGACCTCAATAATAGTGCATACATTACCCATTGGGAGCAATTCATTGGGCAGATATTTACATACAATGTCCAGATAGTACTGTACAGTGCCTAGATCAGTGGTTCCCAACTAGTGTGCCCCCAGCTGTTGCAAAACTACTACTCCCAGCATGCCCGGACAGCCAAAGGCTGTCCGGGCTTGCTGAGAGTTGTAGTTTTGCAACAGCTGGAGGCACAATGGTTGGAAAACACTGGTCTAGATAATGCATGTAGTGCCTGGTGCCTCCTTACCGCAACCAAACACAGTGGCCCCATAACAATATACCTAAACACATATACCTATACAAAGGTCATGTTAAAAAATAAAATAAAATCAACTGTCCAATGAGAAATAAATGAAGTGATAAAATGAAATATTCTATAGGTCAGTGTTTCACAACCAGCGCACCTCCAGTTGTGGCAAAACTACAACTCCCAACATGCCCGAACAGCCGGGAGTTGTAGTTTTTACAACAGCTGAGGCACCCTGGTTGGGAAACACTGCTATAAGCAACGCAAGAGAAATAAACAGATAAAGTGGGGAAATTAAATACTCTATGCTGCTGTTATTTTTCATTAAAATGTTTTTTTTTATTTTTTGGAGAAATGTTCAAGTTGACTTCTAAAGAAACTAAATCGCTAAACTGCCATCACAATGATCTCCCTGTAACGCAGAAAAGCGATGCAGTTCTATAGACATATAATGTGGCGCAGCGGAGACGGTAGGGTCTGTCTGCCTATGATAAGGCTTAATGCTGACAGATTGGAGGGTACAAGGTGGCCAGGGACACTGTGAACTAGTACAAAAGTAGGTTTGTAAATGATCTATGGCTTTGTGCTTTGTGGGAGAAACATGTCCCTTTCCTACCATTTCACACGCCCCAGTGTCTTCCTATCTCAATACCAAGCACTCTCCTTCTGGCATCCCCTGAGGCCACCCTGTCACCATTTACTTGCCTAAAATAAAGGCTTGCTGTCTTTCATTAATACCATATCAATTTACTTCTCCTTTGCCTCTATTCAGCAGAGCTCTTTATCATCCCCCCTTTCCCAACATTGGCTTTAACGCCCAAAGGTCTGACAGTAGAATTCCAATGAAGAACTACTGAGAATGCCCATGTATCAAGATCTGAGGTTTTTGCAAAAAAAGAAAGACAATGAGTGGTAGCTGGGACAATTTGTCCCTCTGAGAATTCTGGGAAACGTTCAAAGAGGATGTGACTTCCATACCTGGCGCAGTCACAATAAAGTATTTACACTATAAAACCTAAAAAAAAAGATGCATGAATTTATTAACTAGTATATGCTCAGTGATGAGACATGGTATTCTAGGGGTTGTCTGAGGAAACCTAAAATTTGCTTTAGAGGTGGTGTAAAAATAATAAACAAGCAATACTCATCTCCTCTGGTTTCCCACAGCTGCCGCACCAGTGCTCCTGGTCTCCCGTTTGTCTCCACTTCTTCCCACTAAGCGGTGGGACACCGCTGCAACCACTGATTGGCTTAAGCTGGGTTCACACTGCGTTTTTGCAGTACAGTTCCCGTATACGTTTTCAATGTGAAAACCGTATGGAACCATATTGAAAACCGTATGCATTGACTCTCCATTGAAAACCGTATGCCAAACGATGCATCCGGTTGTGTTCGTTTTGCATCTTGTACGGTTATGTCCATTTTTTCCCCATACCCAAAACCGTAGCCTACCACGGTTTTTGGTCCGGGTGAAAAGCCGTATGGAAACTGTATACGTTTTTTTTTTTTTAACATGGGAGTCATTCAGTTTGCACCATACAGTTATGTCACTGAAAGTTTTTTTTCTTGGAATTTCAATTAAACAAGGGAAACTTTATTCATAATGGAGTGAAAAGTTAAAAATGTATCTGTTCCCCCCCCCCCCCCCCTCAAAACGGATGCAACCGGACATCATTTTTTCAAACCGTATACGGGTTAAAAATTGTACACATGTTTTGATACAGTTTAGTCCAGTTTTAAGGAATCTGTTTTTCATCAAAAACCTAATATGGGAACTGTGAACCCAGCCTCAGTGGTCAGATCTTGTGAGGTCGGGGCGACATAGAAGCCAGAAATACTGGAGACCTGTAGGAGACTGGGAGTGTCGGCGCTGCAGCAGTAGTGGACCGAATGAGTATAGCTGGTTTATTATTTTTATAGCACCGCCAACCCTGGAGAAAATATTGGTTTCCCCAGGTTACCTCTGCAGAGTTTGATGCCTAAAAATTGTTGGCTGCTCAGTTTGTCAGTAGATCCTCATCCTATATATGGAGACAATAATTATTACAACCCTTCCATAAACTGTACCCTCTGAATGTAACACTGCTACACATTGTACCCTCTGAATATGTCTCCATAGGTCCCATCAGGCCCCATACTGCCCTCATAAAGAATATATGGAAGCAGCATTAACGCTATTCCGGCAGTATAGGGGCTTACTACTATACAATATTTCTACAACAAAAAAACAAGAGTCCACGTACCAATAAAAGTTCATTTTATTAACACCAACAAAATTAAAAACCATCTATATGAGGCATCAGGGGAAAACCATAAGTAAGCCCAGAGGCCACAACACACATGAATTTCAGTCATAATAGGGATTTATCAAATCAAATGCAAAAGAAGATTGCTTCCTTTATTTTTCAGAGGCCTTTTTAAAAGTAAGAGAAGCAATCTGATTGGTTGCTATGGGCAACTGTCAGCTTTTCCCTCTGTACAAGATTTTATAAATCTCCCCCATTATCTATGAATTTCATGGGTGTTGCGGCCTCTGGGCTTTCTTGTTATTTTCTCCTGATGTCTCATATACATGTTATGAAATTTCCTGGTGTTAATAAAATGACCTTTTAGCGGTACATGGACTTGTTTATTTTGTGTTAGTTGTTTTGGTCAGTAATATGCAGAGACTTGGACCTAATATTTGGGCATATTTTCCGCATTATTTATGGTCTAATGGAACCATTTGGTGACACATCTGCTCCCTGTGCCCTTAAAGGGGTATTCCGGGCAAAAACATTTTATCCCCTATCCAAAGGATAGGGGATAATATGTCTGATCGCGTAACGTCACGCCCCCTCCCATAGACATGAATGGAGGGGGCGTGGCGTGATGTCACATCCCCAGTCCCGGAAATCCGGAAGTTTCCGAAACTGGAGACTCAGCACCCGCATAGAATGCGGGTGCTGCAGGGAGATTGTGGGGGGTCTCAGCAGCGGGCTCCCATGATCAGACATCTTATCCCTTATCAATTGGATTAACCAGCAAAAAAGCATTCAGTATTACCTCAATTAGAATCAAAACGGTTAAAAGCGCAATAGATTAAACAGTGATTCACATTTTTGTGTAAATTGGGGACCTTAAAGGGGTACTCTACTGGAAAACATTTTTTTTTAAACTAGTGCCAGTAAGTTAAACATCCAGTACTTATCGGCTGTTGTATGCTCCACAGGAAGTTCTTTTCTTTTTGAATTTCCTTTCTGTCTGACCACAGTGCTCTCTGCTGACACCTCTGTCCGTGTCACGAACTGTCCAGAGCAGGATAGGTTTGCTATGGTGATTTGCTTCTACACTGGACAGTTCCTGACATGGACAGAGGTGTCAGCAGAGAGCACTGTGGTCAGTTTGGAAAGAACAACTCAACTTCCTATGGAGCATACAGCAGCTGATAAGTACTGGAAGGATTGATATTTTTAAATAGAAGTAATTTACAAATCTCATCTAGCAAATAGTAAATAGGCCCTCGGCATTCCTGTCTGTTCACCTGTTTGACACCGCCACCGTGTTTGTACAATAAAGAATATTTGAAGCTTCTTTCTGGGTGAGTGCCATCCTCCATTCTTTCCTCGTGTAATTTACAAATCTGTTTAACTTTCTGGCACCAGTTGATAAAAAAAAAAAAAAAATGTTTTCCAGTGGAGTACCCCTTTAACATCAAAATACCCCTAGAGTGGGTTAGGGTCAAAATGGGTCAAACAACAGGGTGCACCACCACATTATGGGTGTCAGGTCCGAGCATTCCTAGATGAACAGTTTCCTGGACAGGGGATTGGTCATCATGGCCCCCAAGGTCTCCCGATCTGACCCCCTTAGACTTTTATCCCTTGGGTCATCTGAAGGCAATTGTCTATGCTGTGAAGATACGAGATGTGCAGCACCTGAAACTACGGATACTGGAAGCCTGTGCTAGCATTTCTCCTGCGGTGTATATAGTAGTATATAGCAGTGTATACGGATACTGGAAGCCTGTGCTAGTATTTCTCCTGCGGTGTTGCAATCAGTGTGTGAATAGTGGGAGAAGAGGGTTGCATTGACAATCCAACACAATGGGAAGCACATTGAACACATTTTATAAGTGGTCAGAAACTTGTAAATAACTCATGAAAGAATAAAGTTACATTAAAACCAAGCACATCATTGTTTTTCTTGTGAAATTTCCAATAAGTTTCATGTGTCACATGACCCTCTTCCTATTGAAAAACAAAAGTTGGATTCAAAATGTCCGACTTCAAAATGGCCGCCATGGTCACCACCCATCTTGAAAAGTTTCCCCCCTCACATATACTAATGTGCCACAAACAGGAAGTTAATATCACCAACCATTCCCATTTTATTAAGGTGTATCCATATCAATGGCCCACCCTGTACTTTGACCTTGGGCCAAGCCCAAGGTCGCAAATACCCTTTCTGAATTCCCACCCCTAAAACTTAACTTTTAAGTTGCTTTAAATGATCACTTGATCAATATGATCACTTAAAGGTGTACATTGCCAAAAAACATCTTATCCCCTATCCAAAGGATAAGATGTCTGATCGCCGCTGGGAACCCCCGCAATCTCCGGCGCAGCACCCCACTCATCCATGCATGGAGAGAACTCCGCTCCATGCCGGATGACTGGCGACTACAGCCACCACGCCCCCTCCCACAGACATGAATGGAGGGGGCGTGGCGTGACATCACAAACACTGAAGCTCCAAGCATCCATGTTCCGGACACCGTCGCTGCCGGCCCGAAGATCGCGGGGGTCTTGATCAGACATCTTATCCCCTATCCTATAAACAGGGGATAAGATGCTTTTCGGCAGAGTGCCCCTTTAATCTAAGTAAGAATTGCATGCAGGGCAAATTATTTTAAAAGTGTGACTCACAATTTCTTTCATTTTAAGCACTTTATTAAAAGTTAAGTTTTAGGGGTGGGAATTTAAGGTCAAAGTAGTTTTGAATTGTGTACCTTTACATCACATATAGATTGTGTAACACGATAGATTTCACCACAGAAGTGACATTTTGACATATGGCCTCTTATAATTAAAAAAAAAGTCATAATATTTTTAAATGTATCAGAAACATAAACAGGTTTAGTGTAATAAATTGTTCTACACTAATAAAAATGTACATCAAAAAAGACTCACAAATGTGCCATGGTTAGAAGAGAAATATCCCCTCTGCACCAGTGACTATTGGAAGCCCCTCTCTCCTTGTGGTGCCCCAAGATATTAGTTCCATTACATGTGATAAATAGAAATTGAGGGCCGAGGAGATCTGCATGAGATTTTCTCCCCAGCACAGGCACTAGATCCTGACAGCTCGCACGGTCTAATTGTTGCGGTCACATTAAAATGTCACATCGCATCACCATGATCCCCGGAGATGACTCCAGCTCTACATATATTTTCTACACGAAACTCCGTCCCGTATTAAAAGCTCCTTATCTTATTAATGCCGACCAGTAGTGTAGCAAACATTGCAGTAAAGGGATTCTCAACACTTTCATGGGATATTTATCCCAAGAAATTAGAGTATATTCCATAGTAGTTATATAAATGACAACCACAGCTGTCAGAGAAGATGGGTGAGGGGTGCACAGGAATATCTGAGCTGACTTTGTCATTTGCCACCTCACTGTGATACAGAGGGGAATTGATCAAATCAGGTGTGAGGTTTGGTCGTTATTAGTCGGCAAATGTAGTTTAGAACAGTGGTTCTCAACCTGGGGTACAAGTACCCCCAGGGGTACTTAGCAGTTCTCCAGGGGGTACTTGAAAAAAAATCAGAAACTGGTCTGAACCACTTTGAAGGAAATGGTCGGCTGACGTCGCTGCACCGAGGAGCAGAGCAGGAGGACAGCAAAGGGGAAGCGCAGGGACTGGGCTGCTGTGGGCAGTAACTATCATCAGCTTTGTTGCTCCACTGACCCTGTAGACCGGGGACCTACTGCTATGAGCCATAACAATAGGTCCCCAGACCTGAGGAGCAGTGGAGCACCAAAGCGGGAAAGTGTGGTGGCTTATAACTATATATGAGGGCAGTTTGGGGGCCTACAACTTTATATGGGGGCAGTTTGGGGGCCTACAACTTTATATGGGGGCAGTTTGGGGGCCTACAGTTATATTTGCGGGCACAGAGGGGGCCTAACAACTTTGTGGGGATGCAAAGTAAATAGGTGGGTATTGTACTGCAGAAAGGAGACTAAAATGTTTGTTTGGCTGGTTCTGTCTTGTATGGGAGAAATCTTAATGGCGGTCTAGGCCAGATAGTGAAGTAAAGTAAAGTAAACAACTCCGGTTAGAGAAGAAGTCACCTGTAATTCAGGAGACTTGGGAGATAGGGAAAGGAACAGGGGGCCTGTTGTAGATGAAGGTAAAGCCTATGAGTTATACTATAATCATTACAAAATGTCTCTAATATGGGGGTACAATTTTTTGTGAATGGGATGTCAAGGGGTACTTAGGCAAAAAAGGTTGAGAACCATTGGCTTAGAAAGTGGCGGATGTGCGCCAACTTGATTGAATGGCGCACAGACTTAAATGAATCTTCACAGAACTGTTCTACTTTGTCTCTGGTTAAATGTTGCAGATAAGTGCCCACCGTGCGACAATTGTATCGAATGTCGCACTGACCTTAAAGAGCTCCCACCATCTTTTTTTTCTTTTCTTCTGTCCCTACCTATTGGTAATCTATCCCTAACACCCTCCCTGCCTTTAAGAAAAAAAAAATAAATTAAACTCCCAAAGTCATCATCTTCATTTCTTCTTTCTTGCTGCGCTGTCCTCTCCCGGAAGCCGCCTTCCCCAGTAGATGCGACGTCACTGATGCCTGCTGGGAACCTACTTCCGCCCTCACTTCATCTATGCTGCACTCCTGTTGGGAGCGCGCATAGATGATTAGTGTATCGCCTTGCAATATACACCTGCTGGGGCTCGGGACCGAGATTTTGCATATAATGGACTTTATAAAAAACTGTAGGCACACTGTTTTATGAACATTGATTACAGTGGTCCCTCAACATACGATGGTAATCCATTCCAAATGGACCATCGTTTGTTGAAACCATCGTATGTTGAGGGATCCGTGCAATGTAAAGTATAGGACAGTGGTCTACAACCTCCGGACCTCCAGATGTTGCAAAACTACAAACCCAGCATGCCCGGACAGCCGCATGCTGGGAGTTGTAGTTTTACAACATCTGGAGGTCCGCAGGTTCGGAGGTCCACAGGTCCGCAGGTTGAAGACCTCTGGTAGAGGAAGTTGTACCCACCACTGTACCTGGTGTACCTGTCCCCTACCTGTCCCCACCACTCTGGCCGTCACCGCTCGTCACCGCTGCCCTGGATGTCGCCTTCCATTGCTGTCGCCGCGTCCCCGGGGTGTCCCCGATGCTCCGGTAATGCCTCTGCTTCCCCGGCATCCGCGCTCTCCGTCGCCGCCATCACGTCGCTATGCACGCCGCTCCTATTGGATGACGGGACGGCGTGCGCAGCGATGTGATGACGACGATGGAGAGCGCCAACGATGCAGAGGATCCCGAAGAGGACGCACCGGAGCCCCGAGGACAAGTAAGTGATTGTCAGCGGACCACACGGGGCACCGTAAATGGCTATCCGGTGGCAGCTGAAGCAGTCTGTGCTGCCGGATAGCCGTTTATGTGATGGCCCCGACATACAAAAGTATTGTATGTTGATGCTGCCTTAAACATGCAATGGCCTCTGAGAGGCCATCGCATGTTGAAATTATCGTATGTCGGGGCCATCGTAGGTCGGGAGGTCACTGTACTAATCATCAGTGTGCCTACAGCTGTTGCTAAACTACAACTCCAAGCATGCTCCTACAGCCAACAGCTTTATGGGCATGCTGGCAGTTGTAGTTTTTCAACAGCTGGAGGCACCCTGATGATTACATGCTGGGGGCGGGAACGGGCTGCGCGCAAATCTAGGCAGCCAATGCACGCAGCCCCAGCGTTCACTGCGCTCGCTCCCGCCTGTCTGATTGACAGGCAGGAATCAAGCCCAGGCTGAATGAATTAGGACCGATTGTCTGTCCGACATCGGTCCGAATTCAAGCGTGACGTCATGCCAGACTGCAGCCGGCCACTAGGAGGGAGACCATTAGTGGCCGGTTTTCAAATGTAAAATAAACCATTTTTATTAAAAAAAAAAATTATGAAACTATATTAGAGATATGTTGTAGTACATAAGTACTACAACATATAAAAAAAAAAATGTTGGTGACAGTGCCCATTTAATACAATTGTCGCATAGAGCAATTTCGGTAGCTTTATAGGACAGGGTTTACCTGCCCTTGTGACAACTTCTAAATCTGTGACGCTTCTGCGACAATTCACAAAAACTTGCACGTGATAAATTAGTGACCACTGCACAAAGTGCTCTATATATTAACACTTCATGGTAATGAAATGTAAACATTCTAAATGAAATATCGCAGAAAATGACGCACACATTTAGACGGAAAAAAAAACAGTCTAAATGGTTTTATAAATTCCCCTCACAGTGTGTATGTTAAGCATTGCGCTCTGGCCGCACACGCCGGCTGCAAGCGCTTTGTCCCTGCTGTCGGTGGGGCTGGAATTCGCATTGCACGACGCGCCCGCATGCGAGTCCCAGCCCGTCACTTACCATGCTCCTCTGACTCCTCCGCTGCTGCTTCTCAGCTCCGGCATGCGGGTCCCCGTCCCTTAGGGCACAAGCGCGCCGGAGCTCTGAAATTTAAAGGGCCAGTGTGCCCATAATTATGTTACACACCAGACACTTGTCTATAAGTTCTTGCAGCTCCCCCTCTTCCCTGCCGGATCTTCAGTGCCACTGGCCTGAGATTAAGCGTTCCATTTTGCCTGTTTGCCTAATCCGTGTATCCAGACCTTCCCGCTACATTATTTGACTTTGCGCCTTTGCCGCCTGCCCTTCTGCTATGTCTGACTATGCTACTGCCTTATCCTTCGGTACCTTGCCTTGCCTAGCTACCTGTGGGGTCGAGCCGCGTCGGGGGGTAGCAACCTGGGTGTTGCCTGCCGCAGCAAGCCCATCCTGCCTTGCGGTGGGCTCTGGTGAAGACCAACGGCACCTTAAACTCTGCTCCTCGATACGGTCTGAGTCTTCAGCCACACAGGTTAGAGGATCCACATCCAGCTCCGTAACAGCAAGATCCGGCCATGGATCCCGCTGGGGTCCCACTGCCTGATAATCCGGATCTAGCTTCCATTGTGGCGCTCCAGTCACAGCAGTTGGCCCAGCAGGCACAGCAGTTGTCCCCATGAAGGTCTAGTTTAGAAAAAATGCTGGCACCTCGCAGGCGATCAAACAACTCAGAGATTATAGGAAGTGGGTAGCGGTTCTTTACTGTAATTTTATTCAAACCTCGGTAGTCAATGAATGGTCGCAAATACCCGTCTTTTTTTTTTCCCAAAGAAGAAGCCGGCTCCGGCAGGGGAAGAGGACTTCCTGATAAATCCCTTCTGAAGGTTCTCCTGGATGTAATTAGACATGGCCAGAGTCTCTGGGACGTACAAAGGGTAAATTCTGCCCCTGGGAGGAGTGGTGCCGGGCAATAAGTTAATAGGACAATCGTAGGGACGATGTGGAGGCAAAACTTCAGCTTGCTTTTCACTGAAGATATCAGCAAAGTCCTGGAGGAATGAAGGCAACCCGGGCAGAGGACAAGAAGATGAAGGTTCCAACTTAGTCAAACGTATATGAATACAGTGGTTGTTGCACTGCAGACCCCAGTGAAGAACTTCTCCAGTTTTCCAATCCAGCTACGGGGTATGGAGCTGCAACCAAGGCAAGCCAAGCAAGAGAGGAGAAGTACAATGAGGTAGTACAAAGAAGGACAAGTTCTCTGTATGCAAGAGTCCGACCTGCAAAGATAACGGTTCTGTGCGATATAGCATGGTACAGTCCAGTTTCTCTCCATTGGCTGTAGAGATGTACAGAGGCTTTAACAGGCGGGACACATGCAGATGATACCTATGTACTAAGTAGGCATCAATGAAGTTTCCCGCTGAGCCAGAGTCCAGGAAGGCAAGAACGGAGATGATCTGTTTGGAGGGTAGAAAAAGCTGAACCGTCAAATTTAAGCATGGAGAGGTGGTATTCACACCTATTGAGGCCTCTCCCACAAACCCTAGGTGCGAACGTTTCCCTGTGACTGTGGACGCAGAGGACAATCCTTGAGGAAGTTATCTGCACTGGCGCAGTATAGGCAAAGATTCTCATTTCGTCGGCGAGTTCTTTCCTGCGGGGTCAAGCGAGACCAATCCACCTGCATAGCCTCCACTGCAGAAGGCAACATAGAAGGTTGCGGTGGTTGCTGGAAAACAGATGCCAGAAGGAAAGCGCCGAGGTCTTGCAGACCTATGGCGTAGTTCCTCATGTCGCTCAGAGAAATGGATGTCAATTCGGGTTGCCAACTGTATTAGTTCATTCAGATTAGAAGGCAATTCCCGGGCAGCGAGGACATCCTTGATATGACTTGATAATCCTCTCTTAAAGGTAGCGCAAAGATCTTCATTATTCCATGATGCCAGGGTACGAAATCATATGGCATACTCGCCCACAGAGAAGTTGCTCTGAGATAGACTCAGCAATGCCGACTCAGCGGAGGAAGCTTGGGCAGGTTCTTTGAAGACACCACGAAATTCCGTAAGGAATGCCTGGAGATTAGTAGTGAAAGCATCACTGCGATCCCAAAGCGGAGTCGCCCAGGCCAAAGCCCTTCCAGTTAAGAGACTGATGACGAAGGCCACCTTTGCTCGTTCCGTAGGAAACTGTTCCACCATGAGTTATATGTGCATGGAGCTTCAAAACCACGACAGGACTTGGGATCCCCCTCATATTTCTCTGGAAGAGACAAGCGGAGTTTTGATCTGGAGATGACTGCAGGAGCGGGAGACAAGAACGGAGCAGAAGGCTGTGGCTGTGGCGGTTGTTGTTGAGCAGTGAGTAACTGCTGCATCATGGTGGACAACTGCTGTGCCTGCTGGGCCAACTGCTGTGACTGGAGCGCCACAATGGAAGTGAGATCCGGATTATCAGGCAGTGGGACCCCAGCGGGATCCATGGCCGGATCTTGCTGTTACGGAGCTGGATGTGGATCCTCTAACCTGTGTGGCTGAAGACTCAGACCGTATCGAGGAGTGGAGTCTAAGGTGCCGCTGGTCTTCACCAGAGCCCGCCGCAAGGCAGGATGGGCTTGCTGCGGCAGGCGACACACAGGTTGCTACCCCCCGACGCAGCTCGAGCACACATGTAGCTGAGCAAGGCAAGGTACCGAAGGATAAGGCAGTAGCGTAGTCAGACACAGCAGAAGGGCAGGCGGCAAAGGCGCAAAGTCAAATAACGTAGCGGGAAGGTCTGGATACACGGATTAGGCAAACAGGCAAAATGGAACGCTTAATCTCAGGCCAGTGGCACTGAAGATCCGGCAGGGAAGAGGGGGAGCTGCAAGAACTTATAAACAAGTGTCTGGTGTGTAACATAATTATGGGCACACTGGCCCTTTAAATTTCAGAGCGCCCTAAGGGACGGGGACCCGCATGCCGGAGCTGAGAAGCAGCAGCGGAGGAGTCAGAGGAGCATGGTAAGTGACGGGCTGGGACTCGCATGCGGGCGTGTCGTGCAATGCGAATTCCAGCCCCACCGACAGCAGGGACAAAGCGCTTGTAGCCGGCGTGTGCGGCCAGAGCGCAATGCTTAACATACACACTGTGAGGGGAATTTATCAAACCATTTAGACTGTTTTTTTTTTTTCCGTCTAAATGTGTGCGTCATTTTCTGCGATATTTCATTTAGAATGTTTACATTTCATTACCATGAAGTGTTAATACATGGAGATTCATGGTCATACACATCAGAAGACCTGGAAAGAGCGTCTGCTCATAAATTATTTTCCGCAGAACGGAAGTGGATGTAGAAGTCGAACCTGGAAAAAAATAGAGACCACCGGGTTGAGTCTATGGGCAGTTTGAAGATAGAGCAAGGTTTTATGGTTTGAATAAATAGTAACAGGATGTACAGAGCCTTCCAAGAGGTGACGAAATCCTTCTAAAGCCAACTTGATTGTCAAGAGCTCGCGATCTCCGATTGTGTAATTTTTTTTCCGCAGGGGAGAAGGTTTTAGAGAAAAATCTGCATGTTAAAGTTTTCCCCTTAGTAGACTATTGTGTTAACACTGCACCTGCTCCAACTGAAGAAGCATCCACTTCCAAGATAAACGGTTTGCTAGGATCGGGTCTGGATAGAAGGTGAACTTTAACTGTTTGAACACTTCTTCAGCCTCAGGAGTCCAGAATTTTGGATTAGCAGTCTTCTTGGTGAGCAAAAGATGGGAGCTACCAGAGTGGAGTAGTGAGGAATGAATTGCCGATAGTAATTGGAAAAGCCTAGGAAGCGCTGAATCGCTTTCAGACCGGTAGGTTGTGGCCAGTCCAGAACTGCGGATAACTTGTTGGGATCCATTTGAAGACCTTGACTGGTGACAATATAGCCCAGAAAAGGGAGGCGGGTCTTTTTGGTGCAGTGAGTGTGCAGTCTGCAACGTCACCAAGAACAGTCGCAAAGATGCCAGAGCACCCCTCCATTCCATCCAGAGTGAAAGGCCTAACCAGTTTATCACCCTAGACCATGTCAAGTTGTCTCCTACCCAGTCCGGGTATTCTTATGCTCTCACCATGGTGGATCACTACTCCAAATGGTTTTTAGTCGTACCAGTCAAAGCTCTCAAAGCCAAAACCACAGCCCAGATGTTCTACTCCCATTGGGTACAAATTCTCAGATGTCCAGAGTCTGTCCTCACCGACCGAGGAAAGGTCTTCGAGGCCCAACTCTTCCAAGAGGTATGTCAATTTCATGCCTGCAAAAAGCTCAGGACAACTGCTTATCACCCTCAAGGGAATGGGCTCTGTGAAAGAATCAACCAAGTATTCATCCACATGCTGCGAGCAGCATCTGTGTCCAGACATGAAGAATGGCCCCGGTTGTTACCAGAACTGTTGAGAGATCTACAATAATACCGTACACTGTTCCACCAGGTACACTCCATTCTATTTGATGATGGGTCGACATGGTCAGCTACCCAAAGATAGAACGTTTGGACTCCAAGCTCCTTTCAATAATTCTCCTCAATTCTCCTTCTATGGAGTGGGTCTCAGATCAGCAGAAAAGGATCCAGGAAGCAAAGGAAATTGTCAACAGAAAGATGGGTGAGGCCCAACAGAGGCAGCAGCAGGACGACAACCGTCATGTCTCCGCCAAACCTCTCCAGATAGGTGACAAGGTTTGGTTGAAGAAATTCCAGAGAACCCACAAACTGGACTTCATCTGGGAAACGGAGCCCTATACGGTGACTGCGGTACCCTATCCCGACGCAGATGTGTATGCCATTCAGAAGTCAGGGTACGAGCCTCAAGTTGTTCACCGCAAGTTGTGTCACAAGGAAGATTTGCCAGTGCTACCGCAGCCTCCTTCACTCCCAATCAAACCTGTGGGGGAGTATGTATCCGGGGGAAGAATTCAACCGTCCATGGATGATCCCATGTTCCCTCCGGACCGAACTGCAGTCTTTGGGTTCATACCAGCCTGTGTGCCTGAGCAACCAACACCAGTTCTGTCATCATTGGCGCAGGAGTATACTCCAATTTCCAGATTACCTACCTCACCCATGTCAGAACCTCCAATTTCAAGTGTCAGTCCAGTATCATCACCTATTTCGGCTGCCGAAAGGGAAGAACCTGTCACCTGCCCAGCTGAGTCAAGAGGTCCTGAAGAGATTAATGTTCCTGATTCTCTAGAAATGGTGCTGCGTAGGTCCCAACGGTCCACACAAGGGCAGATACCCGCTAGATACAAAGACTAAAGTACATAAATTAAAAGTACACATAGTGGTGTACACAATTAATGTACACATATTTCAGTATACACAAGTAAAGTACACCTCAGTCACATAAAGTAGTACTGTATCGCTCACATTTCACAGACTACTCAAAGTAACATGTCAAGTGTATGTAATGTCATATGTCATCCTGTTCGTGTACAGGATACTTTCCTGGCCAGTAAGTATTCCTGAAACTAACCTAAAGCATATAGTCAGTAAAAGGTAACATGAATGTCAAAGTGTTATTGGTATTCATTGTCTAGCATACAAATGTCTAGAGTAAACTAAAAATAGTGTTCTGGGGATATGTGTTTTATGCAAAGGGACCCCAAGAGCCAAGGAATAGGGCAGAGAGCCTCCGGCAACCCAATCCTCAACTATAAGTCTAAAGTGATAAGTTTAGTCATGTATACAATGTCTAGTATATAGTTAAGTCGTGTACAGTATATCACATGCATAGTGTATTATATGCATAGTCAAAAATGTCATGTTATGCTCAGTAAACAGTTATGCTAGTCAGTGAATGCATAGTCCACTTATAAAGTGCATAGTAAAGGTACTTACAAGTCAAGTAAATGTATATGTGCAAGCTATATATAACCACAAACTCTGTTCACAATCCTGTTCAACTACAAGTCAGAGCGTGTATGGACTATTATACAAAGACTCTAGCGTTATTACACCAGCCTGAAATGGACATTTGTGCATAAAATGCCTCAGGACTGCATCTGGCCCAGTGGCCACTTCGTTCCTCAAGCCTGCAGAACCTTACGTCAAGGACGACTTATGTTAAACAAAGGGGTTTGTAATGTTCCAGTAAAGGTACATAGCCCTGTACTACCTGTAGGCCCTGTCAGGTTGAGTCCCTCAGTGACCTGGGGGCTCCCCTGCAGGGTCTCCCTTTGTTTTCTCCCTGTTGTTTTATATGGTGTGTATATCCCTTTAATGCACAGACAGGGTCCCTATGTATAGATAGTATAAAGGACCTGTGGGAGGTCTCAAGGACCGGTGAGTAAGCCTGTCACATGTTATGTTATGCAGTCACATGATCTGTTGTCACATGCAGTGGCGTTGCTAGGGTTGGTGTCACCCGGTGCGGTAGAAAATGGTGTCACCCCCATACCTCCCCCCTCCCCCCAGTAAGTTTTTAGCCTGTTGTGACAGACACCACTGTTGTAGCGCATTGTGAGAAATTCCAGTATAATAATCAGATATACCAGTTGCCACAGAATGGGAAAGTGTTAAAGAAGTTTTCACCATTTAAATATACAGCTCCCAGAATTACTTAAAGGGGTACTCCACTGGAAAACATTTACTTTTATATCAACTGGTGCCAGAAAGTTAAACAGATTTTTAAATTACTTCTATTTAAAATCTTAATACTTACAGTACTTATAAGCTGGTGTATGCTCCACAGGAAGTTGCGTAGTTCTTTCCAATCTGACCACAGTGCTATTTGCTGACACCTCTGTCCATGTCAGGAACTGTCCAGAGCAGGATAGGTTTGCTATGGGGATTTGCTCCTACTATGGACAGTTCTTGACATGGACAGAGGTGTCAGCACAGAGCACTGTGGTCAGACAGAAAAGAAATTAAAAAAGAAAATAACTTCCTGTGAATCGCTTATACAGCAGCTAATAAGTACTGGAAGGATTAAGATTTTTAAATAGAAGTAATTTACAAATCTGTTTAACTTTGTAGCACCAGTTGATTAAAAAAAATGTTTTCCAGTAGAGTACCCCTTTATGCAGTGGTGAGGTTATGCTGGGAGTTGTGGTTTCACTGACCATAACTGTAGAACTGACAAGCAACTACAGCTCTGATAGGACATAGAGAGGAGAATACACAATGGTATCAGTGACGTCTTCTCTATAGTTTTCCCTTATCTAATTCAGATGGTACATACCGCCTGGTAGAGCTAAAACTTCTGTCTGTAGAATGTGACGCCCAGGCGTCTCCTCACTATGTCAGCGCATTCTCATCCTCTATATGAAAACAATTATTATTATAAACCTGCCAGACACTGTATCCTCTAAATATAATACTATTATACACTATACTCTGATTATAAACCTTCCATACACCATACCCACTGAATATAATACCACACACTGTACATTCTGAATATAATACCAACACATACTGTACACTCTGAATATAAATCTGCCACATACTGTACCCCTGAATATAATACTATCACATACTGTACCCTCTGAATATAATACTACCATATACTGTACCCTCTGAATATAAATCTGCCACATACTGTACCCCTGAATATAATACTATCACATACTGTACCCCTGAATATAATACTATCACAAACTGTACCCCTGAATATAATACTATCACATACTGTGCCCCTGAATATAATACTATCACATACTGTACCCCTGAATATAATACTATCACATACTGTACACTCTGAATATATTACTACCACCCACTGCACCCTCTGAATATAATACTTAGAGATGAGCAAACTACAGTAAATTCAACTCGTCACAAACTTCTCGGCTCGGCAGTTGATGTCTTTTCCTGCATAAATTAGTTCAGCTTTCAGGTGCTCCCGTGGGCTGGAAAAGGTGGATACAGTCCTAGGAGAATCTTTCCTATGAATGTATCCACCTTTTCCAGCCCACCGGAGCACCTGAAGGCTGAACTAATTTACGCAGGATAAGTCATCAACTGCTGAGCCGACAAGTTCGTGACGAATCGAATTTACTGTAAGTTCGCTCATCTCTAATAATACTACCACAAACTGCGCCCTCTGAATATAATACTACCACCCACTGTGCCCTATGAATATAATACTACCACACACTGCACCCCATGAATATAATACTACCACAAACTGCGCCCTCTGAATATAACGTTGCCATACAGTGCACCCTCTGAATATAATACCACAACCGCAGTAACACCCCTCAACATCCGTTAGCTGATGCTATTACCACGGGAGGGGGGTATTGGTGGTGTTGCTAGTGGATGATCGGGGTGCTACTACTGGGGGGGGGGTGTTTCTGAAGGATGAGGGTGCTACTGGCCATCCCCCCTGGTATCACCCCCATCATCCATCGGCAGGATCATCCTCCTGGCAGGAGCACCGCCATCATCCACCATCAGGATCTGCTGCTGTGGGAGGGGGGGGGTAGTTGCTGGCGGATGATGAGGGTGCTACTGCCAGGGGGGGGAGCATTAGGTAGGCAGCAGTTCCCCCACATTAGGTAGGTAGCAGTTTCCCCACATTAGGTAGCATCTTTTCCCCACATTAGGCAGCATAGATTCCCCACATTTGGTACCAGTTTCCCCACATTAGGTAGGTACCAGTTACCCCACATTAGGTAGCAATTCCCCCATATTAGGTAGCACAGATTCCCCACATTAGGTAGCAGTTTCCCCACATTAGCTAGCACAGATTCCCCACATTAGCTAGCACAGACTCCCCACATTAGCTAGCACAGACTCCCCACATTAGGTAGCATAGACTCCGCACATTAGGTAGCATATACTCCGCACATTAGGTAGCATATACTCCGCACATTAGGTAGCATAGACTCCCCACATTAGGCCGCAGGTTCCCTTGCAGGTTCCCCACAATGCGTCAAAGTCTCCCCTCTCACACACACACACATGCACACACACAAAAAAAAACACATACAACACAGAGAGACACACACACACACAGTCAGAGAGACACACACTCACAGACAGACACACAGAGTCACACAGTCACACACACACAGAGTCACACACAGAGTCACACACACACACACAGAGTCACACACACACACACACAGAGTCACACAAATACACAGTCACACACACACTCAGAGAGTCACACAAACACACACAGTCACACACACACACAGAGTCACACACACAGAGTCACACACAAACATAGATAGAGACACACACACACACACACTCACCCATCCAGCGCAGCGATCCTTCTCACCGGGCGCAATGCGTAGTGACGTAACTGACGTCCCCCTGCGCGGCCACGCGGTATGACATCAGGCCGGCGCAGACGTGGGAGCGGAGGCCGGGCACAGTACTGGTGAAGGTGAGGGGGGGGCGTGATGACGGACGGGCGCACTGAAAGGGGGGGGGGTGCTAACGGACGGGCGCACCGCACACACAGCACAGGGGGGGGGTGTGCTGACGGATGGGAGGCCGGTCGGGCACATAGGGGGGTGTCAGTGTAGCTGGGGAGGGGGTGTGGGTGCTGCGGAGCGTCTTGGTGTCACCCCATTAGGTTGGTGTCACCCGGTGCGGGCCGCACCCCCCCGCACCCGGGTCGCAACGCCACTGGTCACATGTACTCCAAGAGAGCACCAGCTTTAACCTATGACCCACAGCTTGACCAATGGGCTTTAGTCGAGCCCCCCACTATATAAAGGGGCGGCCATTGCAATTAGCCCTCTTCCCTCAGACTCTTCTGAGAGTAGCATCTAAGTCTTTGCTGAGGCAGCTACCAGAGATCTCAAGTGTTCAGCATCTGGAAGGCCACAAAGCTAAAGTCTATCCAGTAAGTCTCAAGTCTATGTCTGCTGTCACTACAAATAGTCAAGTCATGCTCATAGTAAAGTCAAGCCCTGCACATAGTCAAGTCTAATTACAAGTCAAGTTTATCACAAGTATTGATCCAGCAATCTGTGAGGTCCTCTGGGTCCTGGCCACCTCTCTGGGAAATCTGTCCTTAGCTGTGAAGATAATTACATCTGTCTTATACTCAGTAAAGCCTCTGTTTGACCCAAACTGGTTGTGGACTGTTTATTCACTACTAGCCCGTGGGATAGCGGAGAATCCGGGTGTGTGGTGTTCCGGAACCCAAAAACCACACTGGCGTCACGAACACATTGGGGTTAATACCAACCAACCCACAGGGTTAATAACATCTGATCCCACCACTCACACGGCAACACCCGTGGTCCCACCATTTACACTGGTGGTTGCCACACACGTACACAGTTAAAATACATAGGGATCGATCTCACACTCAGGCCTTAGGCCTGACAGATGCAAACAGGTCACAAGTGACATCACTATGAAAGGGCGAAACAGGCTTGTGAAGTAGCCAGTACTTGATCTTTAAAGCTAGTAATATGTTGTTTTTGACTAATTTTCCATTATTGTCCTATTTTAATGTTCTGACCTTGGCTCTATTAAAGGGGTATTCTAGGCAAAAACTTTTTTTTATATATATCAGCTGGCTCCGGAAAGTTAAACAGATTTGTAAATTACTTCTATTAAAGAATCTTAATCCTTCCAATAGTTATTAGCTTCTGAAGTTGAGTTGCTGTTTTCTGTCTAACTGCTTTCTGATGACTAACGTCCCAGGAGCGGTGCAGCTCCTATGGGGATATTTTCCCATCATGCACAGCTCCCGGGACGTGACATCATCATTGAGCAGTTAGACAGAAAACTTCAGAAGCTAATAACTATTGGAAGGATTAAGATTTTTTTATAGAAGTAATTTACAAATCTGTTTAACTTTCCGGAGCCAGTTGATATATAAAAAAAAGTTTTTGCCTGGAATACCCCTTTAAGTACATGCTGGTTACCTGATCTTACATCCTGTTGTTCACCTAGCTTTACCTTTCATCATTGCTATTGAAACCAGTTGTTTGCTTGATCTTTGTCTATTTAGACCCTCATTCTGACCTTAGTGATCCTGTTATGACCCTGTAACTTTAAAATATTAGGTCATCAGAGCTACTCCAATGTGTCAGTCGCTGCTCTAAGGCAGTCTTCACCTGGATCATCCACTATCTGCCATACACTTCATTATAGTGTTCACACTTCTGAAGCTACTAGACGTAAGTATTTGAATCCTACTTCATAGTTTCTCCCACTACAGATTACCCTGTTATCCCCTACAGCAGGGGTTCTCAACTATTTATAGTGAGGATCCACTCATCCAGGTCTGTCACTGGTAAAGGTCCGAGCTAAGCGCCAAGGCCTAGTTCACACCTAGTGGCCGCAGTGCCTTGAAGGATATAGGTAAAATTACATCTCTGGAGGATGTAAATGTACTGTTTCCTGTATTTTCTGAGTACTGCTGCATACTGTACCCCTGAAAATAATACTGCCTCATACTGCACCCCTAAAAATAATACCACTGCCTACTGTACCCCTGAAAATACTGCTGCATACTGTACCCCTATAATCCAGCTGCCTACTGTACCCCTGAAAATAATACTGCCGCATACTGTGCCCCTAAAAATAATACAGCTGCCTATTATACCCCTGAAAATAATACTGCTGCATACTGTACCCTTGAAAATAATACTGTCACAGACTCTCTAAAAATAAAACTGCCGCATACTGTATCCCTAAAAATAATACTGCCGCATACTGTATGCCTAAAAATAATACTGCTGCCTACTGTACCCCTGAAAATAATACTGCTGCATACTGTACCACTAAAAATTATACCGCTGCATACTGTGCCCCTGAAAATAATACTGCTGCATACTGTACCCCTGAAAATAATACTGCCACAGACTGTATCTCTGAAAATAATAATACTGCATACTGTACCCATGAAAATAATACTGTGACAGACAATAAAATACTGCCCCTGAATGTAATGCTGCTGCACTGTACCCCTAAATAAAATACTGCCGTATTGTGTATCCCTTAATATAAATTGTTGCACGCTGTACCCCTGAAAATACTGCCACATGTTGCACCCCTGAAAACTGTACCCCTTAATATAATACTAATGCTATTGGACCTTGTTCACACTGGTGTGGTGCTGTGCGGTGTCCGTTGCTGCCGTGGCGCCGTGTCTGCGGGGAGGTGCGGCCCATAGACTGGTTTGAGTGGCATTGGAGCTGCTCTGCCGGTGGGTCATTCCCCCCTGTGGGAATTGGTGTTGCGGCGGTGGTGGTCGCCGCCCGGTGCTGCGCCATTTTATGCTAGGGACGTTAGGGACCCACTCTAAATATGTGGCCTTAACGTGGCGAGTGGGCTTGTACTTTTTGATCAAAAATGTATACTAACAACCTGTTAGTTTTTGATATTATGCTGAGAAGCAGTCAGATCATTATACAAGATTGTAGATGTGCACCATGTCTGTTTTTCTACCCGAATTCACACCTTAATATAATACTGCCACATGCTGTACCCCTGCATATATTACTGCTGCACGCTGTGCCCCTGGTATATTACTGCCACACACTATGCCCCTGTATATATTACTTCCTGCACACTGTGTCCCTGGATATATTACTGTCTGCATGATGTGCCCCTGGATATATTACTGCCTGCACGCTGTGCCCTTGGATATATTACTGCCTGCACGCTGTGCCCCTGGATATATTACCGCCCCTGGTATAGTGCTGCCACATGCCATGCCCCTAATATATTACTACCACACGCTGTGCTCTAGGTATATTACTGGCACATGCTGTATCCCGGGTATATTTCTCCCACACGGTGTGCCCTTGGTATGTCCCCGGTATATTACTTCTACACACTATGTCCCCAAATATAATGTTGACAATTTCTGTGCCCTGTACCGACTGATTGTACCATAAAACAATGAATTTTGCCACTGTGCCCTCTCAATAAATTATGCCGCTGTGCCCTTTCTGCCTGCACGGACCACGTCTGTTCCCAGCAGCCTCCATCTCCCAGTATTCAGTCCGCACGGCACGTTACGCTGCGCCGCGGCACGCTACTTGCCAAAAGTCACCGCTGTATAAAGCAGCGCAGCCTGCATTCCAAAAGAAGCGCCGGGTGGGCAGAGACACAGCGTTCGGCCTTGGCTATTCATTCGTCTAAAGACACCTATACAAATAAATGAGGGGAGATCCGGCGGGCGCTCCGGATGACTGGCAGCCAGTCGAGTACCCCTGCCCTACAGTGTTTACACTCCTGCAACTCTGATAACACAGTCCTTGAGGGTGACTCCAGAAAGCAAATCTATATGCATACAACTCCATACCAGAAATAAGTAGACACCACCTACAATTATATGGTCGTGAGAGCACTGGGTGCTACACGTGTTCAAACTATACTTATTGCTTATATAGTAAAAAGATACAAGAAAAAATGTGAGCTCCCATATAATTAAAAGGATATCCAATAATTTTACTATACCAAACAAAAACCCTCAAACTTAAAATTACCAAATAGACACATACACAAATAAGGAGGTCCTGTGGCAGTACAGACACCTAATAAAAACATCATAAAAACATACAAATATGTACAAATGCATCGACATTAGTTTAAAAAAATGTCAATGCAAAAAATCCAAAATAGATTCCATTCTATAGAAATAGCATGTGGCATATGCTAAATATATCTAAATAAAACAAATAATGTGTCATCTATAAAACAATAGAAAAATTGTACCTAATAGGTAAATAAGCTTATGAAAAAAATACTCTTCCAGTGGCCCAACATACATTCCCAGTACAACAACGTGAAGCCACATGCACTTCATTGTAAATAATGCACAGAGGCAGGTACTTGTCCATGGTATAACGTTGGTGTTACGCCGAGCGCTCCGGGTCCCCGCTCCTCCCCGGAACGCTCGCAGCATCCTCTTATTCGCAGCGCCCCGGTCAGACCTGCTGACCGGATGCGCTGCAATATCTCTCCCAGCCGGGATGCGATTCACGACGCGGGAGGCGCCCGCTCGCGATGCGCATCCCGGCTCCCGTACCTGACCCGTTCCCCATCTGTCTTGTCCCGGCGCGTGCGGCCCCGCTCCTTAGGGCGCGCGCGCATCGGGTCTCTGCAATTTAAAGGGCCACTGCGCCACTGATTGGCGCAGCAGGCCTAATCAGTATGTTCACCTGTGCACTCCCTACTTATACCTCACTTCCCCTGCACTCCCTCGCCGGATCTTGTTGCCATTGTGCCAGTGAAAGCGTTCCCTTGTGTGTTCCTAGCCTGTGTTCCAGACCTCCTGCCGTTGCCCCTGACTACAATCCTTGCTGCCTGCCCTGACCTTCTGCTACGTCCGACCTTGCTCTTGTCTACTCCCTTGTACCCCGCCTATCTTCAGCAGTCAGAGAGGTTGAGCCGTTGCTGGTGGATACGACCTGGTTGCTACCGCCGCTGCAAGACCATCCCGCTTTGCGGCGGGCTCTGGTGAATACCAGTAGCAACTTAGAACCGGTCCACCAACACGGTCCACGCCAATCCCTCTCTGGCACAGAGGATCCACCTCCAGCCAGCCGAATCGTGACAGTAGATCCGGCCATGGATCCCGCTGAAGTCCCACTGCCAGTTGTCACCGACCTCACCACGGTGGTCGCCCAGCAGTCGCAACAGATAGCGCAACAAGGCCACCAGCTGTCTCAACTGACCGTGATGCTACAGCAGCTATTACCACAGCTTCAGCAACAATCTCCTCCGCCAGCTCCTGCACCTCCTCCGCAGCGAGTGGCCACTTCCAGCCTACGATTATCCTTGCCGGATAAATTTGATGGGGACTCTAAGTTTTGCCGTGGCTTTCTTTCGCAATGTTCCCTGCACTTGGAGATGATGTCGGACCAGTTTCCTACTGAAAGGTCTAAGGTGGCTTTCGTAGTCAGCCTTCTATCTGGGAAAGCTCTGTCATGGGCCACACCGCTCTGGGACCGCAATGACCCTGTCACTGCCTCTGTACACTCCTTCTTCACGGAAATTCGAAGTGTCTTTGAGGAACCTGCCCGAGCCTCTTCTGCTGAGACTGCCCTGCTGAACCTGGTCCAGGGTAATTCTTCTGTTGGCGAGTACGCCATACAATTCCGTACTCTTGCCTCCGAATTATCCTGGAATAACGAGGCCCTCTGCGCGACCTTTAAAAAAGGCCTATCCAGCAACATTAAAGATGTGCTGGCCGCACGAGAAATTCCTGCTAACCTGCATGAACTTATTCATCTTGCCACCCGCATTGACATGCGTTTTTCCGAAAGGCGTCAGGAGCTCCGCCAGGATATGGACTTTGTTCGCACGAGGCGGTTTCTCTCCCCGGCTCCTCTCTCCTCTGGTCCTCTGCAATCCGTTCCTGTGCCTCCCGCAGTGGAGGCTATGCAAGTTGACCGGTCTCGCTTGACACCTCAAGAGAGGACACGACGCCGCATGGAGAATCTTTGCCTGTACTGTGACGGTACCGAACACTTCTTGAAGCATTGTCCTATCCGTCCTCCCCGCCTGGAAAGACGTATGCTGACTCCGCACAAAGATGAGACAGTTTTTGATGTGAACTCTGCTTCTCCATGCCTTACTGTGCCTGTGCGGATATCTTCTTCTACCTTCTCCTTCTCTGCTATGGCCTTCTTGGATTCCGGATCTGCAGGAAATTTTATTTTGGCCTCTCTCATCAACAGGTTCAAGATCCCGGTGACCAGTCTCGCCAGACCCCTCTACATCAATTCTGTTAACAATGAAAGATTGGACTGTACCGTGCGTTACTGCACGGAACCTCTGCTAATGTGCATCGGACCCCATCACGAAAAAATTGAATTTTTGGTCCTCTCCAACTGCACTTCAGAAATTCTTCTTGGATTACCGTGGCTTCAACGCCATTCCCCAACCCTTGATTGGTCCACAGGAGAGATCAAGAACTGGGGTACTTCTTGTCACAGGGACTGTCTTAAACCGGTTCCCAGTACTCACAGTCGTGACCCTGTGGTTCCCCCGGTATCTGGTCTTCCTAAGGCTTATATGGACTATGCTGATGTTTTTTGCAAAAAGCAAGCAGAGACTTTACCTCCTCACAGGCCTTATGACTGTCCTATTGACCTCCTCCCGGGTACTACTCCACCCCGGGGCAGAATCTATCCTCTGTCTGCTCCAGAGACTCAAGCCATGTCGGAGTACATCCAGGAGAATTTAAAAAAGGGGTTTATCCGCAAGTCCTCCTCTCCTGCCGGAGCTGGATTTTTTTTGTGTCCAAAAAAGATGTCTCCCTACGCCCTTGCATTGATTACCGCGGACTTAATAAAATCACGGTAAAAAAACGCTACCCCTTACCTCTTATCTCGGAACTCTTTGATCGCCTACAAGGCGCCCACATCTTTACCAAACTGGACTTAAGAGGTGCTTTTAATCTCATCCGCATCAGGGAGGGGGACGAATGGAAGACTGCATTTAACACCAGAGATGGACACTTTGAGTATCTGGTCATGCCCTTTGGCCTATGCAACGCCCCTGCCGTCTTCCAAGACTTTGTTAATGAAATTTTTCGTGATCTCCTATATACCTGTGTTGTGGTTTATCTGGACGATATTCTGATTTTTTCTGCCAACTTAGAAGAACACCGCCAGCATGTCCGCATGGTTTTCAGAGACTTCGGGACAATCAACTTTATGCCAAAATGGAGAAATGTCTCTTTGAATGTCAATCTCTTCCTTTCCTAGGATACTTGGTCTCTGGCCAGGGACTACAAATGGACCCAGATAAACTCTCTGCCGTGTTAGATTGGCCACGCCCCTCCGGATTCCGTGCTATCCAACGTTTTTTGGGGTTCGCCAATTATTACAGACAATTCATTCCACACTTCTCCACTATTGTGGCCCCTATCGTGGCTTTAACCAAGAAAAATGCCAATCCTAAGTCCTGGTCTCCCCAAGCGGAAGACGCATTTAAACATCTCAAGTCTGCCTTTTCTTCTGCTCCCGTGCTCTCCAGACCTGTCCCATCTAAACCCTTTCTATTGGAGGTAGATGCCTCCTCTGTGGGAGCTGGAGCTGTCCTTCTACAAAAAAATTCTTCCGGGCATGCTGTTACTTGTGGGTTTTTTTCTAGGACCTTCTCTCCGGCGGAGAAAAACTACTCCATTGGTGATCGAGAACTACTGGCCATTAAATTGGCGCTTGAGGAATGGAGGCACCTGCTGGAGGGATCAAAATATCCAGTTATTATACACACTGATCACAAGAATCTCTCCCATCTCCAGTCTGCCCAAAGACTGAACCCTCGCCAGGCTAGGTGGTCGTTGTTATTTGCCCGTTTTAACTTTGAAATCCATTTTCGCCCTGCTGACAAGAACATTAGGGCCGATGCCCTCTCTCGTTCTTCTGATGCCTCTGAAGTAGAGGTCTCTCCGCAACACATCATTCCTCCGGACTGTCTGATCTCCACTTCTCCAGCTTCCATCAGGCAAACTCCTCCAGGGAAGACCTTCATTTCTCCACGCCAGCGTCTCGAGATTCTCAAATGGGGACACTCCTCCCACCTCGCAGGCCATGCGGGCATCAAAAAATCCTTGCAACTCATCTCCCGATTTTATTGGTGGCCAACTCTGGAGACTGATGTTGTTGATTTTGTGCGGGCCTGTACTGTCTGTGCCCGGGATAAGACTCCTCGCCAGAAGCCTGCTGGTCTCCTTCATCCTCTGCCTGTTCCTGAACAGCCTTGGTCACAGATTGGTATGGACTTTATTACGGACTTGCCCTCATCCCGTGGCAACACAGTTGTTTGGGTGGTCGTTGATCGATTTTCCAAGATGGCACATTTTATTCCTTTTCCTGGTCTTCCTTCAGCGCCTCAGTTGGCAAAGCAATTTTTTGTACACATTTTTCGCCTTCACGGTTTGCCCACGCATATCGTCTCGGATAGAGGCGTCCAATTTGTGTCTAAATTCTGGAGGGCCCTCTGTAAACAGCTCAAGATCAAATTAAACTTCTCTTCTTCTTATCATCCCCAATCCAATGGGCAAGTAGAAAGAATTAATCAGGTCCTGGGTGACTATTTACGGTATTTTGTTTTTTCCCGCCAGGATGACTGGGCAGATCTTCTACCATGGGCCGAATTCTCATACAACTTCAGAGTCTCCGAATCTTCTGCTAAATCCCCATTTTTCGTGGTGTACAGCCGTCACCCTCTTCCTCCCCTCCCTACTCCCTTGCCCTCTGGTTTGCCCGCTGTGGATGAAGCGACTCGTGATCTTTCCACCATATGGAAAGAAACCCAAAATTCTCTTTTACAGGCTTCATCCCGGATGAAAAAATTTGCTGATAAAAAAAGAGGAACTCCCCCCATTTTTGCTCCCGGAGACAAGGTATGGCTCTCCGCTAAATATGTCCGCTTTCGTGTCCCCAGTTACAAACTGGGACCACGCTATCTTGGTCCTTTCAAAATCTTGTGCCAGATTAACCCTGTCTCTTACAAACTCCTTCTTCCTCCTTCTCTCCGTATTCCCAATGCCATCCATGTCTCTCTCCTTAAACCACTCATCCTTAACCGTTTCTCTCCCAAAGTTGTTTCTCCCACTCCTGTTTCCGGTTCGTCTGACGTCTTCTCTGTGAAGGAGATTCTGGCCTCCAAGACTGTCAGAGGTAAAAGATTTTTTTTGGTAGATTGGGAGAACTCTGGCCCAGAGGAGAAATCCTGGGAACCTGAGGACAACATCCTAGACAAGAGTCTCATCCTCAGGTTCTCAGGCTCCAAGAAGAGGGGGAGACCCAAGGGGGGGGGGGTACTGTTACGCCGAGCGCTCCGGGTCCCCGCTCCTCCCCGGAGCGCTCGCAGCATCCTCTCATTCGCAGCGCCCAGGTCAGACCTGTTGACCAGATGCGCTGCAATATCTCTCCCAGCCGGGATGCGATTCGCGACGCGGGAGGCGCCCGCTCGCGATGCGCATCCCGGCTCCCGTACCTGACCCGTTCCCCGTCTGTCTTGTCCCGGCGCGCGCGGCCCCGCTCCTTAGGGCGCGCGCGCACCAGGTCTCTGCAATTTAAAGGGCCACTGCGCCACTGATTCGCGCAGCAGGCCTAATCAGTATGTTCACCTGTGCACTCCCTACTTATACCTCACTTCCCCTGCACTCCCTCTCCGGATCTTGTTGCCATTGTGCCAGTGAAAGCGTTCCCTTGTGTGTTCCTAGCCTGTGTTCCAGACCTCCTGCCGTTGCCCCTGACTACGATCCTTGCTGCCTGCCCTGACCTTCTGCTACGTCCGACCTTGCTCTTGTCTACTCCCTTGTACCGCGCCTATCTTCAGCAGTCAGAGAGGTTGAGCCGTTGCTGGTGGATACGACCTGGTTGCTACCGCCGCTGCAAGACCATCCCGCTTTGCGGCGGGCTCTGGTGAATACCAGTAGCAACTTAGAACCGGTCCACCAACACGGTCCACGCCAATCCCTCTCTGGCACAGAGGATCCACCTCCAGCCAGCTGAATCGTGACAGTTGGTTGGCTAAAAAGATGCCTTAGGTCCGTGTTACATGGCTCGACACTCTATGGCAAATGAGTACCTTGTTTATAGAGCCTTTTACAAGGCTTAAGTGTTGGTCGAAGAAGATCACAAATGTTCACTGGATTGTTCATGCAACCCATTGCTGATATTGCATGTCCCTTAATACACAGGGAGATATATGGCCGACTACCTTTTGCTAGTACTGGGTGTGATGCCTTTTTGCCATCAGAACTGGCTTCATTCTTCATGGCATACTTTCTACAAGGTGCTGGAATTGATGGCTCCATATGGACATGATGGCATCATGCGGTTGCTTGACTGGAGGGATTTTAGATACGTTCCCCTTCTGAACCAACTCAGACACAGTCCTTTAAAGGGGTTCTCCGGTGCTTACACATCTTTTCCCCTATCCAAAGGATAGGGGATAAGATGCCTGATCGTGGGAGTCCTGCCGCTGGGGACCCACGGGATCATGCATGCGGCACCCCGTTTGTAATCAGTCCCCGGAGCGTGTTCGCTCCAGGTCTGATTACAGGCGACCACCGGGCCGGCGGCATGTGACGTCACGCCTCCTCCCCCGTGTGACGTCACGCCTCCGCCCCTCAATGCAAGCCTACGGGAGGGGGCGTCCTAGCTGTCATGCCCCCTCCCGTAGGCTTGCATTGAGGGGCGGAGCATGACGTCACACAGGGGCGGAGGCGAGACGTCACATGCCGCCGGCCCGGTGGTTGCCTGTAATCAGACCCAGAGCGAACACGCTCCAGGGACTGATTACAAACGGGGTGCCACGTGCATGATCCCGGGGGTCCCCAGCGGCGGGACTCCTGCGATCAGGCATCTTATCCCCTATCCTTTGGACAGGGGTAAGATGTCTAAGCACCGGAGATCCCCTTTAATTACTCTACACCCCCCATCTCCCATAAATACATATACATCAATCTCGTGGTAAAATAGGCCATATGGCCAGTTTATTTAATACTAAGAAATAACACTTCATATAACATTATAAACATATAAACATTATTAACAAAGTTACAAGAACATAACCACTTGACACGAAGGGTCCCTGGAGGGTTCACCATACAGTACCAATAATCTCATGCACTAACCTCTTACCCTTGGCTGCAACTACCTGACACAAGGGCACCTGTGTAACCTTTTTGCACATTCCCAACAACTCCTGGAGCCCAGAACCACCAACAGGAGGCCTATTTTACCAGTAGCATGAAGAGCTAGCCTAAAATTTAGAACCTCCAAGGACCCTTCCACTTGCCATGACCATCACACAGACCCCCAAAACAGGGAGGGTGGGTGGGACCTCCTCCTTGGCTTCTTCCCTCTGAATGGTAACTCCTCCCCTAAAGATTTACATATCCCCTCACTCCTCCCCTAGGTTCAACCCTGTATGACCCACACTAGGCCTCCATGCAGCCTACCACCATTACCTAAAGGCACAGTAATTTAAAATGAGTCTTGAACCCCTTTAACCCTTTCTGCCCCAAACTAAGCTACTTAACACCTCCAACACAGGAAATAAACCCATGGGGGGGGGGGGAGGGGCCCATTTAAGCAGCAGCCACTGCACTACGGGTTCCCTGCTGCTCCGTTTGCTCCCAGCTGATTTGTCGGCTGCACATCCATGACGTGAATCTTCCGTTCCCCCACAGGTGATCTATTGGACTGAGCTCTGGTGACTCTGGACGCCATTGGGGTTTAGTGACCTCATTGTCAAAAATGAGATGATGTGATATGACATGGAGCATTATCCTGATGGAAATAAGAAGATGTGTCCACTGTGGTCATAAACGGAGTCGGAACAAATGTGAACGTAGGTTAAGCTTCAATTCCTGTACTTTGGACTATGATATTGTTTGGTAATGTACATTCTTTACCTTGTTGAGGCTCTATTTCTGCTACATATTTCTTAAGTCTTTCTTATAAGGTTAACAATCCATGTAGTAGGCCAAGTAGTGCGAATTCTTTAGCCAAACAAGCTGCTAAAACAAATTAGCATACAATAAAAATAAAAAAAAAGCTGGCACCACCACTGACACATTCCTGACATTCTTATTGCCATCTGTCAGTGTAAAGAAACATTCTAGAGAATTGAGTCTTGTTATTGGCTGGGGATATGTTTTACAGGTGAGACATGGGTTGTTAAACATCGGAGTATTATTGTCGCCATCCTGCTTGTTCATAGCAGTCATTTTACAGCCACAATTTGTAACATCATAATTCATCTGCTGTACATAGAGACATTTTCTTAAAAGGACAGGCAGGGATAAGAATTACATCTAATACATACCATTAATAAACTGGAAAAACATATATGCAGATATGTATATGAGCAGGGCTCAAGTCCTGCAGGAAAGCATGGGAACTCAGTTCCTGCACTTTTTTCACAGCAGGAATGCCATTCTCATTAGCAGGAGTCCTGCAGGACCAGCCCTTGAGTGGAAATCTTGGATAAGTTCCCTCACTTTTTTTTCCAGGACTTGACCCCTGTATTTGAGGGAACTTCAGATTTACAGATCTCAGTAGCAGAAATGATGTTGTGTTAGCCAAAACCCAGCAATATAACTATGCAACTCCTCAAGTCATACCCATACCCATTGGCACCCATGAGGAGAATGGGTCTTGTAGTGTCAGCTAGCTGGGAGAAGTGGTCCCTTAGAAGTAAGAGGTGGTCACATGGCAGAATGGTCTGGCTAACCTGATGGTCCACTGTGAACCCAAAAATCAAAATGGGTTGTAACCTGGTGCTTAGTGCAGGAATAAGAAATCCAAACACTTTTTTTTAACTGGGAAACAATGTAAACTTTCATCAAAGCACAATGTTGGGAAGTCACAGTTTTTGGAGTCCCTTTAAGAATACTGTTGTAGCAGATATACTGACTGAAAAGTCTCCAATGTGCTTTTTCATAGTTGTATGTTTCGTACTTGTATGCATTACCGCTTACTAGTGCTATTGCAAACAATGAAACAGGTAAAGCCTAATTAGACTCTCTCTACCGTGAAGAGCCTACACAGGTTGACTTACTGTGGTGCAGAACTTTGGTTGCTTCTCTGGACAGGTAACTTATACATGTAACAAGCTGAGATTAGGAGCACTCCCTTTAAGAGAGTGATCCTAATCTTAGTTTATTACCTGTTAAAACATGAGCGTCTGCAGAATATATTTTTTGGGGGGGTGGGGGTGGGGGGGGGACTCATAAATTTAATGGGATTTAATAGGGGATAACATAGATAGATAGACAGATAGATAGATGAACAGCACACCTGAAGAATAAACCAAGTAGTTGGTGCAAAGCAGTTTCAGCAGCCCACCAATTATACAGCAAAAAAAAAGATCTCACTGCAGCACACATTGTACAGTGAAAAAATGCTCAGTGGTTTATTCCATTAAAAAAAAGTGTTTTCACAGCAAGTAACATTTCGACTGGGCTCACCCAGTCATTATCATCGAGGCACTGCTTGATAATGACTGGGTGAGCCTGGTCGAAACGTTGCTTGCTGTGAAACCACTTTTTTATGGAATAAACCACTGAGCATTTTTTCACCGTACAATGTGTGCTGCAGTGAGATTTTTTTTTGCTAGATAGATAAATAGATAGATTGATAGGTAAATAGATAATCCAAGGGAAGCAGCACTCCAATTGTGAGCAGGTGCCTGCTGCTGTTGATCCGGGTCAGATATCCTTTTCATATATCCATAGAGAAACCAGTGGCACTCCAAATTGTGAACAAAAAGTTATCTTTATCAATTAAAAAAAAACTCCTGTGAAACAGGTGCACGCTGCTGTGGAAAATACTGCGTATACAAAAAAGGTTGCAGCAGCACTCTTGGTCAAAAAATGGAGGCTCTTAGCGCACTTTTTGATCAAAACGTGTCCCCCATCCACCACGGGGAGGTGGCCTCCGCCCGTGTATTAGGTAGTTGTGCTGGCTATTTTTCTTGCGCTAAGAGCCTCCATTTTTTGACAAAGAGTGCTGCTGCAACCTTCTTTTTTGCATACTTTGTATTTGCCACAACAGCGTGCACCGGTGTATTAGGTAGCTGTGCTGGCTATTTTTCTAGATAGATAGATAGATGGAAAACAACTTCATAGCACACAATGACATAATTGGGAAGAGCTTTATCGTGAGCTGTATAAGAGCATAGCCCATCTACTGTTCTTGCAGAGGGGTCTATGTCCACCCTTTGTAGATATGATGAGTATTAAGAATGCATAATTGCTGACATAAAATGTCATTTAAACATTAAAGTAGCTATTGTTTTATGCTGTAGATGTAGCACACAAGTCTATATTTTAGCGCAGACTGCATACATGGCCAGGCTTATCTCAGGATAATAATTGGAGTCATTGACCCCCTCAGAGCTTCATATTCATCCTCTGCACAGTTTTCTTTTTCCATAACTGAAAAGAACACTATGGGTCAGATACTGAAACAGCAAAAGAGCTCTGGACATTTCCCCAGCCCACGAGTCCCATTCCCAGCTGTATGTCAGACTCCGAGATACAGACACACACCTCATATTTATAACAAAGGGAGAGCTTCAGAGGCACAAATACTAAGTCAGCTCATTCCACCCTTCTAAATGTCAATGTCTGGCCTTAGTAACCCAATAATTACTGCATACTAATATATAATGCAGAATATTACTTTTACAATGCTAAAACTGTACATTATAGCATTAACCCCTTCTGATCCAATAGTTATGATGTCATTTAATGTTTTATGTGGAATTGCTCCATAGACAACTGTATATACACTCACTGGCCATTTTATAAGGTATACAAGTTAATTTGCTTGTTAACATAAATAAATAATCAGCCAATCACATGGCAGCAAATCAATGCATTTAGACATATAGATGTGGTCAAAAAAAACTTGCTGACGTTCAAACCAAGCATCAGAGTATGGAAAAAGGGGGATTTAGGTGACTTTGAACATGGCATGGTTGTTGGAGCAAGATGGTCTGGTCAGAAACTGCTGATCAAGTGGGATTTATTATGAATAATTAATTCTAGGGTTTACGGAGAGTGGTCCGAAAAAGAGAAAATATCCAGTGAGCAACAGTTGTGTGAACAAAAAATGCTTTGTTGATGTCAGAGATGGTAGACTGGTTTGAGATGATAGAAAGGCAACAGTAACTCAGATAATCACTCATTACAACTAAGGTTTGCAAAATACCATCACTGAACGCACAACACATCGAACCTTGAATCAGATGGGCTACAGCAGCAGAAGACCACATCTCGGGGCACTCCATCTCTTTATGGCATTATGGCAGTGGACCCATCTTCTGATGGCTACTTCCAGCACATATTGATAATGCCTCATGTCACAAAGCGCTCATCATCTCATACATGACAATGAGATCATTGGACTCCAATGGCCTCCACAGTCACCAGATCTCAATCCAATGGAGCAACTTTGGGATGTGGTGGAAATGGAGATTCCCATCATGGGATTAACAGCTCTGTTTCTATCTTTGCAGATGACACCAAGCTTTGTAGTATGGTACAGTCTATAGAGGATGTGCATAAGTTACAAGCCGACTTGGACAGACTGAGTGTCTGTGCATTAACTTGGCAAATGAGGTTCAATTTGGATGAATGTAAATTTATGCATCTGGGTACTAACAACCTGCAACCTGGGAGAGTTTTTGGGTATACTTGTAGATCATAAACTACAGAACAGCGTGCAATGTCAATGTCATGATAATGCTTGATAAAGGTTAATGCAGCCGAAATATTGCACAGTTGATCTCAGAAACTGCTCACAGCAGGAAAAGTTGAGGGCATTAAAACAGGGTTAAACACATTCTTAGAACAAAATAACATTAATACAGTACATATGCAGAAATATAAAACACATCCTGTCTCCTTCATTCACTTGTAGCATTTAGTAATTATAAAACAAACAAAAAACATAGCAATGAAGATAGGGAAATGTACAAGATTAGGCAGAAAGAAGCCAAGCAAGTTATAAGAACTTCTAAAGTGCAGGCAGAAGAAAAACTAGCTCAGTCTGTGAAAAAAAGGGGATAACACATTCTTCAGATATGTAAATGAAAAAAGGAAATTAAAACAAGGAATAACCAAATTAAAAACAAAGGAAGGAAGGTATGTAGAAGAGAATAAAGGGCTAGCCGACTGGCATAATGAATACTTCTGTTCAGTTTTTACAGAAGAAAAAGAAGGAAAAGGACATCCATTAGGGAGGAAGACTAATGAATCGTTTGATGCCTGTGTCTTCACAGAGGAAGAGGTTCTAAGTTTGCTTTCTAAAGTTAAGGCAAATAAGTCACAGGGGCCTGATTATTAAAAGAGCTTAGTAATGATCTAGCAAAACCGTTAACAGATTTATTTAACCAATCACTGGTAACAGGAGTCATCCAGGAAGATTGGAAATTAGCAAATGTTGTGCTCATTCACAAGAAAGGTAGTAGAGAGGAATCAGGCAACTATAGGCCAGTAAGTCTGACATCAATAGTGGGGAAATGAATGGAAACCCTACTAAAGGATAGGATTGTGGAACATCTAAAATACCATGGATTGCAAGATGAAAAACAACATGGGTTTACTTCAGGGAGATCATGTCAAACAAATCTTATTGATTTTTTTGATTGGGTGACTAAAATAATAGATGGCGGAGGGGCAGTAGACATCGCATATCTAGATTTTAGTAAGGCTTTTGACACTGTCCCACATAGAAGACTTATCAATAAACTACAGTCTTTGAACTTGGACTCCCTTATTGTTAAGTGGATTAGGAAATGGCTGAGTGACAGAAAACAAAGGGTTGTAGTCAATGGAGAATATTCAGAACACAGTCTTGTTACCAGTGGGGTACCTCAGGGATCTGTACTAAGACCAATTTTGTTTAAAAGGGTATTTCACTGGAAAACTTTTTTTTTTTTTTTTTTTTTTTTATCAACTAGTGCCAGAAAGTTAAACAGATTTGCAAATTGCTTCTATTTAAAAATCTTAACCCTTCCAGTACTTATCAGCTGCTGTATGCTCCACAGGAAGTTTTGTAGTCCTTTCCAGTTTGACCACAGTGCTCTCTGCTGACACCTCTGTCCGTGTCAGGAACTATCCAGAGTACAAACAAATTCCCATAGCAAACCTCTCCTGCTCTGGACAGTTCCTAAAATGGAAAGAGGTGTCAGCAGAGAGCACTGTGGTCAGTCTGGAAAGAACTACACAACTTCCTGTGGAGCATACAGCCGCTAAGCACTGGGACCTGTACTGGGACCAATTTTGTTTAATATCTTCATTAGTGATATTACAAAAGGTCTCAATGGTAAGGTATGTCTTTTTGCTGATGACACAAAGATATGTAACAGGGTTGATGTTCCTGGAGCGATGCGCCAAAGGAAAAGGATTTAGGAGAACTAGAAGAATGGTCAGAACTCTGGCAACTGAAATTTAATGTGGATAAGTGCAAGATAATGCACCTGGGGCATAAAAACCCTCAGGCAGAATGTACAATATTTGACACAGTCCTGACCTCAGTATCTGAGGAAAGGGATTAAGTAGTAATTATTTCAGAAGACTTAAAGGTAGGAAGACAATGTAATAGAGCAGCAGGAAACACTAGCAGAATGCTTGGATGTATAGGGAGAGGTATAAGCAGTAGAAAGAGAGAAGTGCTCATGCCGCTGTACAGAACACTGATGAGGCCTCACTTGGAGTATTGTGCACAGTACTAGAGACCATATCTCCAAAAGGACATAGATACTCTAGAGAGAGTTCAGAGAAGAGCTACTAAACTAGTACATGGATTGCCGGATAAAACTTACCAGGAGAGGTTAAAGGACCTTAACATGTATAGCTTGGAAGAAGGAAGAGACAGAGGGGATATGATAGAAACTTTTAAAGGGGTACTCCGGTGGAAAACTTTTTTTTTTTAAATCAACCGGTGCCAGAAAGTTAAACAGTTTTGTAAATTACTTCTATTAAAAAATCCTTCCAGTACTTATTAGCTGCTGAATAGTACAGATATAATTATTTTTTCTTTGGAATACAATGCTCTCTGCTGACATCACAAGCACAGTGCTCTCTGCTGACATCACAAGCACAGGGCTCTCTGCTGACATCTCTGTCAATTTTAAGAACTGTCCAGAGCAGCATATGTTTGCTATGGGGATTTTCTCTTACTCTTGACAGCTCAGGATAGAGATGTCAGCAGAGAGTACTGTGCTCGTGATGTCAGCAGAGAGCTCTGCATTCCAAAAAGAAAATAATTTTCTCTGTAGTATTCAGCAGCTAATAAGTACTGGAAGGATTAAGATTTTTGAATAGAAGTAATTTACAAATCTATGTAAACAGTAACCAACCCCTCAAGACTAGTACCAGTTACCTGATACATAGATGAACAATAGATGTAATAATCTTAAATACCTTGATCGTGCTTCAATTATAAGATACAACTTATGATAAAAATATAAATGTTTCATTTTTAATATAAAATATCAAATAACGCAATTTGACCTCATAAAACAGGGCCCTTGTGCAGAGGAAAACAAATATAATTATAACTTACTGATATAATAAGAACAAACACCGATATCTAGCATTAATAAGAAAATATAAAATTGATGTCACTTTCGGTAATCCGGCAATTGGTAGTCCAGAAATGGTCTAAATTCCCGTAAATAATATGGGATTCTGATATATTGGATGTGAAAAGAATAAAGTATAGTTATCAGCCTGGTACAAGTCCCAACAAAGCGTCACCTGAGGATAGATGGTGAGGTCCGCAAGTCTTGGGTGGTAAAAGACGCTGGCATGCATCACCACGTCGGTCTACCTGCCACAGACCAGATTGAATAGATGCCGCTCTCAAGCTCTTTCGCTATAGATGGTATCAAGCGATGAACTGTTGCAGACCTCGTGGTATCCTGATGGTGTGTGATGTCACAGGCGCTAGGCAATGTTGCCTGTATGTTGGACTTAAATAGTGCTGCTGGTTTAGCACAAGATGTTCAAGGTTGAACGGAATCTTCGGGTAAGTACGTAGTTAGGTATCGGTGGTGTAAAGGTATCTTAAATACACCTAGACGTGTTTCAGGGCTCTTATATGTAAAACACGGCCCCTTCCTCAATAGGCAGTGATATGTGTTTCTATGCCTCCATGATTGAGGCCGTAGAATGGAAGCTAGCTATTAGCTTCCAACCATCCAAAACTAAGATCATCGCTAGAATAGGACAGAAAGCCTTTTAGCCTAGCAGTCCAACACTCTCCCTCCCACCAGCCAAACACAGGAGGAAGAATAAACAAGATAACTACTATTGGGTTCGATTCAAATCAGAGTTTACATAACATCAGGAGCACTTAACACATTGCTTCATGTACAGCCTTTCCTCTGGTATCTCTGTTACATAATAATCACACTATAAACAGATATACAGTATTACAACTACACATATTTTTTTATTGAAAGTGCTTATCTCCAGATGATAGTAAAATAATAGTCAATCTAAATAACAAAGATAAACCTGGTTTTCGAGTTATTTCCTTCAATACATCTTAAATGGCTGCTGTCTTTTTAAATAAACTTCCCTCTATTTGATAGCCTTTGAGATATCTAACATATTTGTAAATGACTTCATTTGGCAAAAATAACTCTTTACCCCAGAAAAAAATCTTTACATTCACTTCCTTTCAAACTTCGGTCCACTGCCTGTTGTTAGGGGAATTTCATCTCTACCAGCAGAGTGTTTTCTATCCCAGACAGCCCATTTAAGACATCTTCACTAACTATTATGTCAAGGTAATCTTGAGAGTAATGTCGCTGTTCCCTCCTGAGGAAGCCTCCACAGCTGGAGACGGAATGCGTGCGGTCTGCTTTCCCCGTGTTTGGATGTAGGAAGTCCTGGCAGCCACACTGTGACAACTTGAGTTCTAGAGGCATCCTCCACAGTATACGCACCTTTGCATGTTTGTAGCACATAGCACTTTATAGGATCTTATTAACTGCCATTTATTGACTGGTATTTATTGTGATCTGCATTTTTGCACATTATGGTACATGTGATATGTTATCTTTAGAGTGATTTGTTGTGATTGTGGGGAAGCAGTTATTATTATATTATTATACCATTATCCTAATTCAGGTGCGGTTTATCAATGTCTTTTTACACACTGCAGTGCCTCTGTTTGCTATATTCCATCTGCATTTTGGCCGGGACAACCTTCATCTTTTTTAGGCAATTACGGTATAGCCAGCATGGGGTGGGCGTTGTTGGATTACATTCCTTCGCCCGGTATATATTGTATTTTAAATGGTTTTAAATGTCTGTGTACTCTCTTTTATGTGTCTAGATATTTAAAGAAAGATACTTTACATATACATATGATGTGATATTTTTGGTGTGCATCCTGGTATGGTTGCTAGTTTGTCCTTTTTGATAGTATTCCATATGTATTATAGCAACTAGTTTTCACCCAGTAGTGATGATATTGGGCGGTGCCCGTCTTATTATCTATTGCTGTGCCCACATGATCACTACCTGCAAAATATCAAAATTTTATGGAAAAATAGAAAATTTTGCATTTTTCTAACTTTGAAGCTCTCTGCTTGTAAGGAAAATAGACATTCCAAATAAATTATATATTGATTCACATATACAATATGTCTACTTTATGTTTGCATCAAAAAGTTGACATGTTTTTACTTTTGGATGACATCAGAGGGCTTCAAAGTTCAGCAGCAATTTTCCAATTTTTCACAAACTTTTCAAAATCTCAATTTTTCAGGGACCAGTTGAGTTTTGAAGTGAATGTGAAGGGCCTTCATATTAGAAATACCCCACAATTGACCCCATTATAAAAACTGCACCCCTCAAAGTATTCAAAATGACATTCAGTAAGTGTGTTAACCCTTTGTGTGTTTCACAGGAATAGCAGCAAAGTGAAAAAGAAAATTAAAAATCTTCATTTTTTACACTCACATGTTCTTGTAGACCCAGTTACCAAGTTTTTGAATTTTTACAAGGGGTAATAGAAGAAAAAGCCCCCCAAAATTTGTAACCCAATTTCTCTCGAGTAAGGAAATACCTCATATATGTGTGTCAAGTGTTCAGTGGGCACAGGAGCAACAATGGGATTTTGGAGAGTGAACTTTGCTGAAATGAGGGCATGTCACATTTAGGAAAACCCTATGGTGCCAGAACAGCAGAAAACCCTCCACATGGCATACCATTTTGGAAACTACACCCCTCAAGGCATGTAACAAGTGGTCCAGTGAGTCTTAACACTCTACTGGTGTTTGATGACTTTTTGTTAAAGTCGGATGTGTAAATGAAAAAAAAAAATTTCACTAAATTTACCATTTTTACAAAGGATAATGGGAGAAAATGCCCCACAAATTTGGAACCCCATCTCTTTTGAGCATCTAAATATCCTATGTTAGGACTTAAAATGCTCTGCGGGCGAACTACAATGCTCAGAAGAGAAGGAGTCACATTTGGCTTTTGGAAAGCAAATTTTGCTGAAATGGTTTTTGGGGGGCATGTTGCATTTAGGAAGCCCCTATGGTGCCAGAACAGCAAAAAAAACCTACATGGCATACTATTTTGGAAACTACACCCCTCAAGGAACGTAACAAGGGGTACAGTGAGCCTTAACACCTCAAAGGTGTTTGACGACTTTTTGTTAAAGTTGGATGTTTAAATGAAAAAAAAATGTTTTCACTAAAGTGCAGTTTTTTCCCCAAATTTACCATTTTTACAAGGGATAATAGGAGAAAATGACCCCCAAAATTTGTACCCCCATTTCTTCTGAGTATGGAAATACCCCAAAATGGTCTCCAAACTGTAGCCTTCCAGATGTTGCTAGGCAACTCACCAGCTTCCATGGATCCAGGGAGCCGCATCGCCATCTTCTGCTGCCGCCGATCGCTGCCCGTTGCTACCGCCGATGGGTGAGTGGACTTTCGGCGTCGGTCCCCGTCGGAACCAAACGTTAACCCCACCGCCCCCGATCTGCTATTGGTAGTCGCTTCTGAACGACCAATAGCAGATACAGGAGAGGTGGTACCCCTGTCACCTCACTCCTATCCCTTCAGGGGAATCTTGGGTGTCTTTGATAACCCCGATCTCAATTATTTTCTGGGTCACCGGGTCATTGGAGACCCGTATGACCCGGAATTGCCACAAATCGCCAGTGTGAATTCACCGATCGCCGACATGGGGGATCTCAGGACCCCCCTGGGCATTTGCACAGGGTGCCTGCTGATAGATATCAGCAGTCACCCCGGTCCGGTCCCCACCCGGCGCACTGCGGGGACCGAAATTACCACGGGCGTACAGGTACGCCCTTGGTCCTTAAGTACCAGGGAGCAAAAGCGTACCTGTACGCCCTTGGTCCCTAAGTGGTTAAGCTCTTGGTCCCTAAGTGGTTAAGCTTTTATTCTTAAATCCATGTGGTTCCTCATTATCCATAACTTTTTAACATTTAACTGTTCTTTCTTTCTCTAGCAAAGAGGAGTTTCCATGGGAGCCAGGCATTCCCCCTCTCTCGCAAATCTAACAATGTTGTACTGGGAGGAGTCTTCCATCTTCTCAGTACAGTTCACATAAAGTGGTATGAGAGGTACATTAATGACTTCCTCCTTATTTAGAGGGGGGATGTCATTCTCATACCACTTTTTGTTGAATATCTCAACTCCAATTAATACAATCTCAGATTCACCTCTGAGCTTCATTCAGACAGTACGGCATTTTTGGATTTGCGATTGAGGGGTATTGCAGGACAGCCCATCACTGCCTCCACTTACTGTGTAATCACCCTTCACATTGAAGGCTATACCAGTAGGCAAATTAAGGAGACTCAAGAGAAACTGTTCCGATGCAGCCAATTTTCACAGGTAAATCAGCTTATTTCTAGGCTGCAATTGCGGGGTTACATTAAGAGGGACCTACATTCTGTAACAAAAAAATACAGTAAAATATTTTATCTAAAAAAAAATCTAAGACCCACAACAATGCGTTTCAGGTACCAGTTTTGAGTCTAACATAAAAACTGCAATGTAACAGCATTAAACAAATAATTAAACACAACTTACATTTGTTAATGTGGTATCCCAGTACCATATGGTATACCGTACCTTGTATGGTGGTCCCCAAAGTCAGAGTTACTTTGTTCCAGTAGCATCCTCCTAGTGGGATTACCCCTAGTCGCCTCTTCCTTATTCAATTCTATGATGTCTACATGTATAAATAATTGTATGTTTAATTATCTATATAGTGTCGTAGGACCTTAGGTCCCATGACTAATGTTAATTCTAGTAAGGTATGTTGAAGGACCTTCTTAGGTCACGTGTGTGGTCACATGTTAGACCATAATTCCTTGTAAAGTGAGTGACAGATGGTATGGACCAATGAGCTCAAGGTCAGCCCCTACCCATAAAAGGGAGCTGCCAGCCAATCATCAATCTCTTGTCTCGCTCTCTTGCTCCTGAGCGGCAAAGCAAGCAGCATATCTCTTGGGTTCCGGACTAGTGGAGAGAGAGACGTGATCCGTGCAACTTACAAAGACAAGCTTAGGCCTGAAGCCTGCCAGCCTCAGCCTGTATCTAATTGTGAGTTACGATATCAATCCCCGCTAAAGCTAGTGTGACTGCTGGACCTAAACTCAATCCCCTAACTCCAGCGGAACAGCACTTATTCCTTTTCTAAGCTCAGAACTCCCGGTCCCAACCAACTGTCAGGATCTTAATAGACTCTTGTACAATACTGTTACTGTTTCATGTTGCATAAAAGCTGCAGTAAATGTTCCGACAGTTTTCTGAAAACCTCTGGTTGTGGACAATCATTTATTATACCTCCCTATCGTTCCTGGGACGGGTGGCGATAGGACAAGCATATACAGAGGAGTCCTCACCCTGGTGTCACGAGTGATAAGGGTTAAACAAGCACCCTTTGGTTACCGCACAGCTATACCCCATATGCCCTACAACCCCAGGCTACCACATTAACTAATGATGAACGAATGTCTGTCATCTTACAAAATGGTTGTAAGATTGTTCCCAAAAAAGCTTGTACAGTAGGAGATTTATTGTCACCCAGTTTAATTATCTCCCATGAGAACGAGTCTACTTGGCTTAAAACGCAATGCTTTTTTAGGTGTGTGCATCTTTACATTTTATACAGACACATAACATGCAGTTAGGTTTATGCTATTGAAAAAGTAAACATGAATGTGAGAGGAGGTGACATTCACCGAAAGATTATGGACCAAGAAGCATTCTGGCAATTTGGATTCCAGAATGCCGAATGGATTAATCTTACGCAAAAGATTTCTCTTTCATTATTGAATAATCACATAAGGTCCATATTCCCTTGCTCCTTTTTTAATTTTGTCTCATTGGTGATTGTTCACATTGTATCTGTACGTCCATACATTTTTTATGTTTATTTATAAAGAGACCTTTTGGTCCTGGTCACAGAAAAACTATTGCATTATGGGTAACATGGGGCAGCCATTACTGATTTGGATGCGGTGGCACCTGAGGACATATTGGGTGGGATCTGCTGGAGCTACAACCTATATTTATATTGCTGAAATATGAAGTTTTCATTCTTTCCACATAACTAATTAACAAGATTGTAGTTACCATACCAGCAGTGCTCGCGCTACTGTGTCACCCACCCCTCTAATTCCCGGGAGGGTACGGAATGTCACAAACTCGCTTAGAATGAGCCAGTGTGTCATTTCTAAATGACTGTAATTATATTAAAGGTTTAAAATACCAATGCTGCTAATGCAAAGCCTTACACATATCTGGTCACTGATACTATTACTGGATGGGATTTCAATAAGACCCCTCTTGTCAAAGGCCAAGTCATGTTTATAGGAGCTTCCGGCTATGGGACTGGTGATGGAGGACATTTTTTCTGGATCTCTCTATCTTCTGTTGCAGAGTTGCTAGTTATAAATTGTCTTTACAAAGTAATTCAGATGTGTAGATGGCAGAAACGAAGGCTATTGCCAATAACAACCTAGGAGAGTGGACATCTTATGTAGATAAGGCTGATTACAAACCATTTGGAGCCTCTAATAGAGTTGATAGCTACATAAGTCCAGTATGCAGTCCATTATGCAGTACAGTTCCCCACTAAGTGCAGATGAGCAAAGTTAAAGTGATTCGATTCGTCACAAACTTCTCGGCTCGGCAGTTGCTGACTTTAGTCCGCATAAATTAGTTCAGCTTTCAGGTGCTCCGGTGGGCTGGAGACTCTCTCTTAGAACTGTATCCACCTTTTCCAGCCCACTGGAGCACCTGAAAGCTGAACTAATTTATGCAGGATAAGTCAGCAACCACCGAGTCGAGAAGTTTGGGACGAATCGAATCACTGTAACTTCGCTCATCTCTAGTTCCCACTAAGCTATATGCTCTAAAAAAAAGATAGAAATAGAAATTCCATACCCTGCAGACAAGTAGGGTAGATCTGTTATTGGATTCATTAAAAGGGTATTCCGCCCCTAGACATCTTATCCCCTATCCAAAGGATAGGGGATAAGATGTCAGATTGCCACGGTCCCGCTGCTGGGGACCCCTGGGATCGCGAGTTCACTCTGCACGTAATGATGGGCGATACAGGGGCCGGAGCATCGTTACATCATGGCTCCGCCCCTCGTGATGTCACGGCCTGCCCATTTCAATACAAGTCTATGGGAGGGGGCGTGGCGGTCGTCATGCCCCCTCCCATAGACTTGCATTAAGGGGACGGGCCGTGAAGTCACGAGGGGCGGCGCCATGACGTCACGCTGCTCCGTCCCCCGTATCGCCCATCATTACGCACAGAGCGAACTCGCGATCCCAGGGGTCCCCAGCAGCGATCCCAGGGGTCCCCAGCAGCGGGACCGTGGCAATCTGACATCTTATCCCCTATCCTTTGGATAGGGGATATGATGTCTAGGGGCGGAATACCCCTTTAATTATGTTTTTATGCTTTTGTTTCCAGAAAGCACAGTTTAGAGGGAACACTGGGATTAATCATACATGAAATCCTAATTTGAATCCACAAAGCAGATTTGAACAAAGTCTTTTTCAAGTTAGGGGTATTCTAGCAAAGACATTTTTTTAAACAGAGAAGTGTTACTTTAATAAAATGAGCATTCTTACCTTTCTCAGTCCCCCAAAGCTGCCATTCTGATGGCTCCCAAACCCAGCAGCTCACTGCTGGTCCCCACTTACTTTGACATGTTAAAGGGGACCTCCGGTGGAATTTTTTATTTTTTAATTTTATTTTATTTTATCAACTGGTGACAGAAAGTTAAACAGATTTGTAAATTACTTCTATTAAAAAATCTTTAACCTTCCAGTACTTTTTAGCAGCTGTATGCTTCAGAGGAAATTCTTTTGTTTTTGAATTTCTTTTTGTCTTGTCCACATTGCTCTCTGCTGACACCTCTTTCTCCTGCTCTGGAAAGTTCCTGATATGGACATCAGGTGTCAGCAGAGAACACTGTGGACAAGACAAAAAAGAAATTCAAAAACAAAAGAATTTCCTATGTAGCATACAGCTGCTAAAAAGTACTGAAAGGGTAAAGATTTTTTTTAATAGAAGTAATTTACAAATCTGTTTAACTTTCTGGCACCAGTTGATTTAAAAAAAAAAATTTCCACCAGAGTACCCCTTTAAATCTGAAGGAAATGCCTGCTCAGTCAGTCACTTATTTTAATTTCCTGCAGGGTCAACACATCAGAGGAAGCAGGGGGCAGCGGTAACCGGGAGCTTTGGGGGGATTGGAGCAGGTGATTATGCTTTTTTCATATTTAAAGTATTCCATATTCGTTTTAAATCAGATTTTCTGTCTGGAATACCCCTTTACCATAAGATCAAACATCTATTCTCATTAATGATCTTTAGTACATTACCTTAAAGTGTACCTGTCATTAGGACAAACTTTTGGCATGTCCTAGCCATATGTCAAAAGTTTTGATTGGCGGGGGTCTGAGTGTTCAGACATCTGCCGACGAGCCTGAAGGAGACCACGCTGCCACATGCTCCTCTCCCTGCTGTCCACCGCCATTTCCCCCCCAACCAAACCTATGTCACATGATCGAGACACTCTCATAGACTTACATGGTGAGTTTGTCTCAATTACAGCGCTAGGGCAAACTTCTCCCGTCTCGTTCTCCTGATCGGCGGAGGTCTGAACACTCAGACCCCCTCCAATCAAAACTTTTATATGTTGCTAGGACATGTCAAAAGTTTGTCCTAATGACAGTGGCCATTCAAAATATTTTAAACATGACAAGTAATGAGCACCATTAGTGGGTAATTGAGCCATCAGATAAAAAGACTGAAGCCCAACAGTGGGACCCCATCTAAAATTCTACTTGGAATGATCAATATTGCTGAGGCAACCATACAACCTTTTATGATAACTGGGTCTCGTGCACGGAACTTGTTGGGTGTTGTACAATTACCTCAGCCACTGTACCACACAGATGCAAAAATTCGTCCTTAAGCAAACAATACTCCCACTCCGGCACTGATGTACTATTTTTTTCACCAGTCTTTGTTTATTTTCCTGGAGCATACATGTGACTAGTGCAACCATTCACTGGTCTTAGTAGTGATCCCATCATATATGGTTTGTGACCACATGTGACTAGTGATTGGCTGCAGCGATCACATTGATGTATGGCTTTAGTGATATAAAAAAAGAGGCTGAAAAGGTCCACCAAACCCTCAATGTTAACATGCTAGAGGATTAAACTGATAAGTCTTTTTATTTTTTATTTTATAACCCTTCCTGCAGGAAGATTGGCAAACATTTTGATCGGTCGGGTTTGTGTGTCCAGACCCCTATAGATCTTTCGACATAGCTGGAAGAAGTATGTGGTAGCAGTCGCTCCATCTCCAGAGCTGAATTATATTACAGTGAGGGCAGAATGAATATTAAGAGCAGACTACTAAACTACCAGGGAGAAAAAGATTATTATCAGGTAATGGCTTTCCATAGATTGAGGCAAATGAGGCTTAGTAAGGGGCAGCCTGGAGGGTACCTTTAAGTTTATTCTAGTCTTGCAGCCAATGACAGCTAAAGGGAGGGGATGGGTCTGTCTCCGGCCATAAGTAGTGTGTTTCTCTAAATGCCATTATCAAGACTATGGCCTCTGTGTTCTCATTCATTGCTTTTATGGATGTTTTTATATAAACTCACATTTCTGTTGACTGAACAAACATTGCACTCAAGACTCAACAGCTCTTTGATGGATTTCAGCTTATGAAGTCCAGAGCCTGCTGATCTGTGGAGCCCTAGACAGTACATAGACCCAGAAACACAGTATCACACTGTTCTGCCACAACAGGGTCAGGATTATGGAGAGCACATCTCCTGGTTCCAGGCTGTGGCTGAACCACTGACCAGTAAGGCAGACTGCCCTTCCTATGCCCTGCTTCTAGACTGTGAGTCAAAGCCACACGCCATACAGCGGCTTGTTTGTGTGTAATGTCGTTCTAAAACACAAAATGATAGATGTCGAAGTGTTTATAGAGCAACATCGTCAAAGTTGGTCAGCAGCATGGACTACGGCCAAAAAGCGCAGAATGGGCTACACATCATTCTGTAAAGCTAAACTTCCCAAATATCTGTCACCAGATGAGTGCTTGTCTAGTTCTATTCCTACCACCAGATGACTGGCTGCGGGTGACTGTTAATCATGCTCTAGTCTAATCCTCGCATCATCTATACCCACACAGTAAACATGAGGCTGAGTAGGCCATGTGTCCTCATATTTCCAGGTTACTTCTGGTTTTGACACCAAGGATCTCATATATTTGTTGTATATATTTTCGTAGAATTCAGAATCCGGGTAAACATTGATTAATGGAACCAGTGGAACAAAGTTACTGTTTGCGACAGAGGAAATTTCATGTCACCTAGTTTTCCAAGTCTTAAAAAAAAAATTAAAAAAACAAGTAGTTCTCAATAACTGAATAGGTGACACTTCTACAACCGTAAAGAAATCTACCAAAAATCGGACTAGTGCATTGTAGAAGGATATGCTGTGGGATATAACAAGGCATGATTGGACCTGATATTATTTACTACTAGCTTACACTACTTTTAGAATAAGACATTTTGATAATCACCTTGCAAGGATTGCAGCCCTCAGCTTTGAGAAGTCCACCAAAACTGCAGTAGAATATAACAAACAGAGTTAGGTACAGCTCAACATACCAATGATAAATAAGTTCTCCTACTTATGCTGATCACAATGCCAATGCACAGAACAGCTTCTTAATTTCGGTTGTGAGGGGAACCAGCACTAGGTTAAAATCGCTAAATTTAATTTTAAGCCATTTAAAACATCAAGACCAGTGGTCCCCAAGTCTAGCGAGATTTGAGCACCAATAGTCATTGCCTCAAAATACATCAGACTCAGGGACATTTGGACTTTCCATCATTAATGATTTTAAATAAAGTTTATACAGCCCCTTGTGTAAGTATTCGTCCTTGGACTTTTTGCCTATTTTGTTGACATCTGTGGCTTTCCACCACACACAGCTTTTTTCAAAAAGTCAATTTTCATCTCATCTTCCACATGTTTGCTGTGTCTCCCATATGGCTTGTGGCAAACAGGATTTCTTGTGGCTCACGTTCAACAAGGGCTTTCTTCTTGCCACTCTTCCATAAAGGCCATATTTCTGGAGTGCATGAGTAATAGTGTCCTGTGTACAGATTCTCCCACCTCAGCTATTGATCTCTGCAGCTCCTCCAGAGTTACCATGGGCCTCTTGGTGTCTTCTCTGATTAATTTTCTCCCTGCCTTGTCTTGGTAGGTTTGTAGTTGTGCCATACTCTTTCCATTTTCTGATGATGGATTTTATGGTGCTCTCTAAGGTGTTCACAACCTAAGATATTTATTAATAACCTAACCCTGCTTTGTAGATCAACTTTATCCCTGACCTGCTTGGTAATCTCCTTATTATTCATGCGCTATTTGGCCTTTACAGAACAGGTATATTTGTACAGAGATTTAATTGCAGATTAAATTGTATTCACCATTGTTTGGTGATTCCAGTAAAATCAGGCTATCCAAGTTCTAAAAACAACACATGTATAAATGTAGTAGATGGGATTGATCTAGGCATAAAATGCAGCTATATGTATGATAACCACTTATGTTTGCATTATATACTCAAGTTGAGGCATAGAAATACTTGTAGGAATATAGTTAAAAGGGTTTTTCCACTATAAGTTGGTGGCATATCTCCAGGATAGGTTTGTTAAAAGCCTTTTATATGGGATCATTTTTTGGTGAACAAATGTTCATAAGAACATTCATTCCTGATGATTGTCTAACTAAATAAAAGGTCTTAGGTAATAGGTTGAACAATCAGCCAACAATTGATCAGTTGACTTGCTGTCTAGTTGGTTAGTGCTTGTAAGATGCAATACTTACCATGTTTAATAGGACTCTTAGGCAACAGGACATGTTATTGAAAAGCAGTCCTTAAGATTACACCATGCTTGGCCTATTAGTTAAAATGTAAATGAGCACTGTCATTTCAAACAACTTCCCGCATTTGATCAGTAGCTTATTTGTGCATCCCAATCCTTATCCCAGAAAACCAGCTCAATCGGGTGTCTCACTTATCTGCACTCTGCTGTCCACTGCCTGATGTCAGGGGAAATCTGTCTTACAGACAGAGCAGGACAAATTACAGAAAGTTGGGGCAGGGTTTACCACATGCCATGTGCAGGAGAGTGCACGTTCAGCCTAGTGTACTTTCTCCTGCACTGCATCACGGCAAAGCAAAAGTAGTATATAATTTGCTGTGACTGGCTAGGAAAGTAAGGGAAGGGAAATCCATGTATGTGTACTACAAAATTATGCAGATTTGAGAAAAAAAATATTTTTTAATGACAGGTACACATTAAAGAGGGGTTTCTTTTTATATTCTTTAATACATCTACATCTTTTTTACACCACATTAGTCAAGTAGCAGAAGCTATATTTTTTTAGTTTTGAATATGGACTCATGTAAGCATTACATATTTGGTTTCATATACATGATTTGTTTTATTTCCCCCACATAAATGTCTTAATACCTTTGATCTAAACAAAGAACGGGAATTATTTTCACAGCTTGCTTAAAGAAAACCTAGATGCATTTTAATTTATAGTTATTAATAATGCTTATCACATGATTGTACAGAAAACCTGTCATTCATATGTAATATTCTTATATACATTTTTTTTTTTTTGAAGAGTTTCTTCAGGTGTTTAGATTGTCACTGCCCTTTCAACAAACATTGCTATCAACAATACTAGTAAATATAACAAACTCTGTAATATATCTATTAGAGAAAAAAGTTTCTACTTTCCAGGTTCCTTTCTTCTCTTCCCCCAAAAAATTGTTAGTCCGTCTCATGTCTCAAGATGGATTTCTATAATTTCACTGAGGGATTTAATTACATGCTGCCCATTGAAGTCTATGGGGAGGAAAAAGCTTAGGCTGCATAGAGAGACAAAGGCAAAGAGAGAGACACATAGAGATGTTGCTCAAAGTTCTAATATGTGTAATATCACACCCAGTGCTTGATTTATACTTTACACTGCTCAGTGTTTCTCTATATTGTCCTCCATGTATGGTATGGAATGTATCCTTACGCTAACATTTATTTGTACTGGTGATTTTATATGCATAAACCAAAAGATAGATGCACTTTAAGCCTCTCTGATTGTTTGCAAAGAGAGTAAACTGGTTAA